>NW_012115933.1:2878976-2895021 GCF_000951035.1 Colobus angolensis palliatus
ACACCAACATGGCACAAGTATACATATGTAACAAACCTGCACGTTATGCACATGTACCCTAGAACTTAAAGTATAATAATAAAAAAAAAAAAGTTTTCCAAAATAATTGAACTAATTTGTATTTACTTGAAACTACTGCCACAATTTTTATTTGTATAATAATGCACAGAAACTAGTCTCTTAATTCAATAAATACAAAGCTCTCCTAGAATAGGATTTCCCAAAGTGTGGATTATGAGTCCTGCCAGAGACTCTGAAAATTAAAATAGGTTTTTTGGTTCAAATAATTTTGAAAATCATTGCATATTATATCATCATCTCAGAGAATGTACCTTAACATATTAAAATCTCTGAGAAGTCCTTTATTAAAAAATAATAGGCTACGTTTGTTTGAATGATTAGTAATTGTTTTGGCCCACAGAGCCCTTTTGAGGCTTTAACACCTGTAGATAACACAAATATGCAGCCTGTGAGTGGACTCAGGCAGCAGGAAAGGGGCAGACATCTTTCGATGCTGTAAAGCTACAGTGCTTAATAACTGAGATGCCAATTCCCTCTTTGAGGATGGTAGTTTCATTTCACGGTTGAAGCACTGGCACAATAATAATCTGGAAGATTATTATTTAATAATTATTATCATTAAAACTCTTTTAACTTTAAAAGTTTTTTGAGCTTTTCTAATATTTGAGATGCCTTTTCAGCTGTTGTGGATTAACCCTTAAGTCAACAAATAATTACAGGTGGCCTGCTGTGCACCCAGAATTGCACTAGGTTTGTGGAATAGATAAGATACTGCTTGCTTATTGAAAATGACTCATAGTCTAGTTAGTGAATGCGTATGTAATTAATACAATCACAAGTTTATCTTTTCTCAGTTTTTTTTGGCAGGGATGGGGTCTTGCTATTTTGCCCAAACTGGTCTCAATCTCCCGGCCTCAAGAGATCCTCTCACCTTGGCCCCCCAGAGCTCTGGGATTACAGGAATGAGCCATGTGCCAGGCCACAGGTTTATATTTTATAAAACCGAAATTACTCCAATGCCTGATTAAATTAAACTTTTGATATTTCTGATCTTATTGGCTAAAAATTAGGTATCTGATTTTAATTTGCATTCCCCTGATTACTAGTGAGACTGAGCCTCTTTTAATGTTTACTGGCCATTCTGATTTCCTCTTTTGTGCGCTTATTCAAATCGCTCACTTTTCTTTGAAGTTCTGTTTTATACAGACTTTATACAATCATATAAAACAACATTAGCAAATTATTACAAGTATGTACTATCTCACAAATATAGTAAAGAGATTCTGGATACCAGTTTTTTGTTTTGTTGTAAATATCTTCTCTGAGTCTCTGGCTCATCTTTTAACTATGTCTATGGTGTGTTATCCTGTATAGTAGTTATATAGTTAAAGGTGATACAATATATTTCTCCTCTCTTTTGTGAGATTTTTTATTACATGTTTATGAAGCCTTTCCCTATAAAGAAATCATATATGAATATATTCTGCTATTAAAAAAAGAAAATAGAGCAATGGAAACAATTCAAAGCACAGATTTAAAAAATTGAAATAGATCATCAGTGACTGGGATATTATAAAGCAGTGTAACATATATATTAGGAGTACCATAATGGGAAGTATGAAGGGAAATAAAAATATTTTATAATACAATTTCCGAAAACCAGTGACAAAGAGAAAATCTCAAAAGCAGCCAGAGCACAAAGACAGAAGGTGTACAGAAACGCCAAGAAGGACAACAGACTTCATGTGAAAAACCATGGAAGCCAGAAGACTATAGAGTAACACCTTTAAAGTATTGAAAAGAATGCACTGGTGAGAAGGGCTCACTTCCAGTGAGGTCAGTGACAACTGTCCTTTATAAAGTTCACTGCAGGAAATGGTGTCATAGAATCATGTTTCTTAGTGTCAATAGGAATGATAGGACTCTAAAACTGTGGAGTCCCAGTGGCAGCACCTAAATGTAAGAGGAAAAGTGAACATTATTACCACTATGAACAGCAAGGTCAGAGTGGCAGCCAGTACCCTGATCTTCAGGGTCTGTGGTAATGGCCAGTAGGTCATAGTGTTCCTAGGGGCAAGATAGACAGCTTTTTATGGTGTTGTCTGTCAACTGAAAAAAAAAAAAATCAGAAACTGGCCAGCAGAAAGTTGGTATCAGCTGTCACTAAAAAATTGAGTTACATCACCCATTTTCCTATTGATAGATCCAGAGCATATTGATTGAAAAAGAAGCTGAACCTCCTTGAAGAACCGTGGAATGCCAACACAAGTGTACACACTGAAAATCCCTCCGATCCTTTCTCAATGGGTACTGTGATGACAGTAAATGAATGCTGGCAGGGGCAGGAAGGGAAATGAGACCTTTTCAGGATTTGGGATGCAAGATCTGGGTCACACAAGGGGACCTGAAATATAATGACCTGTTTATTAGAGTAGGCTCATATGGAAGCCATGTGATATATGACTTTCTGACCCAATCCTCCTCACAGAGAGTCTGACCCATCCTGTGGCTATTTCTCCAATACCTCAGTGTATGGTTGGAACTAGATGTACCCAGGGCCTAACAGAAACTCCACATCAGTTTCTTGTTTTGTAAAATAAGAGCCACCATGCTAGGAAGAGACAAACAGAAGCTCATGTAATTGCTCTTCCCAGCCTAAATAGCAAATCAAAATCAACACTATATTCTAAGAGTACCTTCAGAGATTGAAGCCATCATCAAAATTTAAAGGATACAAAAGTGGTAGTCACATGATAGCTTCATTTAACTTCACTGTAAAGCACATTTAAATAATGAATCATGGCAAATGACAGTGGAACATAGTGGTACCTGCAATTACAGCTGCCATGAGGGATGAATTATCCTAATTGGCACAAAACAACACAGATTCTGGAACTTATTATGAAGTTCTTGATGTGGCATATGTGTTTCTGTCAATCCCCATTGATGAGTTCAAAATTGCTTTGCTTTTTGGTGGAAAGTACAGCACTGTACATTCAGTCTTGTTCCTAAGCAAGTCAACTCCTACTCTGTCATAATAGTGTTGATGGCTATTGTGAAACCTTGGTTCTTGTCTTCTGATATGGTTAGGCTTTCTGTCCCTACCCAAATCTCATCTTGAATTTTAATCCCTATAAACCCCATAACCCCCAAGTGTCAAGAAAGAGATCAGGTGGAGGTAATTGAATCATGGGGGCTGTTCCCCCATGCTGTTCTCATGATGGTGAGTGAGTTCTCACGAGATCTGATGGTTTTATAAGGGGCTTTTCCCCCTTTGCTCAGCACTTCTCCTTCCTGCCTCCTTGTGAAGAAGGTGCCTTGCTTTTCCTTTGCCTTTCACCATGATTGTAAGTTTCCTGAGGCCACCTCAGCCATGCAAAAAAGTGAGTCAATTAAACTTCTTTCCTTTATAAGTTACAGTCTCAGGCAGTTCTTTATAGCAGTATGAAAATGGACTGCTGGCCGTGGTGGCTCACAGCTGTAATCCCAGCACTTTGAGCGGCCGAGGCAGGTGGATCACCTAAGCTCAAGAGTTCAAGACCAACCTGACCAATATGGTGAAATCCCATCTCTACTCAAAATACAAAAATTAGCCAGGTGTGGTGGCATGCACTTGTAGTCCCAGCTACTTGGGAGGCTGAGACAGGAGAATTGCTTGAACCTGGGAGGCAGAGATTGTAGTGAGCCGAGATCATGCCACTGTACTCCAACCTGGGTGACACAGTGAGACTCTGTCCCCCCCCAAAAAAAAAAAAAGAAAAAAAGAAAATGGACTAGTACATCTTATCAGTTTAAAAGAATTTAAACAAGAGACACACAGCAAAGGAGATGAAGCATAGAGCAATTTATTGCAAAGGAGAAAGAATATTTTGAAAGTTAAGGACAGAATCGACAGTACACCCTGAGAAAGGATTCAGAGCAGGCTGCTCATAAGGATGAGACAGCAAAGACTGGCACTAGGAAGGCTCCTTTATGGGAGCCTTACATAATTATTCATAAGGGGGTGGGAAAAGGTGTTGCTAGTAAGCATGTTATGGGTGGTCCTCTGAGTGTACATGCATAGTAGCTGTACATGCATGTTGATATATTCCATGTCTCATTAGCATCTTAAATCTCCACCCAGGGGTGTTTTTTACTATTATAATGAGCAAAGTGTCAGTTTGAGGACAGGTAAAATCAAAATGTGCGTGTTTTCCGTAGGGGAAGCTCCCTACTGGAGATAGCTTTGCTTGAATGAACTTGACTATAATGCAAATGCTGAGGCTTATTGTGTTGATTGTAAGATCACCATGGTTGTCCTAAGGACACGGTTACTTCCTTGACTACCTCTCCTACCTTAGTAGAGTCAGAAAGGACCTTGATTATCTTTACTTTCTTTTTTTTTTGAGACGGAGTCTTGCTCTGTCACCCAGGCTGGAGTGCAGTGGCACGATCTCGGCTCACTGCAACCTCCACCTCTGGGTTCAAGTGATTCTCCCGCCTCAGCCTCCCGGTAGCTGGGAGTGCCCACTACCAAATCCAGCTGATTTTTTGTATGTTTAGTAGAGACAGGGTTTCACCATGTTAGCCAGGATGGTCTCAATCTCCTGAGCTCATGATCTGCCCACCTCGGCCTCCCAAAGTGCTGAGATTACAGGCATGAGCCACCGTGCCTGGCCGATTATCTTTACTTTCTACAGAACATCATGCTAGTCTACCATGTATAATGATAAAAATAATGTTAGCTGGCCTTGATGACAGCTAACTAGTGGCCAAAAGAACTGGAACTCCCAGGTCAGAACTGTTGTCAAATGCCATCTTTTTCCAGTAGGGAAAAAGCAATGACTTTAGGCAATTTATTTAACCTCGTTGTGTTTCATTTTTTATCTCTAAAATAGAGGTAACAGGACATATGTTAAAGAATTATTAAGAGAATGAAATGAGACAATATATATAAATATACTTAGTTTTTAACGTCTGGCACATAGCAGATACTAAAAAAAATCCAACTAGTTAAACAAATGGAAGCTACTTATATTGATTTTTGTAAAAGACTTAAAGAGAAAATCTGTTTATTTCAGGGCGTGTGTGTGTGTGTATGTGTGTGTGTTCCTTGTAAAGTTTTTGTGTGTTTTAACTCACATTTTTCATGGGTTTTACTACAATAAAACCAGAATCTTGTTTAAGAAAAACACTCAAAAGAATGACAAATGTGACTTCCAATTGTAACCTTCAGGCATCATTGAGTGTTAATCTCCAATCAGTTTTATTTAAATTGAAACTTCTTTAAACTAATGTAACTCCAGTCAAGTTACATCCATAGAAGAGAAACTAATGTTTTTAAACAGCTTTGAATGTCAAAGAAATTTCTCTGCATAAGGCACCAGCTACATAAAATTAACAGACCCTCCTCTAACATGTTAAAGTAGAATAATTTTAAACCCAAATAATTCCTTCACACGTATTAAAAGCTTTCAGAATATTATAAATCATTAACCTTATAGCTCAAAAATAAACTTTCATGTTTAAAAACAAAAGATATTATTCTGTTCTTCAGAGCCAATATTCCAACAGCACACTATTTCTGCAAAGACATACTTCTAATCACCAATTTCAAAGATTAGTGAAAGTAGATTTTTTACTCCTAAATCCCAGTATAGGTGGTCAGCAAGTCACAACAAGAAATATAGATAATTTACATAGAGAAACAGGAAAAAAAGTCAAGCTTTTCATGAATTTGAAATGCTTGAAGAAAACCTACACTGGGGTGCTTTCAGGAGTGGGAAATGGTATAATTAAATTCAAATCAGTTATTTGCCTTGCAACTGCTGAGCAGGTAGAGCAAAAAATTATCTCCAATTCAAAAACAGTTTCAGGATTTTATAGTTAAAAAAAATTAAATGTGTTTAAATGAAATAAAACAATACCGTTAATACTCTAAATTAGGATGTGAAATGCTCCTAGAGTTTTGATATTTTTAAATTATCACTTGTGACACAAGTATCTAAACAGTGGTGCTCAAATATTTTTTCATGTCTAAAACCTAAGGACACACTTCCAAATGTAAGAGTGGATCTCAAAGGTATTTAGAATGACAAAGTTCCTCAAGTGATTCTGATATGCCCTTCTCCTAGGTGGCCTATTCTCACTTACTAATCACCCTTGAGAATCACTGATCAAAATCCTGCAAAACAAACTGTATATACCAAAACATATTATAGCAAGAATTACAGGTGTTTTTAAATCTTGGAATCATATCTTTAAATATGCAATGTACTAAATGGGAAACATCACACAGACCTGGCCCCTGGGTGGGAAGCCCTAGTTATTAAAAATTCTCCTGTTTAATGAGCTGGAAAATCTGCCTAGTTTCATCTTCCTAGTATAGCACCTAAGTGTACTCATTATTCTACACAAAAGGGCTTCAAATTCTTAAACATAATGCAATTTTAGGAGGAAAAACCTGGCTGTGGAGTCAGATTCACTTAAGATTCACATTTCAATTATTAGCTCTGTGACTTTGGGAACACGACTTAAGTTCAATAAACTCGATTATATACTCTGTAAAATTGTGATAATAAATACCAAATGACAAATAATCATTTATCGTCATCATTTAAATAATGATGGTAAATAAATGCAAGATTGTGAAGAATTAAATGAGATAATATAATGAAAACGTACAGCACAAATACCTTTGACCATTGTTCATCTGCTATAATTTCCAATTATACAGGAAATTATTCCAATGCTCTGATTGAACTACTCTTATCTTATGGTACATCTGAATTAGAAGAGGGATCACCTAGCATGTTCAACAGGTGTACAAAGGAGGGTGGATGGCTGGCAGAGAGTTTTGGGTTGGGACTCTTTCATTCCAGATACGGGGGTCAGCAAAATTTTTCTGTAAAGCCAAATACTAAATATTTTAGGCATTGAGGGCAACATACAGTCTATGTTGCATATATTTTTGTTTTTGCTTTTGTTTTTGAATGGCCCTGTGTCAAAGACAAAATGCACCAGACAATTAAGGCAATGATTTCATTCAAGCTGTTGGAATAAGGTCAATGTTACTTCATTAAGAACATCTCAAACAGAAAAAAGGAGAGAGAGAGAGAGAAAGGGACCTGCGGTAAACAAGGTAAACAAAGAAATCATCCTCGAGTTTTACGGTAGTTTTGAGGAAGGGTGGAAACAGATGTTATCTTGGAATATCTCAGAGTAGGCTGAGTAATCAGCAATTAGCCTCAGAAAACAAAAGGGTGGAGAGATTGTTTAATATTTCCTTTTTTCCAGAAGAGGGTTTCAAGTGAAGTTCATTCCACATTGTCACCTTTAAAGACTTAAAAATCACTCTTAGATTGTGGACCAGGGAAAAACTGGCTGCTAGCCAGATTTGGCTCTCAGGAGTATGCATTACTCCACCCTTTTCCAAAGAATTGTCAAATTAACAGCAGCCCATCCTATCATGCACACACTCACCCTCAATCTACCTTACCCAAGCACTACAAATAAATAATCATTTGACATTTGACAAGTTTTTACCATGTCCCGTCACTATACCAGGTGCTTTATGTGCACTATCTCATTTAATCTTCACAAATCCTTCTGAGGTAGGTACTATTTCAATCCCATTTTATGGAAAACAAGTCTGGAGTGTAAAAAAGTAACAATGTGCTCAGCGCCATCTGGTGGACAAGGACAGGGCCAGGCTCCAACCCACATGCCTTTAACTCAAAAGCCACGTCCCTTAAACATGAAGTAGTTTGTTCTCTTCTAAGTCCTTTTAATAGTTTGATCAGTCAATTGTCTCAACTCCTGACTTTCCTTTGCTATACAGACTCAGCCCAAATATGGCTAGGTTGGGTTTCTTTTTTTTTTTTTTTCAATTTAACAGATGCAAAACCTTAAAATGACTTCAATTTGAAAACATAGTTCTTTATGTCTTTAAACAAGTAAGAATTTGGTACATAATGCATTCACTCAGTTACTAAATTCAGAGAACAGCATGTGACAAAAGTCCCAAAATGCTCTGTAATTCTTGCCAAAACATCTTGGGTTCAGAGCTGGATTTACAGAAACTGTAAGATATTTATGAGCATTATTTGAAGGAAAACATTGCCCTCAGCAGGTTATAAAATGTTATCAGTGTTCCTGATTCTAGTCATATGTTTCTCAGAAGGATTGAATCCATCAGAGCTGAGCTGCTATGCTTGGCACAATACCAAGTCATAACAGCTTTAGTTCAGAAGGAGCTGGATGCCATTATCTCTAAGCTTTTTTCTGATACCTACCAAGAAAGAAAGCTGCCCTGTGAGTAATGGCCAAAGTATAGCTGTCCAGAGCCACCACCAGGCTAATTGGACATCACCTCTAGAAAACGTCTGTATAAAATGGCATACCCAAGTGAGCATGAAAAAGAGAACTATATTCTGAGGCTATACAGAAAAGAAAACTATGTTGGGATCTTTGTTTTGCCAGGAAGCTAGTGTGTTATGTGTTTTACTTACTCTTTGATTGCAAGTAGCAGAAACCAACTCAAGCTAGCTAGAAAAAAAGAGATGAGGGGACATTGCTAAGAGATAAAAGAGAACATCATGGAATCCACAGTGTAACTGGGTCAACATCATGGAATCCATAGTGTAGCTGGGTCTGAAGAAAGAACTGGATGAAAGACAAGAAGGGCATTAGAGTTCTCTTTCCATCTCTCCTTTATGCTAATCTTTGTACAACCCTCATGATTCTCTCTGTTCACTGGGTTTCTTTGCTTCCCAGTCCCCATGGTAGGAACTATATCTACCCTGCAGCTCCCAAGTTAACAAGTAATGCTCCAGCCAAGTAAACAGTCTCATTTCTAAATTCCTAAGAGATTTTTCCATACAAATGTTCCTTGACCTATGAAGGGGTTACATCCTGATAAACCTATCATAAGTTGAAAATATCTTTAAGTCAAAAATGCATTTAATACATCTAACCTACCAAACATTAGCCTAACTTACCTTAAACATGTTCATAGCACTTACATTAGCCTATAGTGGGAAAAATAATCTAAAACAAAGTCTATTTTATAATAAAGTGTTGAAGAGCTCATGTAACTTATTGAATACTGCACATTTTGTCAAAATTGCAGGAGTCTCATACCATAATAAAGTCAAAAAAGTTTAAGTAGAAGCATCATAAGTTGGGGACCATCTGTATCAGGTTAAGTTTCTATACTTCATTCAGTCAACCCAGAAGAAGAGACCTAGGGTCACATGGACAAAAATTGCAGTGTGGAAACATATCCTTATGAGTCATGGAGGAAATAGAGAGAAGGCTAATTCCCTCAGAAAGAGATGTTTATTAGCTTCTCAGCTGCACAAGCAATTCCAAAAGAATCTGTGCACTAGGCACCTCAACATGTGTTAATTGAGAACTTACCAGGCTCTCAAGTTGGTAGAGCTACCCTGTGAAAATTATCACACCACCTCTGACTGCAAAGTGAACACCTTTTCTCCTCCCTGCTGACTCAAAGGTGAGGAATATCAGATGAACCAGGCTGGAAACTGTCAAAAACCATGAACTAAAAACCAACATGCAAACATAAATACACAAATTCATTGATTCTACAAATACTGTCCTGACAATTCTGATGTGCCAGGATCTATGCTAGGTGCCAGGTTTCAGATAGTGAATAAGATGAACATGGCTGCAGTCCACACTAAGCTTAGTTCCAGCCCAGGAGGCAGCTGCACACTGGGGTTCAGAAAAGCCTCTGAAAAAAATATGTACTTAGAAACAAGCCTCAAGAGCACAAGCTCATTGTTAATAGTTATTAAGTCTAAGAGGTAGGATCACAGGTGATTTTTACCTTTTTTCTTCTTTTTACTTAACTCTTCTCCACTTTTCCAACATTAAATGGGTAATTCTTGCATAATTATAATAAAAAAGAAAGACCCTGAATAAACAAAAAGTAAAAAAAAAAAAAATTGTTTTCTATCCTGCTGAAAGAGAGAGATCCCTTAAGGTAGGAGCAAATACTTCCATTATCAAGTAAAATACAGAATAAAAGCACCCTCTTTCAAAAGGGAACTCGAACATGTTCGAGTTCACACTTGATGCAAGATCTTTTTCCAAGAGCATTTTTGCCTGGAATCAACAGTGGATTGGAGAACAGGTACCCATGGAGGTACCTTCTAATAATTCATAAAAGCACTGCTGGATGTTCTCACTTCTCTGTGGTAGCTAAAAAGAATAGAAGGATGGATACCACAGGCTGAAAAGTGTAGTCAGGGTTGGCAGGGGATAGGGAAATAGTTAATGGGTGTAAAAAAAGAGGTTAGAAATAATAAGACCTAGTAGTTGCTAGCACAACAGGGTGAATATAGTAAAAAAAAAAAAAAAAATTTAATTGTACATTTTTAAGTAAGAGTATAATTGGACTGTCTGAAACACAAAAGATAAGTGCTTGAGGTGATACTCTATCTACCCTGATGTGATTATTATGCATTGCATGCCTGGATTAAAATATCTCATGTAACTTATATGCATATACACCTACTATGTACCCATAATAATTTAAACTTAAAAAGTTAAAAAAAAAAGAATTATTGCTGGTGAAAGATCCATCTTTACCTCCTTGACTCCTACACCCAAGGTATTTATAGGATATTTTGCTAAAAACAGAAATGTGAACCAATGGAGACCATAAAACAGAGTGACTTGAGGAGAGCCCTCTGGCAGCAATGTAGCTGATTGCTTGGAAAAAAGTGAGAAAACCAAATAAGAGACTGCTTCAGTAGTCCAGTTCCCATGGGGATTCATCATCTCTAGAAAGATTTTTATTAAAAAAAATAATAAAATAAAATAAACACTTCTTGTAGCAATAGCCTTTATCATGTCCCAGAGATGGAAGTAGGTCAAAATAGATGGCCTTTCTCTAACAGCCTTACAGCCTTTGAAAGCCAGGTGGCTTCACTACCCTTCCCACAAAAGCACTTTCCCAATGAAGATGAAGAAGGGACGACAGGAAGCAAGGTGAGAGGTCTAGGGCTGGAGTTTCTGACAGCCAGCATAGAGCAGGCAGCCACATCCATGGCAATGCCATGCACAAATCAGAAAGAATGCAACATCATCACTCAGATGTCCAAAACAGAGACTTTGGACACCATCTTGAATTATTTTCCTTCCCTTACTTTTCACATCACATGATTCATTTAATTCTGCCTAGTCTGCCTCCTAAACATCTCTTGAATCTATCACTTTTCTCCAATCTCATGCCGCCATCATAATCCAAACCACCATTCTCTTTCACCTAGATTCCAAAAGTTTCTACTCCTCTCTCCCACCTTTCCCCATCTCTAGACTTCCCCTGCCTCCCACCCCTAAAAACCTTTCTCCACTCTATAGCCAGGAGGATCTTTCTAAACACACATCTGATCAGGTCATTGTTCTGCTTGAACTCACTCAGAAGCTCCCACTGCATTTAAATTAAAGACCAAATTCCTCCACGTGGCTTAAAGAAGCCCTCTAGAATCTCACTTCAGTGATCTCTCCCCCATTCCCTCTCTGCTCCCTTTCCCACCCTCAGCCATACTGAACTACTTTCAGATCCTCCAACATGTCCTACTGTCTCTCACCTCCAGGCCTTTGTGCATGTTGGTTGCACTGCCTTAAACATTTCCTTCACTTTCCTTACCCGTATGATTTTCAGTTTCTGCTTAAACATCACTTTCTCTAGAATACTTCCCAAGCTCCCTAAACCTGTGTTAGATGTCCCTCCTATGTGCTCCCATGGTCCCTTGCACATCCCAGGGTACAAGCTCCATGGAAGCAGGAACCTTGTCTATTCTAGACAGATATCAAATATATCCAGAGTGTTGATGACAAACTAGGTGCTGAATAGGTGCTTATGGCCCAGGCTGAGATTTATCTGTGTATCTCTCTTTCCCTCAAGCAGAAATCTTTCCAGAGTCTTCTACCACTCAGCCCCCTCCCCCAAAAAAACAAAAACAAAACAAAAAAGCATTTCCTGCTTCTCACTGTCTTCTGGGTATGGGTTTTCCTCAGGATAAACATTAACATAGTCACCTCAAAATGGGCCAACAACAGCTAGGGGAAAGACTTCTAATCTATCCTCATGCATCTTTACCGAGTCTCCTCGCTGCTCCCCCCATCCCCAAGGCTAGATGTTTTATACAGCATCTGAGACAGCCCCTGGATTGGAAACAGCTCTGCTCCTAGAAACACTAAATAGCTCTGACTTTGTAAACATCCGTCAAAACATTAAAAGCCCCCAATGTCTCAGGAATGGATGTGGGAATATAATTTGTATACTCACATAAGGTTGGTGCTAAATAAGGTCTCCCATGTCAACCAGTCCAGCTCTTACACTTTCTAGTCAAGGAAAGTGATATAGGAAGATATGTCTTGCCTCAGGTTATAAATCTTCAAAATAAAGAAACTGAAGGGGCCAATACTAGAATTCATGACTTCTTACACTTCCAAATGCACCAGGACTTCTCCCAAGAAAACATATCAATATGAACTTACTGCCTAACATGGTCCCTGAATTTTCAAGCCCCACATTTCCACATAGGATGCTGTCTCCCTGATGCATGATATATATAGATCCCTGTTGTCCTTGGGATCCCATCTCCTTGACATTGGCATTGCAAGCAGGTTAATTCTAAAAACATTTTCTGATTGACAGAAATATTTTGCTGAAAAGTAATACAATTAAGGTACACCCTGAAAAAGCAATTTGAGGCTGATTCTACCAAATTAACCTTTCTGAACAAATTGACAGGTCACTTCAGGAAAATCACCAGTTAATCTGGGTTTTTTAAACTGAATTCTCAAAGATAGAATTGACTGCCTCTTTCACCAAGGGCTGTCTTTTGTCTTAATATCATACTGGCTCACTGTCAATAAAAATGAAACATTTTATTTCTCAAATCCTCATCCTCAGTTGGTTCATCTTATGCTCCAGTGGGTAACATTTCTATCTTTTGAGATTTTTGAGCATTTAAATGGCTTGTATCATTTTGCTTGGGATTTTTGTTTTCTCTAGAATTGTAGGAGAAGTGAATTTCACTGACCAGTAACACAGTAAGTATTTCTGGAATCTGCTCAAGTTTGCACATAGAACTTAGCATCATCTTGATTATTTAAAAATTTAACTGTGAACATAAACATGTAAATATATCTGCCTACACATATAGGCAACTAATTTCCTCAAGAATTAAATATGAAGATTTATTTATTTGTTCATTCAAGGAATATTTTATTTAGAAATAAATATGTTCTCAGTGGCTCTGTGCTAGTGGTAATATTTAAAAGATTAATACAAACAAAGTCTGCATCCTCAAGTAACTTGCTATCTAGAGAACAAAAGGCAGTCAACTAAGCAAACACCAGATGCAGTAGGTAGGAAACAGAACAATCTCTCCATGTCTCACTATGAAATCTTTATCACCCATTAGTCCAGAGAGGGTAAATGAGGCATCTATCATTCTAGTCTGAAATACTGGCACATAGTATGAGATAGCATGTCCAGTGATGCTAGGTCTAGCCTGTGAAAAAAAAACAAAAACTGTAACTTAGATATTTATATTTAGTCCTATCTCAACTTTTCCCTCTCCCCACTCTCAGCTGCAGCTATAAAATTATCCTTCCATTGCCACTTGACATTAATGAGAAATAATAATGATAGCTAACATTTATTACTACCAGGCAGGCACTGCACTATATTCCTGACATATCATTGTGCATAACATCCTAATGGCAACTACTAGATAGCACCATCATTATCCTCATGTCAGTATAAGAAATGGAGAAACATAAAGCCTAAAGAATTTGCACAAAGAATTTAGACTCAGGTAATCTGCTCAGTATCCAATGTCTACACCATCATTATTTACTGGAACCGATACACTAAATCATTTCTCTGACCAAAAGCTAGTTTATGGTGTCCCACTTCCCACTCCTTTCCCCTCAAAAGCTATTTTCATTTTAAAGAATGACTTGATTTAAAAAGCTTCTGCACAGCAAAAGACATAATCAGCAGAGTAAAAAGACAATCCACAGAGTAGGAGAAAATATTTGCAAACTATATCCCTAACTAAGAACAAATACCCAGAATCTACAAGGAACTCAAACGAATCTGCAAGAAAAAATAATAATCCCATCAAAGAGTGAGCAAAGGACATGAACAGACAATTCTCGAAAGAAGATATACAAATAGCCAAGAAACATGTGAAAAAAATGCTCAACATCGCTAATTATCAGGGAAAGACAAATTAAAACCACAATGAGATACCACCTTACTCCTGCAAGAATGGCCATAATTTCAAAATAAAAAAATAATAGATATTGGCATGGATGTGGTGAAAAGGGAACACTTTTACACTGCTGGTGGGAATGTAATTAGTATAACTGCTATGGAAAATAGTATGGAGATTCCCTAAGGAAATGAAAGTAAAGATACCATTTGACCCAGCAGTCCCACTACTGGTTATCTATCCAAAGGAAAAGAAGTCATTATATGAAAAAGACCCATGTACACGCACGTTTAGAGCAGCACAACTCACAACTGCAAAATATGGGCCCAATCTCAATGCCCATCGACCAATGAGTGGATAAAGCAAATGTGGTATATGTGCACCATGGAATACTACTCAACCTTAAAATTGAATGGAACTATGGCCTTTGCAGCAACTTGGATGGAGTTGAGGGCCATTATTCTAAGTAATGCAACTTAGGAATGGAAAATCAAATACCATACGTTCTCACTTAAAAGTGGGAGCTAAGCTATGAGGAGACAATGGCATAAGAAGGATATAATGGACTTTGGGGACTTGGCAGGGAAGGATGGAGGAGGGCGAGGGATAAAAGACTACATATTCGGTATAGTGTTCACTGCTCAGGTGATGGGTGCATGAAAAACCTCAGAAATCATCACTAAAGAACTTATCCACGTAACCAGAAACCACCTGTACCCCCAAAACTATTGAAATTAAACAAATAAATAAAAATTAAAAAGAAGGACTTGAATCCATTGTGTTAGAATGTCAGGCATTGTGAAATGATAAGGGGACAGCAAGCCCAGAGATGCTACTACAAGGTCCTCCAGCCTATCGAAAAAAGCTATAACGTAGTTGTTTATATTTCATCCTATCTCAATTTTTCTGTCTCTCAGCTCCCAACTCCTGGGACACTGACACTGTCCCTAAAAAGCACCAAATGGCCATTTGGCATGTACTTTTAAGAAGCAGGGAACTGAACAAATTAAGCATTAGATTAATATGCAAATGACTCACATAACAATTAACAGGGAGTCAAAGTCTGTTCCTAACTCACTTTCATCCCCTCTTGAGAGCTGAGAATTAGGCTCCAAACACCCTGCCATAAGCCCAGTAATCTCAGAAATTACTGTGCACACATAAGTGGCATGAGTCATCCCAGCTCATGCAAGATGAAGAGTCTGAGGTAACAATCACATTTTTAAGGCACTTTAAACTCTTTCAAGTAGGGCTCTGTTTCGTTTCTTTAACTTTCACTGTACTTCTTCCCAAGTTAGAAGGACAGGTATAATAACACGTGTCCTAAAGATAAACTCAGAATCAGCCAAGCATTACCCCACATAACACGACTACCAAATGCCAGAGTCTTACTCTTGCTAGGCACAGCTCTTCCTATAACTTGCTTTTCTCCCTGTGAACTGTTTCTTATCCTTCAAAACCCAACACAAATGCCACCTCTTCTGAGAAGACATCCCCCCAGGAGGAATGAGTCACTCTCATCTTCTGTGTGCTCTCAAAACAGTTTGTAACATACCAAATATCTCTTGTAGCCTTTGTGTATTGGTTCTAGTTAGAGAGACCTCTTTTATAAATCAAGAGTGCTTAGTATAGCACAGGGGTCGGCAAACTGCAGTGTGCAGACCAAATCTGGGCCACTGTTCCTCTATAGCCCTTGAACTAAGTATAGTCTTCACATTTTAAAAGAGTTTTGAAGAAGTAGAGGAAGAGGAATAAAAAAGAAAAGAGAAGAAGGAAGGAAAGAA
>NW_012115933.1:2895401-2919890 GCF_000951035.1 Colobus angolensis palliatus
AAAAAAGAAAAATAGAATGTAACAGTGTCTGTATGTGACCTGCAAAGCCTAACATATTTCCTATCTAGTCCTTTACCAGGACAGCAGGGGCCCAATCATGGATCACTATGCAAATTTATTGCTTATCAGGCCCTAACCTACCTCTCTAGCCATCTCTTCAGTAAACTTTATGCTCCAGACATATAGAAACAATAGGATTTACCAAATATTTTAGACTTTTTCACGCCTTAATATTCTTTGCCCATTTGCCTATGATCAGTTTTTCCTTTTGACTTTCCTGATAGTGTGTGTGTGTGTACATATTGGCCCCGTTTCTTTAACTTATTGTTGGTATGGCTGGTTTCATTTTCCTTTCCTTTGTTATTCGGATAGAGTTTACATGCAGAGAAATGCACTAAACTTAAGTGTGCAGTTCAAAAACATCTGCTAAAAAACATACATCTCTATCAAGATATAAAACTTTTCCAACACTCCAGAAAGTTTCCTCATATCCCTTCCCCATTGGTCTCATCCCCTACCCTAAGCCAAGAGACAACTAATAGTCTGCATTTCTGTCTCCACAGATTCATTTTGCCTGCTATAGAGCTTCATGTAAATGGAATCATACAGTATTTACTCTTTAGTGACCATTTTCTTTCCTCAGCATACTATGTGAGACTCATCCAGTGGCTCACACCAGTTCACAAGAGCTGAATGCTAAATTTTCGGAAACTTTGAGAGCTGGTTGTTAAAAACAACTATCATCAAAAATTAAATTATATAAACTTACAATTAAATGACATTTTTAAAACAAAACTAATAATCAAAAGACATTATTTCCTAAGTATTTCCTACATTTTATTACATATTCTCTTGAAGTTACTTAAAACCGTTATATCTGTACAATGGTATGCTATGAGCACCTCTCCCCAATTCCACGTTTCATAGGTAGCTTGAAATGGGCCACGATGTGAGAAATTACACTATAGAAATCAGCACACACTACAAATAAGGACTTTTTAAATTTATCAACAATAAATTTAAAGCTAGTTAAACATTTATCACTAGCTCTGTTTATGTTGTCACATGTATCAATAGCTCCTTCATTTTTATTGCTGAAAAATACTCCATTGTATAATCATTGCAATTTCTTCTCATTGTTTGAAGAATATTTGTGTTGCTGACACTTTTGTAGTATGAATAAAGCAACTATAAACATTCTTCTGTAAGCATTTCTGTTGCCTTGTGCTCCCACTTATTTTGCTAAATGCCTTGGAGAGTCAAAGGATAGGTATATGCTTAACTTTATAAGAAACTTACACACTCTTTCTAAGGAGGTTAGGCAATTTCATGGTTCCACAAGCAACACTGAGAGCTTCAGTTGCTTCACACTCTTAATTACATTAGTGTCATCAGTTTCTCCTTTCTGCCACTCTATTACATGTGTAGTGATATCCCATTAGGGTTTTAATTTTTATTTCCTTGATGATTAATAATTTGAGAACTTTTTCAAGTGTTTATGGATCATCAGACATTTTTTACTATGAACTTTCTGGCCAAGACTTTTGCCAGTTTGAGAGGGTTTTTTTATTTTTTTAATATTGACAAGTATTTTTTGACTGTTTTCTCCCCTGTTAATGACATATCTATTCCTATTATTGATGTCTTTTGATAAAGAGTTTTAAATTTTTCTGAAGTCTAATTTGTATCAATTTTGTCCTTTTTTGATTCTGCTTTCTGTGACTTTTCTTTTCTAGAAAATATTTGCCAACCCAAGTCATGAAGATTTTCTCCTATGTTTACTTATAGAAATTTAAAGATTTGGTTTTTATATTTAGGCCTATGATCCATTTTGAAATAATTTTTGTGGATGGTATAAGTGAGGGAGGAGGCAAGGTTCATGTTGGGTTTTTTTGAGAAATAGTCATTTCATCCAGCACTATTTTCCATTTAATTCTTTTGGTAATTCAGAAATCAGTTGACTATATTAATGTAGGTCTATTTCTGGTTCCTATCCATTCCACGATTTATTTGCCTGTCCCTGCATCAATATTACACTGTAAGCTTTATGGTAAGTTTTGAAACAGCTTTTTTCTGTTGCTTTCAAAATTTGTTTATGCTAGGTCTTTTGTATATCTACATAATTTTTTAAGTCAGCTTGTTAATTTCTAAAAAGAAAAGTGCTGATATTGTGATTGAGATTGCACTGGATCTATTGATCAATTTGGGGAGAATGGACATCTTAATAATATTGTGTTTTATGATTCATGAATATGCTATATCTCTTCATTTATTTAGGCATTTTTAAGTCTCTCTATAATATTTCGTACCAGGACAGTATAGGAAAAAAAGACGATGAGAGCAGGCATCCTTGCCTTGTCCCCAGTCTCACTGGAAAAATGTTCAGTTATTCATTATTAAGTACAATGGCAGAGGTAGACTTTTCATGGATGCTTTTTATCAAACTGAGGACATTTCCTTATATTCATATTTTGCTTACTAGAGAATAAAACCTGAAATAGCAAGTAAGTCTGCCACAGAGGGGTTCAGAACTAAAGACTCTTGAGACAGACACCGCTCAACTTTCAATGCCTTGTACAGCACTTCAAATTTGCTAAAAAGGCTATTGTTGAAAAAATGAATGAGTGACCGAACAGAGAAAAAAATATTTAAACTCTACTTCCAGGAATAAAGACTCTGCCCAAGTTGTACAACCAAGCAACAATCATCTCTTTCATTTGGGGGTACTTCAGGGCTCTCAAAGGAATTTCCCATGCAGTGTCACCTATCAGTTCCCCATCAGGGTATCATCGAGTGATCTACCTTGGAACAATGAGAAACAATCTTTGCTAAGCTTCTCTGTTCAACACAGAGCGTATCAAAATCTAGAGAACTCAGAGAAGATCCACAGGAGAGTCACAAAAACGGAAATTAAACAGGCTTTCCGAGGAGAGATTAAAAGAATAGGGATTGTTTCAGTTAGAGGAGTGGAGAGTGACTATAAATTTTCAAGCCATAAAAGAATACCACATAAACAATGGTAGTAAGCCATGAGCCAATTTCACTGAAGACAGAAAAGGAGAAAGCTGGCAGCTTGAAGAGGAAGAAATTAGCATTAAGTCTAAGGGAGAAATTGAGAGAGCTATGATTTAGCACTAATAAGAATAATCAGACATGTAACTATCTAAGGAAGTCTGTGTTTACATGACACGTACAACGTAGATGAGGTTCTTTTTTAAGTCAAGGGAGTTGTGATTTTTCAGAATGTCTTTCATGCCACAGTCCTGCATTTGTGAAACACTCCTTGTAATATAAGGCAATATTGAGACATGAGGCTTCCAAGGCTGAGACTGCCATATAATGAAGCGGGATTTTTTAAGTAAACCATAACCTGAGCATCCTTAGAAGAGACTTGTCTTATCCTGACTTACACTTTATCATGATTAATAATATTATAGAGATGTCAGTGAGTTTCTGCCATGAAATTTATGATCACCATGTGAGTGAGCCTCTAGCTATACATTTTTAATGCTCTGAGAAAGATAGAGTTATCTCTACCTTCCCACAAAAACATCTTCTACTGAAAAATGCTTCTAAAATAGTTGCTAAGATACAGGTTTGACTGGAGCAATGAAAACAAGATTAATGAATTCACACTAAAGAGAAAAATATAAACTTCTAATTAAATCTAGGAAAATGAAAACTTCAGACTACTTTGGCACTAGGTGGGCCAATGTGGGAAAGATTAGCTGACACTTTATTACATTTCATCCAGATGTTCTGAAATCCAAAAATGTTGGCCAAGATAAAATTTTAAAACAGCTTAAAATAAAATTGAAAAAAATTTTTGGTGGCAAAACACCTGCTAGGGTTTATTAAATGGTGCAGAGTTATAAGGATTTAAATGAAAAGTGCACATAAGAAATTCTTGGAGGCATGAATGGGTAGAAGACTGCTGCAGAGGCCCATCTCAAGAACTCATTGAGGAATGCCTGAAATATTATTAAAGACTGGAGCACTGCTGGAGACTTCCAAAGACTTACACAGCAATACAAAAATAAGGATGGTGGCTTTTTTGGGGGACCAGACATCCTTCCATTTGATTCAACTTCATAATGCATGTAACTGTTTGGAACTAGAGAGATAAGTTGGAAGCAAATATGAGAAGAAGCCCAGAGTCATGTATCAAAGCAGGATCCGAGAAACTCCCTCACAGGGTGGGTAGTATGTCTAAGACACACGGAGCTAATCTGATAAGGTACTCTGATGAACATGTATTTGTGTTGAAGACATCATTTATTCCTGAGTTCTTGAAGCTTGCATTTTTATTTTGTTGAAAATATAAGAGCCCACACTTTTGATTTAGTCTTGAGTATCTTAACTCACTGAAATTTTGTTAAAGTCATTAAAAGGTGAAAGAGAAAAAAAAAATTGGAAAAGACCAACTTGGGTTGAAAGAAAATTTCTGAAAAGCACCTGTAGTTTCCCTTTCCTCTGAGCTTACTGTATGTATTGCATTATCCTCAGCAAATAGGCCAGGAAGACAGAAAGGAATTACTCTGCCTAGGGCCGTTCCATTTATTTTCCTTGCCATTGAGACTGCCCTGACACATACACCAGGACTCACTTTTCCTTAACAGAAGACATTAAAAAGCAAAGGAAACACTTATTTCCCAAAGAATGTGTTAGTTCTGGAAGATAGTTCTCTTTTCAACTGCCAGTAAAAAGGAGGATTTTTTTCAGTTAACAGCTCAATTCTACAGGTATCTGAAATGTTAGAAACAACAAAGGCAATAAACACAAAGTTTAGGTGAAACCGTGTATCCATTTAAATTCAAAATAGGAAGACATAAGTATTTGTTCTCACATTTTTCTCTAATGTTCTTTTTGGAACTGAAATATGATTCTTAAAGTGTCTACCTTGCGAAAGTCGAAATAATAATAAGATATCAAGGCAGGCCAATGGGAAACTTTAGCTTGCTCCTTCGCCTTCCTTCTCCCATCTCCTCCACTCCTCCCCATACTCACTTTCAGCTTCAGAAAACAGAACCATGGGCAATACAAAATATTATCGCAAAAACCCATTAGGTGTCACACAAGAAAATAATCTGTGTAAGTCCAGCTATCTGGATGCAGGAACCATGAACACTGTTCTCCTTCAGGACTCCCCTGAGGTGTGTGGGGTGTAGAGTTAACTGTCAGCTTAGAATACTGCTTCATCAGGTGCATATGTCTGCCCATTGACTCAAAAGCTTGTGTTTATTTAAAAACATGCACTGAACTGACATAAGACGTTTGACACTATGCTGCGAAGATGAAATAAGAGGTGTCCTGAGTTCATGGAGCTCCCATCTTAATGGGGGAAATGGAATCACACAACTAAAAAGCCCAGCACAATGCAAGAACAGTCAACGATGGGCCTGGAAGTTATTTTTGAAGTGAATGTTCAGTCCCCCTGAATTCAAAATAGGCAGGGGAAGTTTTCTTTAATAGTAACTTACATAGAAACACTCTCAACATCCAAATTTAAGGATTATCACTTCATCTAAATGACAAAATATTACACTGTTTAAGTATTTTTAATTTCATACATATTTTTACTTATACACACACACATATGTTATCTGAGAATATAAGGAACTAACCTGGGTAACATAATGAGACCACATCTCTACAAAAAAAAATATTTAAAAATTAGTCTGGCATAGTGGTGTCCACCTGCAGTCCCAGCTACTGTAGGGGATAGAGGTGGGAGGATCACTTGAGCCAAGGACGTCGTGGCTTACCATGAGCTGTGATCACACCACTGTACTCTAGCCTGGGCAATAAAGCAAGACCCTGTCTCAAAAAAAAAAAAAAAAGGAGAAGAAGAGAAAAGAAATACATATATATATATATATATATATACACACACATATATATAGCTAAGATTATAACAGGACAAAAATTGCATATATATGCAGTTTATATATAAAATACCAATATGAATCCAATAATAAATTTATAGCATGAACTCTTACAACCCAGGGGGATGACTTCCCTTCCCCAAATTTCCAGATATAGTGGATTCACTCCCATAATTCCACCACAGTTTGGGAGATTCCAAACCCTGCCCCAAGATTTCTGCAGTTTCCCCCGGGTTTCAGTGCTCACCACCTCCTGAGCTCCTGCTTCCTTGACACATTTATGCTGCTTACATTGACCTAGACTCAACATTAACGCCTCTTCACAGCACTCCAAAAATATCCACTCATGAAATGCCACAAATGCGTCCCCTGTGTCACCAGCTACCTCGGACTCCCTTTTTCCGGAGGACACCCAGCCCCATCCCTCCTTTCTCTTCTTCCTGTACCAAGGGACAGTATGTTGTCCCATCCTAAAGCCGGAAAATGTATCAGCTTATCTTTATCAAAAAGAAAAAAGGGGAAGAAAAGGAATTTCACCCCAAAAGGAATTCTGATACCAGCTTTTACTTAAAAAAAAATTTTTTTTAATTAGAAAATTAAAAGATAAAACACTCATTACACACGAAAATGCTGTTTTTCGAGTGTAAAAGGAATTCCAGTACTTAGGGACTGGAGTTTTTTTTTTTTTCTTTGTGGTTTTTTGTAGTTTCCCAATTTTCCACGTATTCCTTTGCAAATCAAAAACACAATGGAAATGGTGTTGGTGAGAGCCCTCCCTCGTGAGGGGGAAGGGCGGGCCGCCCACCACAGCCCGGCTCAGGTGGGGCCGGGAGTCTGCCCGGCGCGCCCTCTAGTGGCAAGGCCTGGTGAATGCGCCTCCTGCTCCTATAAAGTGTGCAAAAGCTGCCCTTGGGAGGGTCAGTCACCTGCATCCCCATCCTGTAAAGCCAATGATCTTTTCTCTGGCCCATCATTCTCAGCTTGGCTCTGCTGACAGTAAACAGGGCAGAACCAGATGTCTCAGGCCTTGTCTTAGCGACCAGAAGGGTGCAGAGCCTTGAGCCGCCATGTGGAGCCGGGTCAGCTAGACTGGTTCTAAGTCCGTGAACTCTCTGTACCCTCCTTGGAAATCCGGGCAGCTACTGTGTACTGCTGCCCCTCCTCATCACAGCTGCTTAACTGTTTCAACAGAGCAGTTTGCCTCTTTGGGGCTACAAATTAAAAGGTCTTGCTTCAGTTTGAGTGTTTCTTAAATTTCAATCCAATTTGTGACAGTAATCCTTTTTAGGATTCCCTAGCTCAGACACCGGCTGTTTCCTAAAGTGAACAGCGCAGCGTCAAGCCTCCCTGCCATTCACTTAGCAGCCAAAGGGAGCCCCCAGTTACTGGGGATATCAGTTGCGTAAACACTCATTCTAGCATTCGGGCTGGGAGAAATAGTGTTTTAGTCCGATGTCACACTGTTCTAAAGAACACCTGAGACTGGGCAATTTATAAAGAAAAAAGATTTAATTGACTCACAGTTCCACATGGCCGGGAAGACTCAGGACACTTACCATCACGGCAGAAGATGAAGGGAAAGTAGGCACCTTCCTCACAAGGCAGCAGGAGAGAGAGCTCAAGGGAAACTGACTTTTTTAAACCGTATCTTATGAGAACACCCTATCAGGAAGCACGGGGGAAACCACCCCCATGATCCAATCACCTCCCCCCAGGCCCCTCCCTCTATACATGGGGATTGCAATTCGAGATGAGATTTGGGTGGGAACACAGAGCCAAACCATATCACATAGTTCGCCTGGTGAGTTATGCTTTGGGAAGACCCCTCTCCTCTCCCCACTGTCCAGGGGGCTTCCTTCCTGTGCTCACTGTTGGCCTCCAGGGAGTGCCCTTCTCTTCTCTTAACTTTCTTTTCCCTCACCAAAGTCTCCTAAGTCTGCTGTCTTCAATTTCACAGTTCGCTTCAACCCTTCTGTCGCATTTGTCTCTCTGCTCCAACTTGGGACTGGAGGGAATTTATTTGCCATTCCCCAAACACCCCCTGACTTTTCTGGGCTTTGGACCTGGTTTTCCTCAGACTTCACCCTGCCCTTAAACCAGCACACTGAAAAAGCTGCCACTCTTGTCTGGCTGCAGGACTCAACCCATACTCCTTTAATGAAGGTTGCCTCCCGCAGTTCCAGGGCCAGTCACTTGGTGATATCCTGATGACATTTTCAAGGTCATCTCACAGCTCATCTGCCCAAAGGTACTCCCACTCTGGTAGTCTCTTGCTCCCCTAAATTTCCTGTTGCTAGTAAATCCCCACAGGAATTACTGTCCATCCTCAAGAGTCTGGGCCTTATTGCTCTTGGTAATAATAACAGCACCATTTCTGAGAGTTTTTTCTGTGCTAGCTGTGCTTATTGTCTGGATGCTTTTCATGACTTAGCTCTTTCATCTTCACATCAACCTAGGAGCAGACACAGGCAGGTGAAGGGCCAGGCCCCAGTGCCTCACCACAGGGAACCTGTGCTTTTCTGAAGCACCTTCCTCAGACTTCATGAGGTCCCTACAAGTGCCTAGAACCTACTGGGCTGGCAGTGCCTTTACATAAGCTTGGGGTCAACCAGGTGCCATGACACCAGAGCTGCATTTCTTGTTCCAGGGCCATTGGCCAGGCTCTGCTTCATGAAGGGTGGCCTATTGAACAAATCCTTCCCACTGCCCGGAGCTATACTTCTTTTGCAGGATGTTGTAGGATTGGGCCCCCAGAATGGTGCTTGCATGCTCGCTTAGGGAGACTCATATTGTTTATATAGATGGGGGCCCACAGTAATATTTGCCTGGGGCCTGCACAGCCTCGGTCTGATCCTACCTCTCAGGCAAGTGTTGTCATGACTGCCATTTCATAGATAAGAAATTAGAGGCATAACGAAGTTAAGATACCTTTACCAAAGTTTCTTTGGGAACTAAGATTTGAATGTAATTTATTTGACTCCAGAGCCCAAGCTCTTAGCCATCACATGACACTGTCCTTCCTGGTTTTTTTCCCCTTCTGTCCTTTTTTATTTCAGTGTAAGTTTTATCTTCCCAATAGCCCTAAGGGTGTATGTGTTGGAGTCCTCAGTTCCTCTGCCTAGCACAGAGGAACTCAGTATCTGCAGGACTGGATTAAAAAGGCAGGATATTTCCTCACAATTAAAGGCCACCAGGAGAGAGTCCTTGATCTTCAGTATTCTCAGCTGCTCCAGGAAGTGAGCAGCTGTAGGATCAGTAGAGGCCTGAGTGGAGATGTTGAAATGTCCCCAGATAATGGAAACCTCCTGACTAATAGAGCTGAGATGGGTGAGAGAGATCAAGAGTAAAGAAGAAGGCCGCAGAGACTCACATTTCCTGGAAGCTCTCTGGAGCACTACCTTGACTCAAAGAATTAGGAGGGAGGCTGAACTGAGTCTAGCTCTGGCCCAGCAGCATTACCCATCCTCATCACTGAGCTGCTCCAGGCAGCACGGGTAGGTGGGACCAAATCATCTTGTTGCTACAGGTGCAGCTTTTGGCCATAAGACAGCAAGTTTATCATGGGAATAGAAGAAAGAAAATGATGCCCTTAATGGGATCTAACTCTGAATATTTATTTCATAATTCAAGTTTATTATTCACATCTATGTAAATTGTTTTTATTAATCAATTTCACTAAATCACAACAAGTCTCATAAGTTCTTTTCAGTGACTTATTGGCTTTTTAAAGTGAGCTTGTTGTTTTTCGATGGGTACCAGCAATGACAGGCTTTCAGTAAATGTGACAGGTTGGTTTTTTTTTTTTTTTTTTTTTTTGTACTTAAAGTTCTGGGATACATGTGCAGAACGTGCAGGTTTGTTACATAGTTATACACGTGCTATGGTGCTTTGCTGCACCTATCAACCTGTCATCTACATTAGATATTTATCCTAATGCTATCCCTCCCTAAGCCCCACACCCCCCAACAGACCCTGGTATGTGATGTTTCCCTCCCTGATATGTGACCGGCTTCATAATCCTATGTAACCAGTGTTTCCCAGGTCTCTCCAGCTTAGATACAAAATCAAGCTCACCATAAGAGAAACAAAATCCTGATTCCCTGAATCTGCTTCCCACCCACAATAGCAGAATCTAGCTCTACCCTGGCCCACCCTGCCTCCCAAATATTCCTGGGAGGCCCCTGGAATGCAGTAGGATTTCTCTTCCCTGCTCCACCTGGTTCTGTGGAGCAGGCTCCCGCCCTGCTCCATGCTGTCTGCTGCTCTGGGCCTCGGCTATGCTGTTCTGCTCCCCAGAGATGTGGGCTTTGCACTGACCCTCTGAATGTAGCTGAGCTCCTACATATGGAAACTGCAGTGACAAAAGAGCTTCAGCGTATTTTTCTTTCCATCTCCACTGCTCAAGATTCTGGCACAAGTTTCTAGAAACAGTAGGGAGGGAGTGCAAAAGCCACCCCTCCCGTTTCACCCTGAGCCATTTTCCTTGGACCAAATTTGTGCTCCCCCATTTTCTCCTTTCTTACCTTAAATTCCTTCCTAAGAGTCTTCCAGTCATTTCTATAAATGGTGCCCAGGAAGGCACCACTCCATGCAGCAGCGCAACTCAGAAATATGCCCTCCATGGGAAGCCCTCCTTTCTTGAACTACTGCATATCAAAGTCCCCTTTCTCCTGCCAGGAAGGGGAAATGATCTCAAGAAGGAGGGGTGAGATTCTCAGGAATGGAAGTAGAGTAATGCCCAGAGAAAGAAGGGGTCTCCCTCCCTAGTTTCAAAGAAAGTCAACTACCATCTGTGACCACTCACTACCACCCTGAGCAGAGACAAAGGCACAAAAGTTTGTGTCAAAAGGCTATCACTCCAAACACTATCGCTGTAAAGTCCAGGGACCCCATGAAACTCACTGGTTTCTTTAGTGTAGGTTAAACACTGCACATGTTCCCAGAAAACAGAAAAGTTTGTATGAATTCTCAACTAAATGTTTTTCTGGGAACAAGATTCACTTTTCTAACATACAAAATTCTGTAGGATTCACAAAATCAGATTAAATGCCAAATACCAACACAGTCCTTGAATACCCCCATAGCCTAGTGGAGTTAGAGACAGCTTAGCACAGCTTAGGTTCTTAAGCCACCACCCTGCCTCTTTCTTAGACACACACACATACAGGTGCACACACACACAGGTGCACACACACGTACACTCACTTTTCTCCTATATGAAATATTTCCACTTCCAACTCTTGACTTGACATCACATGGATCTCCCCCCAGGTTCCAGCTTCCTAAGCTGTCACAGTAGGAAGGAAACTAGTTTGTACAGCATCAAATCAGATAGAAACTGTCACTCCAATAAGACTGACTCATTGACACAACCCTCTGAATGCATTTTGGCACCTTTTACTCTACCATAAAAGTAGAAAAAAATGGGTAAGAAAGCTAGAAGAAATAGACAAATGAAGCTCAAAAGGATTCGGGCTGGACTCTGGATCAGTAGAAAACATGATGCTGCTGCTTCTGAATGTATGTTTGTCATGCAAACCATCCGACTGGCTGAGCACTGGTATTGTCTCTTCATTGCATCTGACTGAGGAAAATGTACTGGTTTCCTAATTATTACCACAAACATAGTAGAAATTTATTCTTTTCAAATTCTAGAGGCTAGATGTCCAAAATTAAAGTTTCATCAGGCCTACTCTCCCTCCTTTCCCCTGGATGAAGTTTCCAGGGGAAAGAACAGTCAGCAATCTTTGCTGTTCTGCAGCCTCTGCTAGTGATACCCAGGCAAACAGGGTCTGGAGTGGATGTCCAGCAAACTCCTGCAGACCTGCAGAAGAGAGGCCTGACTGTTAGAGGGAAAACTAACAAACAGAAAGCAATAACACCAACATCAACAAAAAGGGATGCCCATGCAAAAACCCCATCCAAAGGTCATCAGCATCAATGATCAAAGGTAGATAAACCCAAGAAGATGAGAAAAAAAGAGCGCAAAAATGCTGAAAATTCCAAAAACCAGAATGCCTCCTCTCCTCCAAAAACATCAAAACTCCAGCAAGGGAACAACACTGGACGGAGAATGAGTTTGACAAATTGACAGAAGTAGGCTTCAGGAGGTGGGTAACAACAAACCCCTCCAAGCTAAAAAAGCATGTTCTAACCCAATGCAAGAAAGCTAAAAACCTTGAAAAAAGGTTACAGAAAATGCTAATTGGAATAACCAGTTTAGAGAAGAACATAAATGACCTGATGGAGCTGAAAAGCACAGCACGAGAACTTTGTGAAGAAGACACAAGTATCAATAGCTGAATTGATCAACTGGAAGAAAGGATATCAGAGATTGAAAATCAACTTAATGAAAAAAGCATAAAGAAAAGATTAGAGAAGAAAGAATGAAATGAACAAAGCTTCTGAAAAATATGGGACTACGTGGAAAAACCAAACCTATGTTTCATTGGTGTACCTGAAAGTGACAGGGAGAATGGAATCAAACTGGAAAACACACTTCAGGATATTATCCAGGAGAACTTCCTCAACCTAGCAAGACAGGCCAACATTCAAATTTAGGAAATACAGAGAACACCACAAAAATACTCCTCAAGAAGAGCAACCCCAAGACACATAATGTCAGATTCACCAAGGTTGAAATGAAGGTAAAAATGTTAAGGGCAGCCAGAGAGAAAGGTTGGGTTACCCACAAAGGGAAGCCCATCAGTCTAACACTGGATCTCTCTGCAGAAACCCTAAAAGCCAGAACAGAATGGGGGCCAATATTCAACTTCCTTAAGAAAAAGAATTTTCAACAGAGAATTTCATATCAAGCCAAACTAAGTTTCATAAGCAAAGGAGAAACAAAAACCTTTACAGGCCAGCAAGTACTGAGGGATTTTGTTACCACCATGCCTGCCTTACAGGAGCTCCTGAAGGAAGCACTAAATATGAAAAGGAAAAACCAGTACCAGCCACTGCAAAAAACATACCAAAATATATAGACCAATGACACTATGAAGAAACTGCATCAACTAATGGGCAAAATAAACAGCTAGCATCATCAAGACAGGATCAAATTCACACATAACAATATTAACCTTAAATGTAAATGGGTTAAATGCCCCAGTTAAAAGAAACAGACTGGCAAATTGGATAAAGAGCCAAGACCCATCAGTGTGCTGTATTCAGGAGACCCATCTCATGTGCAAACACACACATAGGCTCAAAATAAAGGGATGGAGGAATATTTACCAAGCAAATGGAAAGCAAAAAAAAAGCAGGAGTTGCAACCCTAATCTCTGATAAAACAGACTTTAAACCAACAAAGATCAAAAAAGACAAAGAAGGCCATTACATAATGGTAAAGGGATCAATGCAACAAGAAGAGCTAACTATTCTAAATATATATGCACCCAATACAGGAGCACCAATATTCATAAAGCAAGTTCTTAGAGACTTACAAAGAGACTTAGACTCCCACACAATAATAGTGGGAGACTTTTACACCCAACTGTCAATATTAGCCAGATCTATGAGACAGAAAATTAGCAAGGATATTCAGGACTTGATATCAGCTCTGGGCCAAGTGGACCTAACAGACATCTACAGAACTCTCCACCACAAATCAATAGATTACATATTCTTCTCAACACCACATCACACTTATTCTAAAATCGACCACATAATTGGAAGTAAAACACTCCTCAGCAAATGCAAAAGAATGGAAATCATAACAAACAGTCTCTCAGACCACAGTGCAATCAAACTAGAAGTCAGGATTAAGAAATTCACTCAAAACCACACAACTACACGGAAACTGAACAACCTGCTCCTAAATTACTACTGGGTAAATAACAAAATGAAGACAGAAATAAACATGTTCTTTAAAACCAATGAGAACAAAGACACAATGAACCAGCCTCTTTGGGACAGAGCTAGCAGTGTGTAGAGGAAAATTTATGGCACTAAATTTTCCAAGAGAAAGCAGGGAATATATAAATTGACACCCCAACATCAAAATTAAAAGAACTAGAGAGACAACAGCAAACAAATTCAAAATATAGCAGAAGACAATAAATAACTAAGATCAGAGCAGAACTGAAGGAGATACAGATGTGAAAAATACTTCAAAAAAATCAATGAATCCAGGAGCTGATTTTTGAAAAGGTTAACAAAATAGACCACTAGCCAGACTAATAAAGAAGAAAACATAGAAGAGTCAAGTAGACACAATAAAAAATGATAAAGGGGATATCACCACTGATCCCACAAAAATACAAACTACTATCAGAGAATACTATAAAACCTCTAAGCAAATAAACTAGAAAATCAAGAAGAAATGGATACATACATATACCCTCCTAAGTCTAAACCAGGAAGAAGTTGAATCCCTGAGTAAACCAATAACAAGTTCTGAAATTGAGGCAGTAATAAATAGCCTACCAATCAAAAAAAGTCCAGGACCAGACAGATGTACAGTCGAATTCCACCAGAGGTACAAAAAGGAGCTGGTACCATTCCTTCGTAAAATATTCGAAACAATAGAAAAAGAGGAACTCTTCCCTAACTCATTTTATGAGGCCAGCGTCATCCTGATACCAAAACCTGGCAGAGACACAACAAAAAAAAGAAAATTTCAGGCCAATATCCCTGCTGAACATCAATGGAAAAAATAAAATACTGGCAAACTGAATCCAGCAGCACATCAAAAAGCTTATCCAACACGATCAAGTCAGCTTCATTCCTGGGATGCAAGGCTGGTTCAATATATGTAAATCAATAAACTTAATCCATCACATAAACAGAACCAATCACAAAAACCACATGATTATCTCCATAGATGCAGAAATGGCCTTTGACAAAAATCAACATTCCTTCTTGCTGAAAACTCTCAATAAACTGGATATTGATGAAACCTATCTCAAAATAATAAGAGCTATTTATGACAAATCCACACCCAGTATCATACTGAATGGGCAAAAACTGGAAGCATTCCCTTTGAAAACCAGCACAGGAAAAGGATGCCGCCTCTCACCACTCCTATTCAACATAGTATTGGAAGTTCTGCCCAGGGCAATCAGGCAAGAGAAAGAAATAAAGGGTATTCAAATAGGAAAAGAGGAAGTCAAATTGTCTCTGTTTGCAAATGACATGATTGTATATTTAGAAAATCCCATCTCTCAGTTCAGAAACTCCTTAAGCTGATAAGCAAATTCAAGGAAGTCTCAGGATACAAAATCAATGTGCAAATATCACAAGCATTCCTATACATCAATAATAGACAAACAGAGAGCCATATCATGAGTGAACTCCCATTCACAATTGCCACAAAGAGAATAAAATACCTAGGAATACAACTTATAAGGGATGTGGAGGACCTCTTCAAGAAGAACTATAAACCACTGCTCAAGGAAATAATAGAGGACACGAACAAATGGAAAAACATTCCATGCTCATGGATAGGAAGAATCAATACTGTGAAAATGGCCATACTGCCCAAAGTAATTTATACATCCAATGCTATCCCCATCAAGCTACCACTGACTTTCTTCACAGAACTGGAAAAAACTACTTTAATCCTCATACGGAACCAAAAAAGAGCCCACATAGCCAAGAAAATCCTGGGCAAGAAGAACAAAGCTGGAGGTATCATGCTACCTGACTTTAACTATACTACACAGTATAGTTATATATAGTATAGTATATGCTACACAGTAACCAAAACAGCATGGTACTGGTACTAAAACAGATATAAAGCCCAATGGAACAGAACAGAGGCCTCAGAAATAACATGACACATCTACAACCATCTGGTCTTTGACAAACCTAAGAAAAACAAGCGACGGGGAAAAGAATCCATACTTAATAAATGGTGTTGGGAAAGCTGGCTAGCTATATGCAGAAAAATGAAACTGGACCCCTTCCTTACATCTTATACAAAAATCAACTCAAGATGGACCAAAGATTTAAATGTTAGACCTATGACCATAAAATCCTAGAGGAAAACCTGGGCAATACCATTCAGGACATAGGCATGGGCAAAGACTTAGTGTCTAAAACACCAAAAGCAATGGCAACAAAACCCAAAATCGACAAATGGGATCTAATTAAACTAAAGAGCTTCTGCACAACAAAAGAAACTATCATCAGAGAGAGCAGGCAACCTATAGAATGGGAGAAAATTTTTGCAATCTATCCATCTGACAAAGGGTTAATATCCAGAATCTACAAAGAACTTAAACAAATTTACAAAAAAAAGGAAACAACCCTATCAAAAAGTGAGCAAAGGATATAAACAGACGTTTCTCAAAAGAAGACATTCATGCAGCCAACAGACATATGAAAAAATGCTCATCATCACTGGTCATTAGAGAAATGCAAATCAAAACCACAATGAGATACCATCTCACGCCAGTTAGAATGGCAATCATTAAAAAGTCAGGAAACAACAGATGCTGGAGAGGATGTGGAGGAATAGGAACGCTTTTACACTGTTGATGGGAGTGTAAATTAGTCCATCCACTGTGGAAGACAGTCTGGCAATTTCTCAAGGATCTAAAAACGGAAATATCATTTGACCCAGCAGTCCCATTACTGAGTATATACCCAAAGGATTGGATTATAAATCATTCTACTATAAAGACAAATGCACACATATGTTTATTACAGTACTGTTCACAATAGCAAAGACTTGGAACCAACCCAAATGTCCATCAATGATAGACTGGATAAAGAAAATGTGGCACATATACACCGCAGAATACTATGTAGCCATAGAAAAGGATGAGTTTATGTCCTTTGCAGCGACATGGATGAAACTGGAAACCATCATACTCAGCAAACTAACACAAGAACAGAAAACCAAATACCACGTGTTCTCGCTCATAGTTAAGAGTTAAACAATGAGAACACATGGACACAAGGAAGGCTTGTCGGGTTTTGGGGGACCTGTCAGGCAGTGGGGGGCCAGGGGAAGCATAGCATTAGGAGAAATACCTAATGTAGAAGATGGGTTGACGAGTGCAGCAAACCACCATGGCACATGTACACCTATGTAACAAACCTGCACATTCTGCACATGTATCCCAGAACTTAAAGTATAATAAAAAATTAATTAATTAAAAATAAAAATAAAAAACATGTTAACAAAAGGGCACAGTGCTAGGTACAAGATAAGCTTCTGAGACTTCCACACTCAGACTCACAGGAGATAGGTAGTCAGCTCACATGGTCAGTACATTGATACAACAAGCAGCATTTGAGAAAGCCACCACATAAAAGATATCTGTAACCAAGGAGCCTAGACAGAGCTTTGGCTCCTTGAAATCACCTGTAAATGAAGCCAAGCTATCATACACAACGTGCACTACAGTCACGTCCCCAAGGAAGAAAATAATAAAATATGTAGAAGTCTTATTCAAATGATATCAAATTCAAAAAAAAATAAGTGACGGTTCCTTCAGTGGAGCACCAATCAATGCAAAGACTCTGGCTGTACAAAAAGAAAGAGTGTTTTGACCACCCCCAAAGGATCATACAAGCTCTCCAGCAATAGATCCTAACCAAAATGAAAATATGCAATGAAAGAAAAATAATTCAAAATATGAATTATAAGGAAGCTCAAAGAAATCCAAGAGAAATTTGAAAACCAACACAAGGAAACCAGAAAAACAATTCAGAATACGAATGTTAAGATGATATGTTTTTAAAAAGAAACAAAACTTCTGGAAATAAAAAATTTGCTGAAGGAATTTCAAAATAGAGATGAAAATTTTAACAATAGATGAGAACAAGCAGAAGAAAGAATTTCAGAACTTGAAGACTGGTCTTTCAAATTAACTCAGTAAGACAAAAATGTATTAAATATTAATGGACAAGACCTTTGAAAAATATGGGAATACATAAAGCAATGAAACCTATGACTTACAGGCATTCTGAAAAAGAAAGAGAAAAAGTAAGAAATTTGGAATATATATTTGAGAGAATAAACCAGGAAAATTTCCATCATCTTACTAGAGATGTAGACATTCAGATACAAGAAATTCAGAAAATACCTAGAAGATACTAAACAAGAAAAATATCACCAAGGCATATAGTCATCAGACTATCCAAGGTAAAAGTGAAAGAAAAATCTTAAAGGCAGATAGAGAGAAACACCAAATCACCTATAAAGGAAATCCCATCAAACTCACAGGGAACTTCTCGGCAGAAACATTACAAACCAGAAGAGATTGGAGGCCTTCTTATTAGCCTTCATAAAGAAAAAATATTTCCAGTCAAGAATTTTATATTCTGCCAAACTAAGCTTCATAAATGAAGGAGAAATAAAATCTTTTCCAGATAAGCAAACACCAAGGGAATTTGTCACCACTAGGCCAGTTCTACAAGAAATGCTCAAAGTTCTAAACATGGGAATGAAAGGACAATACTCACCATCATAAAAGCACATCTAAGTACAATGCTCATAGATCTTCAAAAGCAATTACATAAATGAGACTACAAAGCAGCTATAGCTAACAATACTATAACAGGAACAAAATCTTGCATGTCAACATTAACCTTGAGTGTAAATGGCCTAAATGCTCCAGTTACAAAATATGGGTAGGCCGAGCACGGTGGTTCATGCCTGTAATCAGCACTTTGAGAAGCTGAGGCAGGCAGATCACCTGAGGTCAATAGTTTGAGACCAGCTTGGCCAACATGGTGAAACCCCATCTCTACTAAAAATACAAAAATTAGCTGGGCATGGTGTCATGTGCCTGTAATCCCAGCTACTCAGCAGGCTGAGGCAGAAGAATCACTTGAACCCGGGAGGCAGAGGATGCAGTGAGCCGAGATTGCACCACTGCACTCCAGTCTGGATGACAAGAGCAAAACTGTTTCAAAAAAAAAAGATATAGGCTGGTAAATTGGATTTAAAAATAAGACAAAATATCTGCTGCCTAAAAAAGACCCACATAACTGGTAAAGACAACTACAGACCCAAAGTAAATTGGTGGAAAAATATGTCACATAAATGGAAGACAAAAATGAGCAGGTGTAGCTATTCTTATATCAAATGAAACAGACTTTAAACCAATGACAGTTAAAAGAGACAAAGGGCATTATATTTATAAAGGGTTTAATTCAATGAGAAGACTGAACTATCCCAAATGTATATGCACCTAGATTCATAAGACAAATACTATTAGACCTAAGAAAAGAGACTGATATCAGTACATTAATAGTGGGAGACTTCAACATCCTACTGACAGCACTAGACAGATCATCATAGCAGAAAATCAAAAAAGTAATTCTGGACTTAAATTGGACTCTAGACCAAATGGACATGATAAACATTTACAGAACGTTCTACTCAACAACTACAAAATATTCATTTTTCTCAACTGTATATGGAACATTCTCCAAAATTGACCATATGCTTGGCCATAAAGCAGGTCTCCATAAATTCAAATAAATTGCAATCACATCAAAATACATCAAGTATCTTCTCAGACCACAACAGAATAAAATTAGAAATCAATACCAAGGGAATCTCTCAAAACACACCAAGTACATGGAAAGTAAATAATTTGCTCCCAAATGACTTTTGGATAAACAATGAAATTAAGACAAAAATCAAATAATTTTTGAAATGAGTGAAAATAGAGACACAATATAGCAAAACCTCTGGGGTACATCAGAAGCAGTACTAAAAGGAAAATTTATAGTGCTAAATGTCTACATCAAAAGGATAGAAAGATCTCAAATCTAACATTGATCTAACAAATCTAACAAAGATCACAACCTAACATTGCACTTTAAGGAACTAAAACAACAAGAACAAACCAAAACCCAAAGCTAACAGAAGAAAAGAAATAACAAAAATTAGAGCAGAACTAAAAGAAATTGAGATCCCCCTGCCAAAAAACATGATGCAAAGGATCAACAAAACAAAAAGTTGGTTCTTTGAAAGGCTAAAAATACTGATAGACTGCTAGCTACATTTAACCAAGAAAAAAAGAGAAAAAAATCAAATAAGCACAATCAGAAATAATAAAGGTGGGATTACATCTGATACTACAGAAATACAAAAGATCATCAGAGACTACTATAAACATCTCTGCACACAAACTAGAAAACCTAGAGAAAATGGATAAATTCCTGGAAATATACAACCTCCCAGGATTGAACTGGGAAGAATGGAAATCCTGAACAGACCAATAGCAAGTAATAAAATTGGATCAGTAATAAAAAAAAAAAAATCTTCCAACAAAAACAAAAAGCCCAGGACCAGATGGATTTGCAGTCAAATTTTGCAGACATGCAAAGAGCTGGTACCAATCTTACTGAAATTATTCCAAAAAAATCAAGGAAGAAAGAATCCTCCCTAACTCATTTTACAAAACCAGTATCACTCTGATACCAAAATTAGGCAAGACTGCAACAAAAAAAGAAAACTATAGGTCAAGGCCCTGATTAATATAAATACAAAAATCCTTAACAAAATACCAGCAAATTGAATCCAACAGCACATCAAAAAGATAATATGGCACGATCAGTGGGTTTTATTCCAGGAATGCAAAGATGGTTCAACATATGTAAATCAGTAAATGTGATTCACCATGTAAAGAAAATTAAGAACAAAAAACATATATTGTCTCAATAAATGCAGAACAAGCATCTGATAAAAATCCAACATCCCTTCATGTTATAACTAGACATTGAAGGAACATACCACCAAATAATGAAAGACACACATTACAAACCCATGGCCAACATCACACTGAAAGGAGAAAAGCCAAAAGCATTTCCCCTATGAACTGAAACTGAACAAGTTTGTCTACTCTCACCTCACCTTTTCAACATAGTACTAGAAGACCTAGCCAGAACAACCAGGCAAGAGAAAGAAATAAAAGACATCCAAACTGAAAAAAAAAAAGTCAGATTATCTCTTTTCACTGATGACATGATCCTATACCCAGAAAACCCTAAAGATTCCCTGAAAATACTCCCAGACATAATAAATGACTTCAGTAAAGTTGAATAAAGTTTCAGAATACAAAACCAACATACAAAAATCAGTAGCATTTCTATACCCCGATAACACTCAAGCGGAAAACCAAATCAAGAACTCAATTCCACCTACAACAGCTTAATATAATAAAATTAAAATTAAATACCTAGAAATATATTTAACCAGAGAGGTTAAAGATCCCTACAAGGAGAAACACAAAACACCAATAAAAGAAATCATAGATGACACAAACAGAAAAACATCCCATCTGGGCACAGTGGCTCATGCCAGTAATCCCAACACCTTGGGAGGCCAAGACAGGAGGATCCATTGAGCCCAGGAGGTTGAGACCACCCTGGGCAACATAGAGAGACCTTGTTTCTACAAAAAATAAAAAATAAAAATTAGCCAGCCATGGTGGCTTACACTTGTAATCCCAGCTACCTAGGAGGCTGAGGCAAGACGATTGCTTGAGTCTGGGAGGTTGAGGCTGCAGTGAGCTATGACTGCCACTGCACTCCAGCCTGGTTAACAAAGTGAGACCTGTTTCAAAAAAAAGAAAAAGTAAAGTAAAATATTCCACGCTCATGGATTGGGAAGAATCATTTTCATTAATATGGCAATAATTTATTGCGTAAAGCAACCTGTGGTTCAGTAGAGCTCCTATCAGATTACCAATGTCATTTTTCACAGAAAAAGAAAAACAATTCTAACACTCGTACAGAACCAGGAAAGAGCCAGATTAGCAAAGCAATCCTAAGCGAAAGAAAAAAGCTGGAGGTATCACATTACCTGACTGAATCATACTACAAGGCTATAGTAACCAAAACAGCATGGTACTAGTATAAAAATAGACACATAGATCAATAGAACAAAATAGAGAACCAGAAATAAAGCCATATACCCACAACCAACTGACCTTTGACAAAGTAAACAAAAACAAGCAATGGGAAAAGGACACCCTATTCGATAAATGGTGCTGGGAAAACTGGCTAGCCATATGCAAAAGAATGAAATTGGACTCCTGTCTCTCATTATGTACAAAAATTACTCAAAATGAACTAAAGACTTAAATGTAAGATTTGGAACTATAAAAATCCTAGAAAGCCTAGAAAATACTCTTCTAGACATTGGCCCAGGCAAAGAATGTATGACTAATTCCTCAAAAGCAAATGCAACAAAAACAAAAACAGATAAATGGGGTTTAATTAAACTAAAAAGCTTCTGCACAGAAAAAAAAAAAGATTAAAGACGTCTTTGAGATAACTGTGAAATTTGAATATGGACTGGTCTTATATAGTACTATTGTTGGATTTGATGACGGCATGGTGTCTGTGTTTAAAAAATATATTTATCTATTAAAGATGAATACTGAAGTATTTATGGATGATTGCAAAATGTTGATAATTATTGGTGTCAGACGATAGATACCCAAAGAAGGGCCTTTATACTAATATCCTATGTATTTATATTTCTAACTTTGTGTATGTGGACCACTGGAAAAGAACATTCCAGGCATAAGTTGGAGCTAGTGCAGAGCCCTGGAGTAGGAATATGGCTGGCATGTTCAAGGAATAAGACCTCTTGTGGCTAGAAAGGGATGATCCATGGGTAAAATAGCAGGAAGTGACATCAGAGAGTTAACAGGGATATGTGAGGAGAGAAGAAATACAGGGACATAATCAAATAAAGAACACTTAAAATATTTAAAGAATATCCATAAACCAATAAGAAAAATACCAGCAACCCAACAGGAAAATGGGCAAAATACTGAACAGACACAACACAGAAAAAAAATATGTCCAATAAGCATATTAAAAGGTGCTTTATTTCATTAGGCACTGGAAAATGCAAATTAAAACCACAGTGCTATACCAGTACACACCTACAAATAGGCAGGCAATATTAGATATTCATATTGGTGGGTGGGTAAATTGGTACAAACTGCAATGTCTACTAAAACTAAAAATATGCATACCTTATAAGCCAGCAACTCTATTTCTAGGTATAAATAGCCAACAGAAAGCCAGATATATGCTTACCAAAAGACCTGAATAAGGATGTTTACAGCAACACTCTTCTTAGCATCCTCACTGAGAACTACCCAAATGCCCAATAACAGTAAAATGGATACATAAATTGTGTTACAGTCATACAATGGGCATTTAGAATAAACAATATAGAAAAATTTCAGGAAAATACTGAGTGAAGGAAGCAGACACAAAGGATTCAATACTGATTCCATTTATGTGAAGTTCAAAAACAAGTGAAACTATGCTGTCAGAATATAGAATAGTGGTTATTACTGCAGTGAAGGTGACTGAAAAGGGGATTGGGAGGCTTGTGGGGGTGTGTAAAGGCCTGTTTCTTATTCTGGAGGCTAGTTAAGATTAGTTCAATTGGTGAACAGTCACCAAGCTGTAGGCTGACAATTTGTGCACTTTTCTGTATCTATACTTCAATAAAGCGTGTTTAAAATCATATAGGGGCATCTTAGTTTCCTCCCCTGAGGTGCCAGTGACATATCCAGTACCTCGAAGTCCCCATCCCGTGCTAAGTGAAACGTGCTTTCTCAACTCACAGCTGCAATCTCTACATTTAAAGATACCGAAACTGACATAGCGGGTTCTCTGGCTCGTGGAAAAGATAAGTCTACTACAAAGAAACTAGGCAAAACTTTAAAGAATATGATAAAAGCGATCTTCCCCTCAATGCTATAGAGTTAATAATGTACCTTATTGTGACTTATACAATAGAACACATTTGTACAGTATTGTAATGCCAGTTAAGTTGTAGCATCATTATGAGACCAATCATTTACAATTTAAAGAAAAATAAAATATTTTAATTGAAGATATTATGGGCTCTTTAAAAGCCAAAAATTATTAGACCTTTCAAACTAGAAAAGGTCACTGAAACATCCTACAGGTTTTAATTTCTAATAAGGTAAATATTCATCATTATAACCCACATAAAAAGCTCTTGGGAGTCCTCAATAATTTTTTTAGAGTAAAAAATTCTTGAGATCAAAATGTGAGAAAACCAAGTGAATTAATCCCAGCCTTGTTATTAGATTTATTTCTTCCTATGACCTCATAAGGAACCATTGCTTTGGAATTCCAAGATGTATGTAAGTCCCTGGCTTGGCTGAGGTTGTCAGTCCTAGTTCTTCTTTATTCTTTTTACTCAATTTTTCCTTTTCTTGCTTTTTCTTACTTTTTGTCCAGCATTGTGCTTTAATTCTATTATGGAGATCAGTTCTTCAGATGAACTATGCAAGTGATTTTTTTTTCAAGTGATTTGAACCAAGCTTCTTACCAGCTTTTCCCAAAATTAAGCCGACCTGGGACACCTTGACTCCAAGCCCAGCAGTAAGTCCCACATGCCACAGGGCCTCTCAGCCAACTCTGCTGAGAAGGGACCCTTACTGGCAGCTGGGATCCTTGAATCCATCCTCAAGGACAACCTGGCTAAGGTAAGGTTGGCCTGGGACCTCCTGACTGGGAAAGCAGCAGCTGTGAAATTCATTAATGAGACTCAAGCAGATCTCCTCCAGACACCATCCACAAAGTAGGAACCATGAAGGCTCGGATCACCCCAACATAGTGAAATATTTGCTGTGAT
>NW_012115933.1:2921115-2921429 GCF_000951035.1 Colobus angolensis palliatus
CAGGGGGCAGAGCAGAGTCCCCGAAGGGACCAGGTACGCGCGGCCTGGCAGCTGGACCGGTGCCGGCCCCGGAAATGCGGCCCAACCGAGTGACCGCAGCCTCTCCCTCAGACAAAGGCCGCCGCCAGCAGGGGGCCGCCGGGAGCTTCTTCAGCAAGTTTAGGTTGAAGTTCACAGGCTGGACTCTTAGCTGCGGGTTTGCCCGAAGGAACCTGAAAGAACCTGAAAGCAAAGACCAGGGAGGACACTCAGACCTCACATGGGGGCAGCAGAGGCAGTGATTTTAAAATGGCTTTCCAGAGACCCAGCTGCGC
>NW_012115933.1:2926555-2967306 GCF_000951035.1 Colobus angolensis palliatus
TAAAGGAGAGATGACACAGTGGAAGAGAAGGCCAACCATTCATGGATCTCAGCTGCAAGCAACAGAAACCAGTTCAGGTTAATTTCAATGGAAAAGGAGTTTATGATAATGATATTGGGTGGATTACATGGCCAGCATGTATGAAGAGCCAGGTTCTATGAAACACAGACTCACCAAGACAAGACACAACTCACCTAATGTGGACATCCCTACCAATATTAACAAGCTAAAGACTCTACAGCCTGCACCACCAACCCCTCCACTACTGCACTCTGACACTGCCCCTAGCTCTGCTGCCACAGCTGCACTAGGAATTCAGTCTGAATGGAGGCTCCCAGTCCCTGCTTCTTTGACTCACTGGTTCCTGCTTCCATGGCTGAATCTGATTAGTGGAATGTACCTCACTTGGCCATGTCCTAGCTCCAAGGGAGTCTAAGCAAGCAAGAGTTTGGCATTTTCATCTCCCATTGGGTGAGGCAGTCTCTCCTCCACACTATAGCTAATAACGTTGAAAAAGATTCCAAACATACACTGGATTTCAGATGCTGAGCAGACCTAAAAATTCACAAATATTCATAAGAAAATGTAAATCAGATCCTGGGACCAGTGAATGTCCTATAACATTATTAGACTGATCTCTTTCTAGGACTGTGATCTACAGTACCAGAAGGAAATTACAAAAATATTAAAATGTTCCATTTTGCTTGTGAGTGATTTAGCCTTCTGAAAAAACTCAATGATTAATATTTATTTGGGTATTTGTTTAAATATTATTGTTAACATGATAAAATTTTTATAAAACATGTGTGATATATGTATATATATAGGTATAGATATGTGTGGATAGATACATGACAGATAGATAAGACACTCAAACACTGACAATATCATTATATCATTAGACATTCATCTTGATCCAGCTATAACTAGAGCTAAGAAAAAAAAAAACTCTTGGAATTTCCAGGTATTGAAACAAATAAATTACCTTTTGTGCTTCAGCTAGTTTGAGATGACCTTCCGTGTCACTTGTACCCAACAGAGTCTGGAATAAAAATACATATATTTAAATATTATTGATACTTAACATTTGTTTATTCTATTTGGACTTATAAATGGACTTATATGAGAGGTTTTTAATTAGTATCAGAAGTAAATGAGTTAATAAAAACTGAAATGATTGTAGACTTATTTTTATAACTTTTATGTCTACAGCTATGATAAAGTTTTATATTGTAAATATTCTATATATACAGTTTTTGGGGGGTTTTTTGTTTTTTGTTTTTTTGAGACACAGTCTTGCTCTATCACCCAGGCTAGAGTACAATGGCATGATCTTGACTCACTGCAACCTCCACCTCCCAGATTCAAGTGATTCTGATGCCTCAGCCTCCCAAGTAGCTAGGATTACAGGCATGTGCCACCATGCGCACCTAATTTTTGTATTTTTGGTAGAGACGGGGTTTCGTCATATTGGTCAGGTGGATCTTGAACTCCTGGCCTCAAGTGGTCTGCCCGCCTAGGCCTCCCTAAGTGCTGGGATTACAGGCATGAATCGCCAGGCATGGTGGCTCATACCTGTAATCCCAGCACTTTGGGAGGCCAAGGCATATGGATCACTTGAGGTCAGGAGTTTGAGACCAGCCTGGCCTACATGGAGAAACACATCTCTACTAAAGATACAAAAATTATCTGGGCAGGGTGGTGTCTATGTAATTCTAGCTGCTCAGGACACTGAGGGATGAGAATTGCCTGCACCCGGGAGGCAGATGTTGCAGTGAGCAGAGATTCACTGTACTCCAGCCTGGGTGACGATCAGACTCCACCTCAAAAAAAAAAAAAAATGTTTACAGGAATGTTATGAGACACTTCCCACTAATCATCAAAAAATGACCATGGACATATACCTTTATTCCCTCCTATAGCTCACTATAAGGATCCTAAAGATATTCATTTAAAAGGTCAAACCACAGAATGAATAGAAGTGGCAAAGAGATAACAGCAATACAATTTTGGAAGCAACAATGCAGATGTTTTAGTAGTAGTTTTTAGCAAACATGAGAAAGCCAGAACCTAAGCCAACAGTGGCAGAAGTATAAACAGAGTAGTTTTTGCTGCAAATCCCTCAAAAGCCCTCAACTGGAGGTGGCATATGCCTGACGGTGGAGCAGGTAGGATGAAAAATAGGGGAACTAACTGGAAGTCTCAATACTTAGCAGTCCATATCCACTCCCCACTGGCAATAAACTGGTTTGTTCTCCAGAGATGTCAAATCAGCAAAGTTCTGGACTTTAGGACCAGAGTCGCCCTAAAGGCAGTAAGACTGTTCTGAAAACCAGGGAACAAGTGACAGGGTACATTCCAAACAACGAGACTCTTTGGCCCCTTTATCGACTAGGATCCCAGAATATTGATGGTTAATTTAGGGTGCAGCATTCAGGCTTAGTTTACTTTCTTCTTTCTATGTGTTTTTCATTCTTTACAATGAACATATATTAGGTACGCAATTAAAAAAAAAATCCAGGAGGTGAATAATTTTCAATCCATAATTCTATATGCAGCCAAACTATCTGTTGTGCTACTCCAAAATATAAAGGATTATTGAGCTGCAGGTAATTAAGAAGAAGCAGACGCAGAGAAGCTCTCTGTCGTCCCTCTATTTGCCTAAAAGCAGGACATACAAAAACTAAAAGTATTCTGCCTCCCTTCTACCAGGGAGACCAAAAGGTAATCACAGAAGACAACTCTAAACCTTTATCATCTGGAGATGATACCAGGGAAATCTCCATTAACAAACATTACTAGCTAGCCTTTATTTGCTATGCATTTGCCTTCCTACAAGATGCCACTCCTAAAGTTCTTTTCCTTTACCTCTCCAGAAATTTGCTTTCATTATTGAAGATGCTGTATCAGCCAGAATTCAAAGCCAATTCTGAGAACTACTCATTCCCTGGGTGTCTCCCTTGTATGTATGAAACACACACGTTAATAAACTGTTTTTCTCTTGTTGATCTGTCTTGTATTACAGCAGTTCGTTTCAACTAAGAACTTACTGTTGAAGAAAACAATGATTACTCTTTCTCTATACAACAAATTATGAGAGTAAATTGAAACATTTATCTCACATGCAAGGCCTCATATTTACCTCCAGACACCCTATATCAAGAGCCTTCTGAAAGATGCACTTTATCAAAATGAAGGAATACAACCAGAAGACAACCAACCACATATTCACAGAAATAGGGGATCAAATATGTGAGAGAAAAACATTGAATTGTCAAGATAACAGTAATAAAACATCTCAGGGCCTACAGAATAAGTAGTCCAGATTGGAACAAGAGAAAAGAGGGGTTCAGAAGCAAAGAATGCCTTCGGCAGGGCCTACTCATTCATTAGGCTGAGTAGGCACAGTGCTGAGGGCCCATGACACTCTTAGGAACTTACAAAAATGTTGTCATTTTAATTTCCTCTAAAATTAGGAGATAAAATTAATATAATAACAGTGACTACGTGATAATAAATCCACCCTGATTATATTAACCTTTATACCAATGCGGCTGTAAAATAATTTATATTTTTTATGGAGGAAGGAGCTCATGAAGGCAATGTACCTAGGACCATGGCCTCCAGGAAAAAAAGGAAAATAAACTGGATAATTTCACTTGAATGTATCAAAAGGATGAATTGATAATTACTCAGAAAACTAAAGAAAAATCAAGGCAATGCATAGTCAAGGAAAAACAAAAGCAGAGGTCTACGAAAAAGAAGTAAACTTAATACACTACAAGTTCATCTGTTAATAATATTTACATTGTCAAAATAAACCCTAAATACTGATAAGGTTTTTAAAAATATAATATTGCAAGATGAAGAAAATAAAAGAAGCTACATGCCCAGTTGTAAGACAGCCAACTCCTCATCTTTTGTAGAAGAAAGGCAATAGGTAAGAACCAAACTGAAAAATCAAGAAATAGTATGAGAGGTATGTTATAGGTTTGTGAAGGTAAATAATAGAAAGGAAAACAGTTAAAAGAGATGTAAGTTGTTGCCTTTGGAGAGTGAGAATCAGGAATGGAGAAGAGTGAATAATGGTGTAATTTGCATTATGTAACATATAACTTTTTGACTTTATGAACAAGAACCTAAGTTACCTTAATGAAATTTACAATTAAAGAACTTTAAGGATTGTTGAGAGTTAATATAATTAAATGAAGAATTTTCTACTTTTCTAAGTGTTCATGTATTAAATTTTTTAACATTTAATAAGTGTGAAAAATGATTGACTTGCATGGTAGCCTACTTAGATACCATGAAAGATGTGCTCATGGGACATTAAAGAGATTGAGTAGACTGTGAAGCCAAAGTGAAACTCTAACCTGATGGAAGTGAACAGGGAATACTTCAAAAAGAGAAGAATGACTGAAAATGAGGAAAGTGAAAAATGCTAAAACTGGTTAAACAGAAGGGTCAGGAACAGTCAATATGTTATAGTCAGTATGGAAGAATATAATATACGTTATGTATATGAGCTCTTCATGAGAAGACATGAGGGAAGAGTTAAACAATAGAATAAAAACCATAATATTTTATTAATAACTATTATGAGCTGCTAAAATGGCATATATTTGGTAGGATATTAGTATATAAAAAAGCCTTGAGGTATTTAAAAATATGTTCCCAGAAAATTATCCCAAAAAGATAAAATGTATATTTCATAGTTCTTTTAAAACCCTAACGACTTTCCAGCCACATATTTATACCACAATGCTGTACACTAAGCTGTAGATAGTTGAGCGATATGGTTTTTGAAAAGAGAATAAACGAAAATGGAAAAGATACTCTCAGGTAAAACAAAAAGAAAGTATTTCTCTCAGACAATTTAAAACTTAGGTAGTATAAGATAATTAGGGTTTTTAAAGAAGTCACTTTACAGAAGAAAGGAAATAAAATTTTGCTGACCATGGCATATTTAAGAAAAAAAATCCACACAAAGCAGGGAAGAGTTATGATGAGCAGTGAGCAGTGAGGTATAAGCCCAACACTTTGCAGCCCATTGAAGTGTCCTGCCTGTGGGGAAAAGAGAGGTCAGCCTGTTACTGTGTTATTATAGATAGAAGTAAGTTTAAGAAACTCCATTTGGCTCTGTATTTGAGATGCTGTTAATCTGTGACTCTACCCCCAATCTTGTCCTTGCTAGAAACATCGCTGTGTTAATTAAAGTTGAAAGGATTTTGGGCTGTAAGGAATGTGCTTTGTTAGGCAAATGCCCTAAGCCTGCTTGTGGTTAAAGGTCAGTACCATTCCCTTAAATCTCAGTAAAAGAAAAACATCTGTCTCCTGCCCGTCCCTGGAAAAATGCAACAACTCCGTGTATCTGTATGCCTTACTGCTGATTTACTCCCTTATCTTTTTGGCAATAAATACTGAGGGAACTCAGAGACCGGTGCCAGTGTGGGTCCTCTGTAAGCACAGCACTGGTCCCCTGGGGCCCCGCTTTTCTTTCTCTATACTTTGTCTCTGTGTCTTTATTTCTTTTCTCAAGTCTCTCGTTCCACCTAGCGAGAAGCACCCACAGGTGTGGAGGGGCAGGCCACCCCTTCACCTGCCTACAGAACTCAAGGCAATTTCAGACTTCCTATGGATTGGCATAGGCTTGGGGGTGCAGGAAATGACTCAAATGCTGCCCAAAATATATTTTTAAAAACTTTTTCCCTGATAAGCTTTTTAAGCCGGATAATGAAACCAAGTTGTTCATGTGCCCTCTTTCTCAAACCACACCCTCATACTTGAGAATCTAAGTACTAGATAAATAGTAAGGGCTGTCAATTATTGGGGGCTTTAATAATTCTTCAAACATTTAATGAGTGTCTTCTGGGTGCCAGGCACTGAGACTATAGCTGTAAACTAAACAGACAGCTACCTCCACAGAGTTTGTAGTCTAAGGATTAAAAAATTAGACCTTGCACAATAGCGGGAGGAGACAGGGAAGTAAGGCCCCGGTTGGAAGGTAGAGAATCAGAGGAAGGTCTCTACTCACCTCTCCTGAAGTAGTCAAGTGAAGGAAAAGTCACAGTTTACATATAGAGAACTGGGAACATCCTGTTGCAAGAGTGAGATCACAACGGGAGCTGGTGAAGAAGTGCATGGAAATCTGTTGCCTCTGCATTAACTGTGGGCTTGAGGCTGCTGTTGGTCCGCAGGGCAGGCAGAGAAGGACACCAGCTGGAGTCAAGATAGAGGCAGGCAAGGACAAGCTAGAGTCCACAATCAGTACATCTGCACTTCTCTCCTTTTGCACCAACTACACAGAGTAAGGGTTACTCTCTTTCACTTCTGCTTGCCAAACCTGGCATAGATATATCTTTTGGCCAACTCTAATAAGGAGCCATAATGGAAATGAAGTTCTAGCTTAGGCCCATTGACACAAAACCAGCACGGTCCATCCCTTGTCAAATTGGCAGCCGAGAGCACCTCTTTTAACCATATTTGATTTCCAGTAGCAAAATCTTGCTTCAACCTAAGGTGCAACTAACCCTGCTACAACTAGAAACACCCTAAACCTCTCTCCAGTGAGGATCTGAAGTCCCATAGGACCTACCGCATAGGTCACTTTATCTTTGGGGAAACTTCATCCTTTTTCTAGCTGAGTCACACTGCCCTTTTACTATCCTGAGATACATGCTGAACTACAATACTATTGACACATTTTATATTCAATAGCAGCATGGATGGAGGAAGAGAAAGAAAATGAATCACTATTATATTTGCAAGGCGGGTACCCAAAATAAAAATCAATCCTTCTGAAATACTTAAACGGGTTTCTGCCTGGGTAGGCGACCGTTTGGTAACGTATGGAAATCCCTAACTGCCGTGATCGGCGCGCAGGCGCGGAGCTGCCGAGGGACCCTTCTTCTCCCGTCTTGTGGGCCCGGAAGGTCCTTGCGACCCCTAGCTTCCACTCCAGCTCCTGGGCTCTGGGACGTGGAGCTTGGTCCAGCTGAGGGAAGCATTGAAGCACAAGGAGAGACTTTTGCACAATGACCTCCAAATTTTACTTTGAAGACTTTATCATAGTGAAATTACCATGGCTGTGTAGCTTATATCTTTTTTTGGTTTTTGTTTTCATGAAAATACCCTAATTATGCAACAGTGGGAGGGTTGGTTGAGTAAATTATTGTTAACTCCAAATGACTGAAAAATGCATGAAACCATTAAAAATAATTTGTTTAAACAATGAATGATTTAGAAAGATTTTTATTGTTAAGTGGGAATAAAAGCAGAAACCTAAAAAATACGTTCAGTATGAGCTCATTTCTGTAAAATGATGAATTTTGCAGAGGAGAATAAAGTTTAAAGTATGTACACCAACATGGTAACTGTATTAAACCTACTTAATAAACAAGAAGCTATTAATAGTAAATAAGTTGAATTTATAGAAAGAAATTTACTATAAGGAAAAAACAAAAGGATAAACAGGAAAATATTTGCAAAACAGATGATCTAATGTATAACCAATTCCTTCAAATAAATAGGAAAATAATTAAGAATCCAATAGCTAAAATGAGGACATGTTTGGAAAAAGAAAACATTTTAAACATGTGAAGTATTTTACTTCATTTATACTAAGAGAAAGCAAATTAAAACAAAAATCTAATATTATTTTAACCATCAGAAAGCTTGACACGTTGAATTGACAAGAGTGAAGGGAAACAGGCACCTGATATATTATTACCAGTGGGAGTATAAATTGCTGACACCTCTATGAAAAAAGTGCACAAACCAAAATTTTTAATGATGTGCCCCTAAACCCAACAATTTTACTTAAAAGTGTAGACATTCATTGCAGCATTTTTTATAATCTGAAATGAAACAGAAACAAATGTACAAATGAGAGCTGGTTAAATAAATTATGGCAAAGCCATACAATGAAATATTCTGTGATGATTAAAAATAGTAAGGCACTTCTTCATGCAATCATATGGAAAGATCCCCAATATATAGTAAGTAAAGGATTTTAGGTATATAATAGTATAATTAAACCCTACCTTTTTTGTAAAAATAAAATATGTGTGTATACACACATATCAGGTATGCACACCCACATTCCTATATGGGCATAGAACATCTCTGGAATGGTACAACAAAAAAAATTGATAAATTGCTTCCTCTATAATTTTGAGGAAGCTCCCAACAGCTAATTAATTTTTGTTCTTTGCCCTAAACCTTCCCCTTCTTTCATTTTTTTCATTTCCAAAAAGGTATTACCATTGATTGTCTCAGAAAAGTAGAAATGAGATTCGTTCCTTCTCTTGTCCTCACCCAATGCCCATTAAATCAATTATCAAATCCTGCTAACTTTATTTCCAAAACATGTCTCAAATTTGTCTACTTTTATTACAGATGTTGGCTATTTCTCAACGTTTTTTGTTCCTTTCCACCTTAGTTGTAGAATTCCTGATTTTCAACTAGACCTGTAGTAACCTAGAGTAACCATTTTATTGTCTATCTTCCATTGCTATCACATGGGGCCATGAGGCTGAATGCTTTCCAATGAGCTGTAACTGCAAGCGTCACGTATAATTTCTAGAAATTATCTTACAGGAAAGGGATGTGTCTTTTTTCCTCCCTCGTTCATGTTGTCTGAGATGAAAACAACATGACTGGAATGAAAACAGCAACGTTCAATGAGGAGGTGGAAGTCACGTGTTGACAAAATGGAAGAAATCTGATCCCTAAGAATGGTGGAGCCACCAATCTATGTTCTATCTTCTAGGCCAATCTATCTTCTAGGCTGACTATGTACAGATTTCAATTATGCAAGAGAGGAATAAATATCTGTCCAAGCCACTATAATTTGGAGTTTCAGTTACAGCTACTCCAAATCCCAAATGATAAAATGTCTTTGTATTTCAATGGCCAACCACCTGACCCAAGTCCACCCCATTTCACCTGCACTGCTGCAACAGCTTCCTAACTGTTCTCTCCATCTCCCACCTTTACCTCTCCCTCTATTGAATTCTCCACACCTCAATAAGAACATGCTTATAATACATATAAGTATGTGTGTCATATATATATGATCAAATCTTTCCCTTTTTTACAATCCTTTATGAAATTCCTGTTAGTTTTAGAGTAAGTTTAAATTCTCAACATAGCCTATTCAACCTTACATTGTCTGGCTCCTGAAACTTCAGCTCATCCCTTGCTACTTTCCCCCCTCACTCACTGGGCTCCAATCACAAGGAAAGCACAGATATCCTGTGCCCTCTACTGTTAGATTCACCTTAAATCTTCTGTCCCCAGTCTCTACTGCCTAAGTCTACTAATCAAATCTTTCAAGTCTCTGGTAAAATCTAACTTCCTCAGGAATTATAGTCAGGAACCATGACTATACTCTCTCATGACAGCTTAGACTATGCCTTGTAGTCCTTATTTCCTGCATGGTTATTTGTGCAATTATTCCTTTAATGTAGAGGTTTCAAATGGTATGTAGGACTAATCTGCTTACAGATACATTCCATGGTCCACACAGTATTTCTTTTGAAAAACTTTAAACAGTGCATTCTCTTTTTGGTTTGTCACACTTCCCATCAATTCACACATTTCACAAATTTAGGTCCCTTTCCTGTCTCCTGCAGGCCTTTGCACCTTTGGCCTACCTCCCCTACTAAACTAGAGGCTCCATGAGGGTAAGGATGGTGCCTGTCTTCCTCATCACTCTATGCCCACTGTCTAACATCCTTAAGACCTATCAAGGTACTCTGGAAATCCTTGCCTAAGGAATAAAGCCAATGAATGAGCTACTTTCATTGCCATTATTAGCAGCCTTTTTCTTCCTTTGGTTTTATTTTTAATACCAGATACCATAAGCAGATAAGTGTGGGGGAAGTATCCATTTGGTAAGTATTTCACATCAAATTTTGAACAAATTTAGCACAAAACTCTGAACCTTAAGGCAAACTTTCACTTTTTTTCTGCTGGACTAAATAGAAAGTAAATTCATATAGTTACACTTTTGAATTTTGAGAAGGTTACAAAAATATTTCATCCAGGCCATTCTATTTCTATTCCCTAGGCACCTCACTGACAGTGCCCCCAATTCTCCAAAGGCTTTTTAGCTCAAGGTTTAAAAAGTGAAATGTAACTTTTAAAAAGAGAATCTGTCCTCCTTGATGGCAACTCCAAAAAATAAACCCAGATCACACTGCTTAAAAGTTTTATGACAGCAAACATGTTGCTTAATACAAAACAGGAAATTTTAATTTGTCAATAATAAAAATAATGAAGATGCAAAACAAAATGTCTCTGTGTTTTCCAGATATTTTATTTTTATGTTTCACATGTTCTTATCCTTCAAAGTGACAGAAGTTTGAGGTTTTGTATTTATTTTCTAAAACTGTTGGCCTTCTATATTTTAACAGAAAGTATTAGGACTGAGTTACTTCTAAAAATTCCAGGTTCTCCACTCTTATACTCATAACACGTTTACATTGACTTGAAAATTTCTCATTGCACCTAAACACACATTTTTTGTAGGTTTTTCTCACTTGGTGAAGATTGCAATATTGTAAATGCCTCTGAAGCATTTTAGAGTTACCCGAACTCTAGATGAAAATTCTACAATCTTTTCTAAAATTTTCACCTCACCTGTACTGAGAGAGAGAGAGAGAGAGAGAGAAATCAGCTTAAATTTAAAATGGACCACACATAGGTTCTTTTTAAAAACAGCTGGATGAAAAATGTTTCCTTAAGCAAAACAGTAAGAATTTTCATTTACTGACATTAAACCAGTAAACCTACTAATGTTGATTAAAGTTAATCATAAATTTGACAGAACTGACGTCAGGGTTGTTGTTGTTTTTCTACCAATATACTATTTACCAAGTATAAAACCAAAATGTCAGACCACTAGCTTTTTTCTGTTTGTTCAAGTAACCAAATTGTTTGGTGCAACATTATATATTTTTCTTCCTCTCTTTTCTACTCATCATACTTTGTTGAATTGATTTGAAGAATGAAGGAATCAACTTCTGTAACTTCAGCTCTCTCCTTTAAAATATCTCCACTGGCTTTTCCTTCAACTCATTGGAAAGATGAATCACATCGTCTAAAAGTTATGAATTATGTGTGGTCATGGTTGTTTCTTTTTTGCTGAGAGTAATCTCTCTAACAACCCTGTGCCCTTCAAAACTGAATTTCCACAAACTCCAAGTTCTTTAAATTACTCTCACAATGGTTTTCAGATGATAAGATGTTCTGTGTTTCCATTAGATGTCTCAGAAAATCCAAAACCATTTGACTGTATCCTTGATGTAATCACTGATAATAATAACAATGGCTACTATTATTTATTGGGCACTTATTCTCCTCCAAGTGCTGTGTTAAGCATTTTATATATGTAATCTCATTTTATCTTCTCAATAACCCACTATTAGTCAAGAATTTTTGGTTTCAAGTGGGAAACATCCAGCTCAAAAATTGTATAATAGGCTTATGTGCCTGGAAGTCTTGGGGTACAGTTGGCTAAAGACATGGCTGAATTCTCAGCTTTGACAGTGTCATTAAGGCATTGCTTTTCTCTCAGATCTATGTCCTTCTAAGTTGCTTTATTCTTAGGCTATCCCTATGTTATTAAGAGATGAATGCTGTTAGCTCCATACTTATATTCTACATTCATTCTATCAACATAACAAGCTACTATGGGCTGAATTGTGTCCTCCAAAAATTCGTATGTTAAATCCCTCACCCACAATATCACTGTGTTTGGAGATGGGATAGTTATGAGGTGATTAAGGTTAAATGAGGTCACAAGAGTGGGGATAGCTTCTTTGTTTACCCAACTCTATAAAAGCCCAGAACACCTTCCCTTTCTTTCACAACATGAACATTCTCCTCATTGCAACAGCCTAAATAAAATCATCTCCTTAATTGTCTGGTGAATTTTGTTTTTCACAATTTCAAGTAATCAATTATAATAGAATATTTACTTGATCACTTATGCTTTGTGCTTTTGCCATCAGGCACTCTGCTGGGCTGCAGATGTAAAGCACTGAGCAAGGCAGACCCTCTCCTGGCCGCCCAGCTCACAGGCTAGCGGTAACATCAGATTATCAAACAAGGAATTATGAGACAGTGGATTGAGTGTTGTGATAGGTATATAGGTGAAGTAAATGAATTACCAATCATAAAACAAAAAAGAATTTAACCCAGTATTGAAAAATGCAGTGTTTGCATTGCCATTAAATGCTTCTTTGACTTACATCTTGAAATATAGAAATTGCTTTTATGGAGGAACAATAAGACTCATCATATAGGGCCTGACTCAGCTGTAGGGAGGCTGGGCCATGCTTTTGTTCTGGTTGCTCACAGGACTCCCAGAAAGGCCGGAAAATGGCCACATGGATTCCCTGGTTGAAGGTGGAAAAGGGAAGAATATGACTGACACATAAACCTGAGTTTATATGAATTTTTGATGTTTGGCACAGGGCACTAAGAACTTGCTAATGGTCTATGGAGAAGATAAAATGGCAAGCCAAGGCCTTGGAACAAGAAAGCATTAGAAATATTTTCTTCGATCCTATTTTGTCTGGTGGATTACCATGGCAATGGGCTATTGGGAAGAGACAGTTAGTTCTACTAACACGTTATTTTGTATGTGAAAATTTTGCTCAGAATAGTATTTGGTCTAGAACTTTGCCTGACTTCCATAGTGTGGGGAACTCAGTGTTTCAATAACATTGCCTAAGATTCTGGTGTTCAAATGTTTTCTAAATTGTAAAAACTTAGCTCAGGACCTTGAAATAGGCAATGATAAGTGGAGATACAGGTCCTGGCTGCTATGAGCATTTAAAAATAATAAATATATTTAAATAATAATGTTTTAAAATAACAAATATTGTTCATTATTAAGACAATGAATAAAAGTGATCAATTGTAAAAATTCAGAGAAAATGAATAACAAGAATAAGATAGTATTAATTAATATCTCCTCCCTAACAAGGTCATTATTATTTTACCCTCATTTTACACATGAATCAGCTAAGACTAAAGTTCACCACTCAGGTCCCTTTGACTGCAAAACTCACATTCTGCTATGCTGTTTCCAATTCTTGACTGTCATATGAATTCTGGTCATTACCTTGAAATTGACTACTATAAAAGAGAGTTGCCCCAAACCTGGTGTGGGAAGGAATCTTTTTACGTGATGTAATTTGCAACCTCATTCTGGGAAGAAATTAACATTCCTGACAAAATGCTTAAGTAACATTCCGGAAAACATTAATGGACCAAAGTCTTGTTCTAGGAAACCAGTCACCTATCCACCCCACTGATTGACATTCAACAATCTAGTGACTTTTAACAAACATTCTTTTCTGTTTGTATTTCATATCAAATGTTCTTATGAAGAATGTTTTAATATTTCTGATTGACTTACTAGAGGCCTTTGCCCTTGAAGCAAGATTGTAACAAACTTTGACAACGCCCATCACTAAAATGTCTGAAGGGTTTTCGTGAACACTCTAGACTGGTGTCTTTGCTATGGAATCGAACTTTCTTATCAATCCAGTGGATGTGGATTCCCTCACCTGCCTACTGCTTACCAACCTCCTCCCTGCTTCTTCAGCATTTCTTCCACCCCTCAGTATTTCTGTTCCCTGTTGATCTGGACCAGAGGCATTAAGATGGCCTAGGCCCACCCAGTTGGAGCCCTGTTTTGGAGTATCTTTTTCCATAGATGTTTGCGAGTCACTTCTCAAAGGCCAAGCGGAATTTTTCAGAAAAAATGACGTGGCAGGGATCCTGAAAAGAGGGAAGGATGCAATGGGAGATAAACACCTAGCTGTTCTAAAAGGTCATTCATTCATAGTCTGATCTGGCTATCAATACAGACTGTTTCACCGAATCCTGGATCACAAGAGAGAGCAGTTACCTTTGCAGCTTAAGGGATGGAGACAGTTCCTACCTTGGCAAGATGTAAGGACAAGGTGTTCTTCTGCAGTTAACCATTTCCCAGGATACAAAAGAATGGGCAAAATTCTCAACAGATGCTGCTTTCCAGAAACACAAGGCTCAGATAAAGTTCAACATTATCCAAATGAAATATGCAAAGCATACAACACGGAGACTAAGAGCACACAATAACGTGATAGGCACTTCTAACTGGCAAAAATGGTTTAGAATAAACAGAAAAGGCAACCTTTCCCTGGACACGACTAGAAGTTTCCTGGTAGCAGCTGCTCCCAGGAGTGTCTGAGATCCTTGCCCGCTTCTCACTCCAGGCTGACTGCTAGGTTCCCAAATGTCAAAGACCCTCACTTGTCTCCTCCCATCACTCTCACTGCCTACTTCTCAGGTCACGTCCCTCGGAGCCTTCTTCAGTATCTAGCACAGCGCCCAAGGTGTCCTGCACAGTGGGTGCTCTCCAAACATATAAATTATATGAATTTATTTATATTATATATTTATTTAGTCATATAAATTTTAATTACATGAGTTTAATTTAATAAACATATAAATTATATGAATTTAATTTAATTTAATTTATATGAATTTAATGAATGCATGGCCCAGAGCTGAAGTTTTGGAAAATCTAATGTCATACTGATTATCATGGTTTTCTGTCTTCACAGAGAAAATAATTATATTTGTGGATCTCTATAACTGCAGATTTGCTCCACCCTGGAGTCTTTTTCCTGTGTTATATTTTAGAATCAACCTTTTAAAATATTTTGAATTTTTCTGTTCTAAATGCACTACATTGCACATGTCCACACTTAAGAGGTCCATGTCGGCCAGGCACAGTGGCTCATGCCTTTAATTCCAGCACTTTGGGATGCCTAGGTGGCCGGATCACCTGAGGTCGGGAGTTTGAGACCAGCCTGGCCAACATGGTAAAACCCCGTCTCTACTAAAAATACAAAAATTAGCCAGGCGTGGTGGCATGCACCTGTATTTCCAGCTACTCAGGAGGCTGAGGCAGGAGAATCACTTGAACCCGGGAGATAGAGGCTGCAGTGAGTCAAGACTGTGCCATTGCACTCCAGCCTGGGCGACAAAGTGAAACTCCTCAAAAAAAAAAAAAAAAAAAAAAAGGCTATGTCTACTGCTTTCCTATGTATTAGAACAACCTCCTAAATTTTCCCTGCATTGTTACTCATCCACTTAGCTTTTCTGTATCCAGAGTAGTTCAGCATTAGCTGCAGACTTTGGAGATTTCACTGTGTGACCCCTTCTCTGGATCATTTATAAATGTTTTAAGTAAGACCGAGCCAGACCAATCCCTGAGGAACCCCACTGTGTTACCCTTTTCCTTCCAAACAAATGTGCATTTCTACTGATTCACTTTGTTTCCTGTCTCTAAGCCAGTTCTAAATCTGTGACAAAATACCTTTACCCACCCTATGGTGACAACAACTGCCATTAAGCAATATTTCAGAGGTCTCACAAAGAACAAAATGTCACTAGGGAGACAGAGGTACTTTGTAGTGTGCTGATGTGACACTACCCTCCTCACAGTGCCATTTAAGAACCACTTAACACAAAGGTTAAATATTGTCCCCATAGAAATTCAGTCACAACAGATGATCAACAGATCTGGGATGCAACAGAATATTTCAAACCCAAATTTCAACAAGAGTATTTATTTCAAATAATGTCAGCTTTTAGTTTAGTAGATGAGGTTTCAGAATTCTGAAGACTTCAGCATGAAGATACGTCCGTTTAAGAATGTTGCCTCTTTTGGAGTGTGGTTTCAAGCATTGTTTTATAGAAACTTTGGGGGGCTCTGCATGAACTTAAGACTTTTAATATACATGAACGGAAACAAACACTCTTTGGCTCAGTTTGATCCTGTGCTGAGTTTGGCATTCATTAATTCTTCAGTATTCACTAAGGAATGCTCAAGAGCTACTCTTGTGCAGTGGCTTTTCTGCTGCCTCCACTACAATGGAAACTTCTCAGACTGTAATTACCTGTTCAGACATTTTTTGTTTTTCTGAAACAAGGTCTCACTCTGTCACCCAGGCTGATGTACAGTGATGTGATCTCAGCTCACTGCTACCTCCACCTATCAGGTTCAAGTGATTCTCCTGCCTCACCTTCCCAAGTAGCTGGGACTACAGGCACACACCACCACACCCAGCTTAATTTTTGTGTTTTTACTAGAGATGAGGTTTTGCCACGTTGACCAGGCTGGTCTTGAACTCCTGGCCTCATGTCATTGCCTGCATCAGTCTCCCAAAGTGCTGGGATTACAGGCATGAGCCACTGCACCCAGACCACACAGTTTTCTTTTTATTTTTCTTTCTTTCTTTCTTTCTTTTTTCTAGAGACAGGATCTGTCAACCTGGCTGCCAGGCTGGAGTACAGTGGTGTGATCATGGCTCACTGCAGCCTTGACCTTCTAGGCTCAAGTGATCCTTCCACCTCAGCCTACCAAGTAGCTGGATTATAGGCACTGGCCACCATGCCTGGCTGATTCTTTTATTAGTTTTTGTAGAGATGGAGTCTCACTATGTTGCCAAGGCTGATCTCAAACTCCTAGGCTCAAGTTATCCTCCTGCCTCAACCTCCCAAAGTGCTGGGATTACAGGAATGAGCCACTACCCATGACCTGTTTATATACTTCTTAACAACTAGAATATAACATTTTTATGATAGGAACCACAATGTATTCATCTCTATATCACTAGAGCCTGACTAGTAGGTACTTACCACATATTTGAAAAATATGGGAATGAATGAATGTATAAATGAATGAATATCCCCAGTAACCACCCCACTTGAAATAGGAGACATGAAATAACATATGTTGAAAAGATTTAAGTATTCTGGAAAAAAGAAAAAACAAAAAGTAAGGGAGATACAAGGTGGGGTGTTGATATGGCTTGGCTGTGTCCCCACTCAAATCTCATCTTGAATTGTAGCTTCCATAATATCCATATGTTGTGGGAGGGACCCAGTAGGAGGTAATTGAATCATGGGGTCAGGTCTTTCCCTTGCTCTTCTCATGACAGTGAATAAGTCTCATGAAATCTGATAATTTTGTAAAGAGGAGTTCTCCTGCACATATTCTCTCTCTTCCTTGCCGCCATGTAAGATGTGCCTTTCACCTTCTGCCATGATTGTGAGGCCTCCCCAGGCACATGGAACTGTGAGCCAATTAAGCCTCTTCCCTTTATAAATTATCCAGCCTCTGGTATGTCTCTATTAGCAGCATGAGAACAAACTAATAGAGTAAATTGGTACCAGCTAGTGGGGTACTGCTGTAAAGACATCCCAAAATGTGGACGTGACTTTGGAACTGGGTAACAGGCAGAGGTTGGAACAGTTTGGAGGGCTCAGAAGAAGACAGGAAAATGTGGGAAAGTTTGGAATTTCCTAGAGACTTATTGAATGGCTTTGACCAAAATGCTAATAATGATATGGACAATGAAATCCAGGCTGAGATGGTCTCAGATGGAGGTGAGGAACTTGTTGGGAACTGGAGTAAAGGTACTCTTGCTATGTTTTAGCCAAGAGACTGGTGGAAGTTTGCCCCTGCCCTAGAGATCTATGAAACTTTGAACTTAAGAGAGATAATTTAGGGTATCTGGTGGAAGAAATTTCTAAGCAGCAAAGAATTCAAGAGGTGACTTGGGTGCTATTTAAAGCATTCAGTCTTAAAAGAAAAACAGAGCATAAAAGTTTGGAAAATTTGCAGCCTGATGATGTGATAGAAAAAAAAAAAAACTTCTGAGGAGAAATTCGGAAGAAATGGTTTCGTGGGCCAGACCCAGGAATCCCCTGCTGTGTGCAGCCTAGGAACTTGGTGCCCTGCATCCAAGCTGCTCTTGCCATAGCCAAAAGGGGCCAAGATACAGCTTGGACCATGGCCTTCAGAGGTTGAAAGCCCCAAGCCTTGGCATCTTCCATGTGGCGTTGAGACTGTGGGTGCATGGAAGTCAAGAACTGAGGTTTGGGAACCTCTGCCTAGATTTCAGAGGATGTATGGAAATTGCTGGATGCCCAGGCAGAAGTTTGCTGCAGGGTGGGGCCCTCACAGAGAACCTTTGCTACGGCAGTACAGAAAGGAAATGTGGGGCTGGAGCCCCCGCACAGAACCCCCAGCGGGGCACTGCCTAATGGAGCTATGAGAAAAGGGCCATGGTCTTCCATACCCATGAATGGTAGATCCATCAGCAGCTTGCACCATGCCCCAGGAAAAGTTGCAGACATCACCAGCCCATGAAAGCAGCTGGGAGAGAGGCTATACCCTGCAAAGCCACAAGGGCAGAGCTGCCCAAAACTATGGGAGTCCATCCATTGCATTAGCATGACCTGGATGTGAGACACAGAATCAAAGGAGATCATTTTGGAGCTTTAAGATTCGACTGCCCTGCTGTATTTCAGATGTGCATGAAGCCAGTAGCCCCTTTGTTTTCACCAGTTTCTCCCATTTGGAACAGCTATATTTACCCAATGCCTGTACCCCCTTGAATCTAGGAAGTAATTAACTTGCTGTTGATGCTGCAGGCTCATAGGTGGAAGGGACTTGCCTTATCTCAGATGAGACTTTGAGATAATGCTGAAATGTGTTAAGACTTTGAGGGACTGTTGGGAAGGCATAACTGGTTTTGAAATGTGAGGACATGAGATTTGGGAGGGGCCAGGGCGGAATGATATGGTTTGGCTGTGTCCCCATCTAAATCTCATCTTGAATTGTAGCTCTGATAATTCCCACGTGTCATGTGAGGGACCCTATGGGAGGTAATTAAATCATAGGAGTGAGTCTTTCCCATGCTATTCTTGTGACAGTAAATAAGTCTTACAAGATCTGACTGTTTTATAAAGGGGAGTTCTCCTGCACATATTCTCTCTCTTCCCTGCCACTATGTAAGATGTGCCTTTCACCTTCTACCATGATTGTAAGGCCTCCCCAGCCATGTGAAACTGTGGGTCCATCAAACCTCTTTTTCTTTATATATTACCCAATCTCGAGTATGTCTTTATCAGCAGCATGAAAACGGACTAATGCAGGTGTGAAGGTAGTTGGCAATATTAAGCGGGTGGTCCCGGTAGGCCTTATTGAGAAAGTAACATTCTAGAAAAGTTATAAAGAAGGTGAGAGATTGGGCCAAGTATATATGTTGGGTGTAAAGAAATGCGAAGGATATGGTGAGGGTGAAGACTCATGACCAGGGCACTACTGGCACTGGGGAAGAAGCAAGAGGCCAGTGTAGTTGGGAGAGAGATGGGGACACTAGAAGATGAGGTCAGGGAGGTAAGAACAATGAGGATGGGTGGTAGTGGGCCATTTTAAGACCTTTAGCTTTTACTTTTAGTGTAACTGGATTTTGAACAGAGAAACGACATGCTGTGATTTATATTTTAAAAGATCAGTCTTGCTACTGTGTTCAAGAAACGTTATGGAGTTTTGATTGGTGAGCTAAGGGGAGAACATTTAGAAAGCTATTGTCTCCTAACCCATGTGAGAGATAATTGCAGCTTAGCAGTGGAGAAATGATGGGAAGTGATCAGATTCCTTAGCATTTCTTAGCAAATTAGATGAGAGGTGTGGAAGAAAGAGTAGAGTCGAGAAAGACAGCAGGAATTGGGGAGTCAGCAAAGGAGCAGCTTTTCTTTATCCAGGGCTAGGGACCGGGAGCAGGAGGTGGGATCAGAAATTCAGCTTTGAACATATTGTACCTGAGATGCTTATTAGACATCTGAGGGGAGATGTGTACCAGGCAGTTGGTTATATGTATCATGATTCAGGAAAGACATTGGGGCTGGAAATATAAATTCTATAGACAAATGGGTGGGTTTTTTGTTTTGTTTTGTTTCATTTTTGTTGTTTTTTTGTTTGTTAGTTTTTAACATGGAGTCTCCCTCTGTCACCCAGGCTGGAGTGCAGTGGCACAATCTCATCTCACTGCAAGCTCCACCTCCTGGGTGCATGCCATTCTCCTCCCTCAGCCTCCTGGGACTACAGGCACCCGCCACCACACCCGGCTAATTTTTTGTATTTTTAGTAGAAACGGGGTTTCTCCATGTTAGTCAGGATGGTCTCGATCTCCTGACCTCATGATCCGCCTGCCTCGACCTCCCAAAGTGCTGGGATCACAGGCCTGAGCCACCGCACCTGGCTAGATAAATGGTGTTTATTCAAGGCATAAGGTAAACTGAAATCCCCAAGTGAGTGAGCAAGCAAGAAGAGGACCAAGGACCAAGCCCAGGGCCCTCCAGCAATAAGACAGGGGAGAAGATGGGGCCAGCAAGTCGACAAAGAAGTGACAATGAGGGAGGCAAAAAAGCATGGATGCTTCAAGTAGAGAAAGTATTAAGAGGAGGGAACCATCAATGTTTCCAAATGCAAATGGGTCAAGTAAGTTGAGATGAAGCATTGGCAGTTGGATTTAGCAACATGGAAGTCATCCCACACTCACTGAAGACTAACAGTCCCTCTCAGACTACATCTTTCCCTGGGTATTTGCTTAATGCAGTTGAATTACTAATTAGTGACACTTTGGGCATTTACTCAGTGTCTTCTGTGTGAGTCAAGCAGCAAGCTAAGTTCTGGAGATTCAAAGATAGTGAACATGGTTTCTAACCTCAGAGATCTGGTCCCGTGTTGACGGCAACTACTAGGTTGCAATGTAGAGTGATGCAGAAGCCACAGTGAGTCCATGCAGCACAGAGAAAAAGACAAATCTGTGTCTTCTGGAGACAGATTAACCTAGGTTTGAATCCTAGATCTGCTGCTTACTGGCTGGGTAACCTCAGACAAACTGACCTTCCTGAGGCTGTGTCCTCACCTGAAAAATCACATCACCTCAGAGCATTCTGGAGTTGATGAAATGAGATTATGCATGTAAGCACCGGGAAGATGCCTGACACAGGATGTGACCAATAAGTGTGACTATTCCTACTACAGAGAATGAGCAGTGCACTAAGGATGCCCGGAAAAAAAGAGACCAATCCTTGCCTTGTAACCCTGCCAGTGGAAGTGGTGAAAATGTCATGAGGAAGGTAACATCTGAGCTGGGTCATGAAGGACAAGTAAAAGTTTACTGGGTAGAGGAAAACAAGATGCTCCAGAGAGGGTTTCCCTGAATAGAGCATGTTGTTTTTTTGATTCTTGCCCAGTCTGGCCCCTCAAACAGCTTCTGATGGTGTCCCTGGGATTCAGAAAGAACCCCCACTTCAGGGATCAAGAGAGCTAGGACAGGGCTGGGCACAGTGGCTCATGCCTATACTCCTAGCACTTTTAGGAGGCCAAGGCAGGAGGATCACCTGAGGCCAGGAGTTTGAGACCTGCCTGGGCAACATAGGGAGACCCCTTTTCTACAGAAAAACTTAAAAATTAGCCAGGCCTGGTGGTGCACTAGCTACTCCTGAGGCTCAGGTGGGAGGATCGCTTGAGTTCAAGGCTGCACAGTGAACTATGATTGCACCACTACCCTCTAGCCTGGGTGAGAAAAAAAAAAAAATAGAGAGAAAGAGAGAGAGACAGCTACGACAGCACATGCCTCTCCACACACTGCTGACTATGCAGGAAACACACCCAGTGGCCAAAGAGGAGGGGAAAGTTCAAGCAGCCTTTGAAAGGAAAGAGAAGGGTGTCAATCTGGCCAGAAACAGCTCCCAGGGAAGGGAGGGGCAGCGTCCAGGCGTATTCTAAGTGCACAGCATCCCCTTGAGCCCTTGAGATCTGTAGAGGGCATGGCCCTCAGGTTGAGCAGCATAGCAGCCCTACAGAGGAGTGCTCACTGCCTCCACATATCAGAAAACCCAAGGTATAGGCTCCTACCCAAGAAGTTCTGTGACCCAGACGCTGAATCTCCTGATCAGCAGATTCAAGGAGCTTGAGAATAGCTTTGGAGAAGCCACTGACTTTCCACCGCCAGGTACTGAGCATCATTCACGGGCCTATAGGTATACAGGTAAGTACAAGGGAGTTACTCCTAGGAGAGGAAAGAAGTAGACTGGATACACCAGTGCGTGGGCAAAAATGGGATGTTTTAGATTTCTCTAGGTTGAAGCTAAATTTTCAGTAAGATAATACTGCAAAAATGTTTAAAACCATCATCTGTTACTCCCCTCAAACATTTCCCCTTGCACCTCCCTTGAGGTGACCACCTTTGTGAACCTCTCTCCCTTCTTTGCCTCGCTTTTATTCACTGATTTGTTTTTGAAGTGGACTGCACTTGATGAGAAAGCTATACCAGAAGAATGAGCTACCTTCAGGGGAACTTCAAGCATCCATGGCTTGTCCGTGGCTCGAAATTTTTGATAAGGGGGTTCTCCCAGTGTATCCCAGTGAAGGAAATCAGACTGTTTCACCTCAAAATATACTTCTTTGGCATATTTTTAGATAGCTAGTCAGAGAGGCTGCAGGCCACAGGAATAGCTTTGAATCGCTGTCCTGTTCAAAGGATCTGCAGAGAAAATCTACATTAGTGAAACAAACATCAGACGCAAACAGGCTTTCTCTTAGGCGCCTTTCATCTGCCTTATCTAGGTCTTGTGAAGATTAACTCAGAAGGTCTGGCACTTTTAAAGGTCTGACAGAGAAACAGTGGCTCTGTCTATTCCATCTGAGGGCAGCTCCAAGATTGCAAGAGAGATCTTTATCTGCATAACAAGACAGCTTTGGCTTGCCGCGCTCTCCTGCCTCACTCTCCCATAGCCTGGGATAAAGAACATCATGAATGTTAGTGCAGGGGCCAAGAGAAAACTTCCCCTTTGCCCTATGAAGTTTCTCTGAAAATCACTGACAAATGGAGATTAATGGGAGGAAAGACACACTATTATTTGATTATAATTTTATGTGACACAATAGCCTAGAGAAAGAAGATCCAAAGATACAAAGCAACTTTCCATTTTTATGCTTAGGTTCGACAAAGTATAGACAGCATGTAGAAATTATGATTGAACAAAAAGAGTATAATCTAATGCTAGAAAACTGAGCGGGGAAACCCAGCAAGACCTGTCTGTTAAGATTCTTCGTGGCCCCTCTCTACAGCATTCCTTCCTTCTGGGTGTGGGGTAGGACCCTTTCCGGAATGGGGGTCTTATGACCCACAGGGAAACAAGATACGTCAGGTGATTTCTCTATGCCAATTTTTACACAAAAAGACAGGGAGGAAGTTAGAGCAATATTTTTACGTTTTATGGCTATCTTTGGGGGCAAAGGGTTCTGGTTTCTATTACCCACCTTAGGGAAGAGGTATTCTAGTTTCTATGGCTAGCCTCCAGGGAGAATGAGAGGCCAGAGACAGGTGGGCAGGAGGTCACAGAGAGCTGCTTCTGAGATTTTCATTTTGGGGTATCATTTTCTGAGACCCTACATCAGCAATGGTTTTTCACTAGTGAAATCAATGGTCTTCAAGATGTGTGCATTGGCTAAAGGTATTTAAAGGCTCTTTCTGTTCTTTGCACAAGTAGGATAAAACCAAAAATCTGGCATAAGCACTAGTCTGTATCTTTTGGAATGTGCCCCACGCCTGACTGCAGACAGAACAGCTACTGATTCAGCGGATTCTTGCTGTCTCTATCCAACTATAAAGTTAGCTGAATCCACCCGTTTACAGTCAATTCATTTTTGACAAAGGTGCCAAGAATACACAATGGGGAAAAGACCATCTCTTCAATAAATGATATTGGGACAACTGGATATCCACATGCAGAAGAATAAAATTAGACCCTTACTTCATACCATATACAAAAATCAATCCAAAATGGATTGCAGACTGAAACATAAGACCTAAAATTGTAAAACTACTGGAAGAAAACATAGGCACAAACCTCCAAGACACTGGTGTTGGCAGTGACCCCCAAAAAGTAGCCCACAAAAGTGAAAATGGACAAACGGAATTTCGTCAAAGTAAAATGCTTCTGCACAGCCAAGGAAACAATCAATAGCATGAAGAGACAACCTATGGAATGGGGGGAAAAATTGCAAACCATGTATCTGATAAAGGGTTAATATCCAAAACATGTAAGGAACTCAACTCAGTAGCAAGGAAACAAACTGGCTAAAAGTGGGTAAAGGAACTGAATAAACATTTCTTAAAGACATAGAAATGTCCAATGGCCAATGGTATATGAAAAGATGCTCAACATCACTAATCATCAGCAAAATACAAGTTAAAAACCACAATGAAATATGATCTCACACCTGTTAGAATGGCTAATACCAATAAGACAAAAGATAACAAGCACTGGTGAGGATGTAGAGAAAAGGAAACCCTTTGTGCCATTGGTGGGAATGTAAATTGATACAGCAATTATGGAAACTAGTATGGAGGTTCCTCAAAAAATTAAAAGTAGTACTGCTAGTATGCTCAAGCAATCCCACTACTGGGTATATATCCGTGGAATATGAAATCAATATATCAGAGAGATAACTGTACTCCCATGTTCATTGCAGCACTATTCATAATAGCCAAGATATGGATTCAACCTAAATGCCCATTTAATGAATAAATGGATAAAGAACATGTGGTACATCTACACAATGGAATACTATTCAGCCTTTAAAAAGAAAGAAATCTAGTCATTTGCAACAATATGGGTGAACCTGAGGACATTATGTTAAGTGAAATAAGCTAGGCATAGAGAGTCGAATACATTATCTCACAAGTGTAATCTAAAAAAGAAGCAGAGAACAGAATGGCGGTTATTGAGGAAAGGGAGGGTTTGATTGGGGATATGTTGGTCAAAGGGTACAAAATTTCAGTTAGGAGGAATAAGTTGAAGAGATCTATCGTACACATAGTGACTATAGTTAATGTATTATATTGTTCAAAATTGCTAAGAGAGTAGATTTAAGTACTCTTACCATTAAAAAATAAGTCTGTGATGTAATGCATATGTTAATTAGTCTGATTTAGCTATTCCACAATATATACATGTTTCAAAACATCATATTATGCATAACAAATATATACAATTTTTATTTTTCAAAAATAACTATGTGAGTTACAAATAAAAAACAAAATAATTGTAAAAATATATCATTAGCTACATATTGCTATATTTTCCTCTCATGAACCTTGCATACCAAATATAGTCAGAAAATCTCAAAGATCAGATCTGATCATTTGGGAACCTGCTTGCTACTAAATGTCACTATGTATGGCAAAATTTGGCCTGAAACTTACTTCTATCATAATCTAGTAGAAAGTTTGAGCAGAAGGCCCATAACCTTCATCAGCCTCTAATCCTTAGAGACGACAGACATTTCCAAAAAAGGACCTAATGGTTGTACATGAGCAAATTAGCTTGGTCATTTCACAACACCTGCCTCCATGATGCAGATTGGAAGTCACAATCTTGATGATCTCTTCAGCTACAACCTTCCACAGCTTTTCAGTTTACCTAAAATGTGTACTGCATCTATCTCTCATGCCTGGAAGCAGTTATATAACCATGAAACTGTTCCTGGTCTTACAATCTTCATTTTAATGTTGATCTTTTCCACCAACAGGAGATAAAGAAAGCTCCAGGGTTTTTCCAAAAAGCCAGCAATCCCTGTTTTCAAAGGTGCTATTAAGTAGTTATAGCATAATTAATGTTAGCAATCATTGGAACTCAACAATAAAGGCCTCAGGGAGCATGAAGTGGATTTGTTCTCTCCCTCCCTGTCCAAGGAGGCTTCCCCCAAGATCATGCCACCTGAGGAGAGGTATTGTTTGATGCATGAAGCTGCTCCACTCCTTTTCTCCTTGCTTGTCTAGATTGAAAGCCTCTTAGTGACAGCTCCCGCTGTTCTTTCAATGGAGGGTCCTTTCTCCTGCAGCAGAAGTTCTGGCACTGCAGGAGAAAACCAACTGGAGAGCAGGAAATGGGATTTTAAACTCTTTTTGGGTACCTGGCACTGACAGGTAGTGGTGCCTGCATGAACTGCTTGTTCTGTTTCCATGGAAAGATGAAACAGTTTGGACAAACAATGCCAGCAACTAACCAGGACAGCCCCAGACGACAAGCTATCTCTCTCATTTAAAGAGGAATCCTAAATTCAATCCAAACCAATATTTTATTGGGCCAAGCATTTTGCTGTTATGAATACAAGGGTAAATGAAACAGACATAGTTCTTGCCCTCAGGAAACTCCAGTCTAGCAGATTGGAATGTATTCTGAAAAGAAAGATTCAAAGTATGATAAGATAAACCAAGCAGATTTTACGATGCCTAAAAGGTGTTAAATGAAAAACCTAAAGGATGAGCAAGAGTAATACAGATAGATAGATAGACAGATAGATAGATAGATAGAGAGATAGATAGATAGATAGATAATAGATAATTAAGTACATATACATATGTTACAGATTTTTTTAATTTTTTACTGCTAGGGCTGAATAATCAAAAGTGTTTGAGGATCACCATCCCAGAGCAAAAAATTTCACATTAGAGTCACCCAAGATGCTTTATAAAAGGACAGATTCCCAGTCCTCTCCTCTAGCAGTCATGTTTGGTAGATTGGGGTGAATTACAGAAAATTAATTAATAAACACTCCGGGTAATTTTGATGAGTATTGCTCTGCAGATCAGTTCCTTAGAGGTTAATTTATTTACTCTGCTACCAGTCCCAAGGGAGGTCTTTGATCCTAGTCCCCTTTTAAACTTAGGATAGGGAGTGAATTTTGTTTGTTTATGTGTTTTTGTGGCATTTGAATATTTTGCTTATTGGTTATTGAAAGTGGCCTAAGTAACCTCTCCATCTTCTGGATTTCTCCAATAATTGAAGATTTCTACTTTGTTTGTCTGTTTGTTTGAGATGGAGTCTCGCTCTGTTGCCCAGGCTGGAGTGCAGTGGTGCAATCGGCTCACTGCAAGCTCCACCTCCAGGTTCACGCCATTCTCCTGCCTCAGCATCCCAAGCAGCTGGGACTACAGGCACCTGCCACCATGCCCAGCTAATTTTTTGTATTTTTAGTAGAGATGGGGTTTCACCGTGTTAGCCAGGATGATCTCGATGTCCTGACGTCGTGATCTGCCCACCTTGGCCTCCCAAAGTGCTGGGATTACAGGCATGAGCCACCGTGCCCGGCGAAGATTTCTACGTTGTGACTCTAGGGATCCACTTCTGCTATCTAAACCGTTACCTGGGTTTCCCTCGGACTTGTCCCTGGTTTGTAGCTCCAGAGTTCATCAAAGTTGTGTCTTCCTCTGTAATTTGTCTTGGCCCTTTCCAGTAGGGCAGCCAACTATCCCAGTGGGTCTGAAACAGACATTTACTGCAACTTGGGACTTTCAATGCCAACTCCAGGAAAACTCCAGGTGGAACAGAATGAGCTTGTCATCCTAGCAAGAAGCGTGGCTTTCAATAAACAACTGTATATTTGAAGTGTTACAATGGTGGATCAGGGCCAAAAATAAAAATTGTTAATCCATCCTAGAGGTCTGGTTTCTTCTACCCAATCATTTCTAAGCCTTCTTTGTGTTCATCCATCCAACTTCCACCCAGATCTATGGAAAGAAGAACAGTAATAAGGCTATTAACTAGAATGTGAAACTCTCCCATCAATCTAACTGACTGCCTGCAGAGACTTAGAAATGCTAAGATATACATGACCCTAATGCTGTGTGGAAGTAAGGAATAATTAATAAACCAGTGTCTACATTCCTAAGTGTTGTCCATCAACTCAATCAGATCTTTCTTTTTCTGGCTTTAGATAATAAAGAATAATGTGTCTTCAGTCCTGTGGCTTGAAAGGTTGTAGCTGATCCAAATGGTTGGGTCTCCTGCAAAGCACTGCTCTGTTGCTTGTAATCTGTGTTACAGCAAGTATTTTTTAAAAGGTTACGTGTGAAATCCCTTTCCCTCCAAGTTGAGTCCAATTCCACATTCTTGATGGTTGCCTAGTGAGAAAGTGTCACTTTCTGCTCAGGCAAGTAGAAATGAACCAATATTCATTGAGAACCATCTATGTATTAGGACCTGTCATAGCTATTTAAAAAACCCAATCTCCTGTCATCCCTCAAATCAAACCTAGAAAGAAGGAATGTACAATTCCTTTTACAAATGAGGAACTCAATGCACAGAGCATTCAAGGCTACACAGTTAGAAGATGTGGAGCAGAGTGCCAACCTGCAGAAACAGTCTACACTGTCTGAGCAACAGCTTCTCCTTCACTGGGCATTCTCTGAGTCTCCCCACAGGGCTCCAGCACCTTGCTCATGTTCTGTTTAATTAACATGGAGCAGAAAAGGGGGTATATTTTTAAAACCCAGTCTCAGTCAGGGGAACTCCCAGGATCTCTCACTTCCTCTGAGCAGCATCTGGATTCTTAGACAGCTGGACAGCATGCAGGCACTCTCTCCACTTTGTCTCCCAGAAGCAGCTCATTTATATCCTGCTGGTTTCTGACTCTGGTAGGGATTCAATACTGCCTTTCTCATGGGTGATTTTCCTCTTGCCAATGCCAGGCTCCTCTCATCAGTCCCAGCTGCCCTCCTAGATATTTCAGCTGCTGGGCATTTCCAGGGGGTTCTGAAATATTTCCTCTGCACCTGAGGTTATTTCCTTAAAGAGTCCCCCACCCATTATTCCCCTGCTTTTGATAAATCAGGCTTACGAAGAAAGTGTGCTTCTTTATAAACTGACTGATGTGGTGAAGTAGGTTGGTCTGCCTGTGGTTCTCAAGCTATATATTGTTCACTGGGGTCCTAGAGCTTACCCAGGAATTAGCCTATACCGACCCACAAAACACCACATCCACAAGCTTTCCCTAGTTTTTTTGTAAGACTAGGGTCCTCCTAGTCTTACAGGCTTTTGGTCCTCCAACTCTGAAACTTAGGGTTTACTCACATTGCCTCTAAGGAGCCCATTCTCCTCTAGCCAGACTCAAATACCGACTAGGAAATCTGGAAAAAGTCTCCATGTCCACTTGCGATGTTTTATATTCCTCTTCCCCATAGAGCTGAGGTATAGTGCAAATGACCTTTCCAAGAGGAGCCCTGCATACCCTCTTACTATCCCCAGTAAACATAAACCCTTTTTTTGTTTTTTTTTTTTTTTTGAGAACGTGTCTCTCTGTCACCCAGGCTGGCGTGCAGTGAGGTGATTCTGGCTCACTGCAGCCTTCACCTCAGGTTCAGGTGATACTCCCACCTCAGCCTCCTGAGCAGCTGGAGCCACAGGCGCACACCACCAAGTCTGGCTAACTTTTAAAATGTTTGGTCAAGACAAGGTCTGACTATGTTGCCCAGGCTGGACTCAGACTCCTGGGCTCAAGTGATACACCCACCTTAACCTCCCAAAGTGCTGGGATTACAGGTACCGGCCACTGCGCCTGACCAAAAAACCTAGATCTTAATTATAACTGTAATTATAATAAAAATAAAATGTAAGTACAAGCTGTTTATTTCAACAGTCGCTTTTCAGTGCAGGCTAGGTCCTGTTCTCTATAATCTAATCTGATAGGGAGCAGAGATTCTCAGATTTTTATATTTTGAGAGCCATGGAGAAGAGAGGCAGAAAACATCTCCATTAGCAAAATAGAGGAAAAACAAGTAGTTTAGATCTCTTGGTTTTGGATAGCTTACTCTCTGTGATGACATATTAAGGTTGGAGGCTAGATGTCAAACCTAATCTAACTCTTGACTTAAATATTGTTCAAATTTCTAAAATACATCCCAGCCTCTCCTCCTCCCAAAATGAGGAAAATCCATGGCATCAAATTACGTTTGCTGTAAATTATCTGCTGTTCTTTTTAGCTTGGGAATATTTCACTCAAGCTGATTGCTTGTATTAGCAGAAGACGCCCCAAAGTATATTTGACCTGTAAGTTGCTTCCTGAGCTACATCATCTGCTGTCTTTGACAGCAATGTCTTCTTTCAGATAGCATCCAATTAAGAGCCAAGCCCCACTTCCTTGAACCTGCCTCAAATCACTCACAAGCCCAATACCTATAAGTCCACTCTACAACATGTCTTTCCTCTGCCGTGTTTCTCCATGGTGTTCATTCTCCCTCACTGTAAGTCAATAAACCCAATTCCATTTGGCTGCAGGTGTGTTCCTGGTGGCTGCCCGCTGAGGCCACTGATGGAGTGAATGAGTAAATAAGTTCCAGAAACAACTCTGCTGCTCAGTAACACTAAATCCTTGAATAAACCACCTTCTATAAAAGAAATCACTCTCCTTTTTTGGGCACCATTTATCATCCAAAAAATAGAATAGCAGATGTGACTTGGATAATCATAAATAGTCTATATGCAAGCATAACATTCACTTTATTTTTATAAATATTTTGATTTCTCTTTTACAAGTACTTATCCATTCTTAGCAATGACAAAACTAAATATAAGCCAATGTGGAAAACTGCCTAGCCTAGTAATTCTCCTAACATTTCAGGTTTAAATGTCATTTTCTTCAGCATTGTCATCCTTGTTATGAATCACCATGCAGTCCTAAGTTTCCCACTTGACTCACCTGAGCCCTAATCATTTGTCTATAAACTGCCAGGGAACCTTATACTTGACTGCAGTGCCACAAGTCTATAGTGTTGTGGAGAAAAATCCAAACATCTGGAGGCACGGAGGTGATAAAGCATTATTCATCAGATTCTTGTTTGTTCCTCTGCTAATTGTCTCTCACTTAACGAGCTGTCATAGATGACCTCCAGAGGCAGTCCTGTTTCCTCCCCTATCAAAGTCAAAGTAGCCCAGCTTGTCCCACGGACAGCACAGGCCTCTGGCAGTGGTAACGGGACAAGACAGTCCCCACTCTCCACTCACTTTACAGCTCCCTCAGGGACTGAGGCAAGCTCGTGTGTCTCCACTATGGACTGCAGTGGAAATGCAGTTGCTCCCTTTCTCCCTCTTACATCTTCTCAGGTGCACCCCTCTGCAGTCCTCCACGCTCAGTACTCACGAGGTTCCAGATGCCAGGCAGAATCAACTCAAACCTCCAAATTCATGCACAACCTCGTGGCAGATTCCCGTGGGCCACCTCCCAGGTCCAGGTCCCGTGACCCCCTCAGAAAAGGGAAAAGGAGAGAGAGACTAGGGTCTCTCTCTCACCTCAGAAGGCCCCTTGCTTCCTCCTGGCACTCTTCATATCTACTTTTCCAGCCAGCAGAAAAGATAATCCAGTTCAGTTTCCCTCAGGCATCGTTGCCTGCTGCTCTCCACAAGGAATAACCCCTGAGATAATGAGGTAGAACCCTAGAGAGGTAGAGTCCATTTTGAAAATCCAGTTTCTTCTTCCTCCACTAAAGAATTCTTACATTATAACATAAAATGAGCCTTGAGACTTCCTGAAGTGACACTGCTCAGTGCCCAGCTTTCTTCTCACAGCCAGAGATAGGAACTAGCCTCCTCATGGGGCTTGATGTAGACTCGACTCCATGTGGGAGCATCACTGGCAACATGGAGCTGGGGTGTGAGTGGAGCTGAGGTGTGAGAGTGAGTGGGAATGAGGCTGTGTAAATAGTAACAATCATCACACAGACATTTTCTCAGTCTTTTCTCCTTCCTTTAATTCTGTATGTGACTCTGTGTGAGTCTCTGTAGGGTGTGTGGGTGTGTGTGTGGTTGTGTGGGTGTGTAATCAGTTACATAGTAATTGCAGAGGTTTCAACCTCCATGAAGCGCTGTGATGCTCAGGTTGGTTTCATCCTCCTATGCTCTTAAGAGAGAGACTGAAGTAACAGTAACATAGGAAAGAGAAAGCAATGAACAGCTCTTCTTTCCTTTAACGTATAGAATTTTAAAAATGAGTCATATTCATCAGTAAAATCTGCTGCACAGCTGCGGTTTAAAAGTGAGAAAAGCGGGACTGCCATGGAGATAAAGCAGGTCTTAGATGGTTAACAGGGAGAGAACAAGGAATTGATTAGTTTTAGCGTGAGAAACATTGAACAAAACACAGAGTAAAGCCTGGCCATAAAGTGGGTTTACAAATAAACGTAAATATTTTCTCTATTAATTAATCTAAGGGGAATTAACTCAGTGCTTTATGTGTCTTAATCTGTGGCTCCAACGCTGTTCAGTAGAGGGTTGTTTTTAATAGGGTAAACCTGGGAAACCTAGATGGCTAAAAACTGTGGCAGGGTAAATAAATTATAGTACATCTCTATGATGGAAGAGTATATAGTCATTAAAGGCTATGTGGGAATACATGTAGTAAAATGGAAAGAGAGTCACTATTTATTGTTAAATGAAAATATAAGCTGCAAACTGGTGTGTACATTTGCTTCTATTTTTGTTGAAGGAAAAAATATATATTCAGATATAGGAAAACTTTCAAGAGTATCCGATATATCTTAAATGTTTTACTTCTCTTCTGCACCCCCGGTGAGGTAGGATTACAGATTACTTTCTTTTATTTTTTAAAAAATTGATATATATTTAAATTTCCATAATTAACATATTATATTAATACATGAAAAAATAAAAAAAATTCATTTTTTTCAGCTCTATTGAGGTATAATTGGAAAATAAAAATTGTACATGGTACAAATTTAAGGTACGCAATATGATGTTTTGATACACATAAACATAGTGAAAAGTTTACTACAACCAAGCTAATTAACATATCCATCATCTCACATAGTTACCTTTCTCCTTTTTTTCAAGTGAAAACAATTATCTACTCTCTTAGGAAATTTCAAGGACACAGCACAATATTATTAACTATAGTCACCACACTGTATATAGATCTTTAGAATTTATTCATCCTGCATATCTGAAATTTTGTATCCTTTAACCAACATTTCCCCATTCCACTCTGCCCCATCCCCTGCCCTTGTAACCCACCATTCTACTCCGTAACTGTGAGAGTTCAACTTTTTTATATTTCACTTATAAGTGAGATCATATGGTATTTGTCCTTTTGTGTCTGGCTTATTTCACTTAGTATAATGTCCTTCAAGTTCATCCATGTTATCACAAATGACAAGATTTCCTTATTAAAGTTGAATATATTCTTAATAAATAGTGTCTGTATGTGTGTGTATACATATACAGGTATATCTTGTTTTATTGTGCATTGCTTTATTGTGCTTCACAGATACTGCATTTTTTACAAATTGAAGATTTGTGGCAACCATGAGTTGAGGAAATTTATTGGCAACATTTTCCAAGCAGCATATGCTCCACTTCATGTCTCTGTGTCACGTTTTGGCAATTCTAACGATATTTCAAACTTTTTCATTATTATTAGAATATCTGTTGTGGTGATCTATGATCAGTGATCTTTGATGTTACTGTTGCTTTTCTTTTGGGGTGACGCAAACCACATCCACATAAGACGGTGAAGTTAATCAATAAATGTTGTATGCGTTCTGACTGCTCCACCAACTGGCCATTACTCCATCTCTCTCCCTCTCCTCAACCCTCCCTATTCCCTGAGATACATCAATATTGAAATTAGTCCAATTAATAAAATTACAATGGCCTCTAAGTGTTCAAGCGAAAGGGAGAGACACACATCTCTCACTTTAAATCAAAAGGTAGAAATGATTAAGCTTAGTGAGGAAGGCATGTCAAAAGTCCGTATAGGCCAAAATATAGATCTCTTGGGCAACACAGTTAGCTAAGTTGTGAATGTAAAGGAAAAGTAGTTTAAGGAAATTAAAAGTGCTACTCTGGCGAACACACAAATAAGAAAGTGAAACAACCTTATTGCACATATGAAGAAAGCTTTAGTGTCCTAGATAGAAGATCAAACCATCCACAACATTCCCTTAAACTAAACCCTAATCCAGAGCAAGGACTTAACTCTCTTCAATTCTGTGAAGGCCAAGAGAGGTAAGGATGCTTCAGAAGAAAAGTTTGAAGGTAGCTGAAGTTAGTTCATGAGGCTGAAAGAAAAAAGTTATCTCCCTAACGTAAAGATAAAAGGTGAAGCAGCAAGTCCTGACATGGGAGCTCAGCAGGTTATCCAGAAGATCTAGTTAAGATAATTGAAGATGGCTACACTAAACAACATATTATCAATGTAGATGAAACAGCCTTCTATTGGAAAAAGATGCCATCTAGGACTTTCACAGCTAGAGAGGGAAGTCAATGCCTGGCTTCAAAGCTTCAAAGGAAAGGCTGACTCTCTTGTTAGAGGCTAATGCAGCTGGTGACTTTAAGTTGAATCCAGAGCTCATTTATCATTCTGAAAATCCTAGTGCCCTTAAACCTAAATTGTTGTAAACCTGCTCTGCCTCTATAGATGGGGTAACAAAGCCTGGATAATGGCTTACCTGTTTACCACATGGTTTATTGAATATTTTAAGCTAACCATTGAGACCTGCTTCTCAGAAAAAAGATTCATGTCAAAATATTACTGCTCATTGACAATGCAGGTGGTCACCCAAGAGTTCTGACAGAGATGTACAAAAAGACTAATGTTTTTGTGCCTGCTAGCAAAACATCCATTCTGCAGCCCATGGATCAAGGAATAATTTTGACTTTCAAGTCTTAATATTTAAGAAATACATTTAGTAAGACTGCAGCTGCCCCAAATAGTGATTCCTCTAAAGCGTCTGGGCAAAGTAAATTGAAAACATTCTGGAAAGGATTCACCATTCTAAATGACATTAAGAACATTCACATCTGGGTGCAGTGGTTCACGCTTGCAATCATAGCACTTTGGAAGGCCGAGGTGGTCAGATCACTTGCACCTAGGTGTTTGAGAGCAGCCTGCGCAACATGGTGAAACCCCTTCTCTACAAAAGATACAAAAATTAGTTGGATGTGGTCGTGTGTGCTTGTAGTCACAGTTACTCAGGAGGCTGAGGTGGGAAGATCACCTGAGCCTGTGAGGTCAAGGTTGCAGTGAGCTGAAATCATGCCACTGCACTCCAGCACCAGCAACAGAGGGAGACCTTGTCTCAAAATAATAATAATAATAATTTTCATGATTCATTGGAGGTCAAAATTCCAAAATAAATGAGTTTGAAAGAAGTGAATTCCCACCCTCATGGATCATCTTGACAGGTTCGAGACTTCAGTGGAGAAAGTAACTGCAGATGTGGCAGAAATAGCAAGAGAACTAGAATTAAAAGTGGGTCCTGAAGATGTGACTGAATTGCTACAATCTCATGATAAAATTTAAACAGAGAAAGAGTTGCCTCTTATGAATAAGCAAAGAAAGTGGTTTATCAAGATAAAGTCTACTCCTGGTAAAGATGCTGGGAACATTGTTAAAGTGACAGCACAGGATTTAGAATATTACATAAACTTAGTCAATAAAGCAAGCAGCTGGTTTGGAAAGGATTGACTCCAATTTGGGAAGCAGTTTTGTAGGTAAAATGCTATTAAACAGTATTGCATGCTACAGGGAAATCTTTCATGAAAGGAAGAGTCAATCGATGCAGTAGAATTCATCGATGTCTTATTTTAAGAAATTTTCACAGTCACCACAACCTTCAGCAATCACCACCCTGATCTATCAGCAACCATCAAAATCCAGGCAAGATCCTCCACCAGCAAAGAAATGACAACTCATTGAAGGCTCAGATAATCATTAGCAATTTTTAAATTATTTTTAATTAAAGTATACATATTTTTTGACATAATGCTGCTGTATATTTAACATACTACAGTATAGTGCAAACATAACTTTTATATGCACTGGGAAAATGAAAAATTTGTATAACTTTTTTTATTACAATATTCACTTCTTGTGATAATTTGGAACCAAACCTGCAATATCTCCAATGTATGACTGTGTGTATGTGTATTTATTATTATTTTTTTAGACAGAGTCTCGCTCTGTCGCCCAGGCTGGAGTGCAGTGGCGCAAAATCGGCTCACTGTAAGCTCCGCCTCCCAGGTTCAAGCCATTCTCCTGCCTCAACCTCCCAAGTAGCTGGGACTACAGGCACCCGCCACCTCGCCCGGCTAATTTTTTGTATTTTTAGTAGAGATGGGGTTTCACCGTATTAGCCAGGATGGTCTCGATCTCCTGACCTCATGATCCGCCCACCTCAGCCTCCCAAAGTGCTGGGATTACAGGTGTGAGCCACCGCGCCCGGCCGTATCTGTGTATTTTTATATACATATGCATACACATATATACAATAAAATTCAGGATTTTCAGCCCTTATTACTTTGGACAGGTTTTTTTTTCCCCCTTTCCCTCTTCACCTTCTAGGACTCCCTTAATATTCATATTGGTTCACCTGATAGTATCCCATAAGTCTCTTTGACTTTCTTTACTCTTTTTTTCTTTTTGCTCCTCTGACTGGGTGATTTCAAATGACCTGTCTTGCTCACTGATTATTTCTTCTGCTTGATTAAGTCTGCTTTTGCACCTCACTAGTGAATTTTTAGTTCAGTCATTGTTTTCTTCAGCTGCAGAATTTCTGTTTGGTTCTTTGTATTGTTTCTATCTTTTCTGTTGAACTTCTTTTGTTCATTACTTGTTTTCCTGATTTCATTTAGTAGTTTATCTGTGTTCTCTTGTAATTCACTGACCTTCTGTAAGATGAGTATTTTTGAATTATTTATCTTGTAATTCACAGATCTCCATTTCTTTTGGGTTGAGAGATTCACTTTGTTCCTTTGATTGTGTCATATTATCCTGATTCTTCACATTTCTTATATGTTTGCATTGTTGTCTAAATATTTGAAGAAGCAGATACTTCTCTCAGTCTTTATGGGCAAATTTTGACCAGGAGAGACCTTTACCAGTTCAGTGCTTAATTTGAAGCAACATAGTGACTGACAACTGAGGGAGTGCATTGCGAGACTAAAGCAAGGGTCTCTTTACTCCCTTCTCTCCCACTTAAAGGAAAAGCCTCGTTTATGGCTTTTCCCAATAAACAGAGTAGTTCTGGCTTTAAGGGATGCCAGCCCCTCTTCTTAGTTACTAGTTGTCCCAGGAGGCTGAGATCTGTCAGATTCAGGGCTTGTTATGAGGTGAGATGGAAACCAACTCCACAGAGGGCACCCTGAGATGCCGCAGATAGACCCCCATCACTTCCTTCCCTCCTTTGTGGAAGAAAAATGTCAGTTCTGTGCCTATTCCTAATCTTAAAGAGCAGTATCAGGTGTAAAGGGCTCACTCTCTCAGGGAACCAGGCTCCAGAGACCATCCAGTGCTTACTCTGATGCAAAATGAAAACTGGCCCTTCAAAGGGTGCTCTGAGAGGCCAGAAGGCCAGACAGCCAAGCTCACCCTCCAAACAAATCTCCTGCCCCCACAGGAGAAATCTTGGACCGAGGTATCTTCTCAGTGTTTAGCTAAGGCAGTTTGCAGAAGTAACTGATGTGGGTAAAGTGAAATTGCTCTTCTTGCCCAGATAAATGTTACTGTTCTCTGTTTATGCTCCTGTCGAGTGCTTTTGCTTTTTAGTTGGGCTCTGAATTTCTCTTCAAGGTATTTTTGCATCAGCATCATTCTTTTATCAGTGTTTCTGTGGAGGAATGTGCAGCTCAGCTTCCTATGCCATCATCTGCCTGACATCTTCAGAAAGATGTTTTTTAAAAACCAAAAGAGAATGAAAAATAACCGATCTTTTAAAGCTGTGTCAAAATGTTGAGGTTTGTTCAAACGGGCAGCTCAGGATTGTCAGTGGCAGGAACACAAAGACAAAGCAGTGGGTTCAAACAACTTTGCTGTGAGTCTAGGGGTTCCTAAAGAGAACTTACGCTGAGTCATGTAAAATGTTAAAGGGAAGGATAAAAGAAAATAGCAATAAGGTAGGTGTTAAACAACCAGAATTTAGATGAGAAATTAGGCATGGCAGAAAAAGAAGAAAGGAGAAAATATGGGGATTCCTGCAGAGCACGAAATGGCAGGCCTGGAAACAGCCTCAGCATGTGAATGAGTGAAAATAAGAGTGATGCTTAAAATTACCTCTTGGACTGCAGACCTGAGGACGCATCACGCTGTTGGAGGAGATTGAGTCTCAGTAATGCATTTTTGAGAAAAACTTGTTATGACTTCATCACCCTAAAATTGAACAAAGACAGGACTTCTAATAAAGAGAAATGTCCTATATCACCAAGACAGATTCAGAGATAAAAATAAGAAGTAGAAGAATTGTTTCCTTATAAGTTTTAGGAAAAAAATCTGAAAGGAAGTAAGGTTTCAATGAGAATAAATGCAAAGGAACAGGAACTGTGAGTGGGACCAATGTTCAGGCAAATATTTTATAAAGTTGTAAGCAGTAAAATACCGAGTACACAGTAAACCTCACAAAACAGCAGATACAATTACTTGTGCACAAATTTTAGCTCACTGACTAAATCAAGAGGTCATTCTAAAAATTTCTATTGATATTCTCCCTTCAAAGTACATAGTGTATTACCTTGTCTTTAGAGACTGCTCAACAAATGTCTGTTGAGGAATAAATGAAGATAGTTAATAAGTCCATTTTATCCTTCCTAAATGCCACTTTTATTGATAATACTTTTCTTTCCTTACTTTTCCAGCCTTTTCTACTATAAATAGGAAAGAACAGGCTATGACTAACTACAAACTAGATTATTTCTCCCTATGAAATGAGTGCATTTGGACTCACAGACTGTTACAGGTAGAAGAAATTTTAGAAATCATCAAATCTAGGAGTTTTTAGGTTGTGCTCCATTATTCCACATTGGGGTCGGGAAGGACCTATACTCAGCTTCAATAAGTAACTCAGTTCTTATCTATTTTATATATTGGTCTTTTTAGTAAAATTTTTTTGCTCAAAGCTTGTGAAGCTAAGCAAAATCTAAAAATGATTGAATCTGAAACTCTCACTTCATAAAGCGATAGCTAAGACATGCATTGCTGTAACTAAAAAAGTTTTTCTGTATAAAAAACAGCATTTATTCCTAGCACATCAAGCAGCCCCTAATTTGAGATATGTTTTCTCAAGTCAATTCTATGTAGGGTTGCCAGATAAAACACCAGATGTCCAATTAAATTTGAATTTCAGATACACAACAAAAAATGTTTCATATAGGTATGTCTCAAATACAGCTGCACTTATCCCACTGTCCAAACACCTGGGTCCATAAACACTCCATCTTAGAAGTTATAGCATCTATGCTTTCAGTGTATTGCTATCAAAAGACTATTTCTCAGCTCTCAGTTTGAACTGCAAAAACTCAGCCCATAAATCATACTCTCGGGTGTGCTATCATGGACTGACTCAGGATCAAACAGCCATTACCACAATAATCCTGACCACATGTTAGGGTAAAATGAGGGATTTCCTTTCCAAATTGGAAGGCATAACTGATCAGTGTTACCTTAAATACAATACTCTGCACATGTTCACAATTTAGTGGATCAGGTGGATGTGCCCTGTTGGGGCTGATGAGAATATGTGTCTGTTTAAGGAAGTTGTAACATTTGTGCTGTTAACTTTTGGTGCCAACTGGACAATCAAACTTTAAATCATCTATTGCTTTCTTGTTGTAGTCATCAAACTAGTTTTCTTTCCAAGTACACTATCTCTTCACTTTCAATTCCATTCAGTAATAGGCTTCATTACAAATTCCATTTGCCAAGCATAGTGCTGGACATAAAGTAAGGTCTCCCTCCTTAATGTGCACACATTCAGAAAAGGAGTCAAATGTGAAATATACAAATATAGTGTAATGTGCTGTTCTGTGCGTGAGACGCATGAAAAGGGAAGAAAAGGCTCACACACAATACCTTTGAGGGCAAACAACCTTTATCCCACGTAAATGGCAATGCAGATATAATAAGCAAATTGATATAATAAGAAAATTGCAATGGGAAGGGAAGAAGGGAAAAGATATACATATACATTCACCAGACTATGGAGGAATCATCACCAGACCGGGAAGCAACAACTTGAGCTCCAGAGTCAACCACTCATCCATGCACAGACAAGTAGAGGTCTCATGAAGCTTTAGCATAGTCTGGGACCCTAGCTCTTTTTGTAAAGAGTGGTTTGGCATGAGGCCCAGTCACGACGGCCCTTCATGACTTGGCTTAAGGAGCACAAAAAGGTCAGCTTGTGTTTGCGATTGTTTGTTGTTTTTCGATAACTAACATATAGGAATAGACTGAAATAGAGATTTCTCTGAAACAGTGCTGAATGAGTGCCTCAAGGGGCTCACACAACCTGTTCCAGGACTTGGTGACCACTGAGTGTGTCCATGTTCAATTGAGTTTAAATTTAACATTTAACTTTTTCTCCACATGTGCTGAGTGCTATAATGGGGTAAATAAGAACCACCATGAGCATAGAAAAGGCATGTGAGACAGAAGTAAAGCGGGAATTAAACCAAAATGAAAGAAGAAAGTGGATCTACAGGGACAGTACAGAATGATCAAAGGCTCAGAATCATGAAATGCCATAGTGTGCTCAAGAAACTATGAATAGGTTGACATTGCTCAAACGTAAAGTTCAAGAGGAAGAAAACAACAACTAAGTTAAAAATCTAGAGTAACTTTATAACATAAAACACTAAATCACTAGAAAAGCTTTAGCCAAGTAAGTGAGATGGTTCTTTTCCTTATAAATTACCCAGTCTCAGATATTCCCTTATAGCAATGCAAATGCACTAAGATAGTATGGATATAAAAATCTGAGACACGGCCAGGAGCGGTGGCTCCTCCTGGCATTTTGGGAGGCTGAGGCAGGTGGATCACTTGAGGTCAGGAGTTCAAGGCCAGCCTAGCCAACCGTGTCTCTACTAAGAATACAAAAATTAGCTGGGCATGGTGGTACATGCTGATAATCCCAGCTACTGGGGAGGCCGAGGTGGGAGGATCGCTTGAACCCAGTAGGCAGAAGCTGCAGTGAGCCGAGATTGCACCTCTGCACTCCAGCCTAGGTGACAAAGAGTGATAGTCCGTCTCAAAA
>NW_012115933.1:2967536-3110578 GCF_000951035.1 Colobus angolensis palliatus
ATACATATATATATATTTTTTTGCCTGTCATAAAAAGTAAAAAAAAAACAGATGCTGACAAGGCTGCAGAGAAAAGGGAATGCTTATACACTATTGGTAGAAATGTAAAATAGCTTAGCCACTTGGAAAGCATTTTGGAGATTTTTCAAAGAACTTAAAACAGAGCTACCATTAGACCCAGCAATGCCATCACTGGATATATACCCAAGGGAAAATAGACTATTATACCAAAATGACACTTGCAGGCATAGGTTCATTGCCACAATATTTACAACAACAAAGACATGGAATCAACCTAGGTGCCCATCAATGGTGGATTGAATAAAGAACATGTGGTTCACTCCTATAATCCCAGCACTTTGGGAGGCCGAGGGGGACTGATCACTTGAGGTTAGGAGTTTGAGAATAGCCTGGCCAACATGGTGAAACGCTGTCTCTACTAAAAATACAAAAATTAGCCAGGCATGGTGGTATATGCCTATAATCCCAGCTACTAGGGAAGCTGGGGCAGGAAAATAGCTTGAACCTAGAAGGTGGAGGTTGCAGTGAGCTGAAATTGCCCCACTGCACTTCAGCCTGGGTGACAGAGTGATAGTCCGTCTCAAAAAAAAAAAAAAAAAAAAGTGAGACCTGGGTTTTGGATAAAGCTACCTGGAAGCAGAATGGAAAAGGATGGAAATTGGAGTGAAGGAAAGGGAGGAAGGTATGTGAAGCTTGGCATCAAAGAGTAATGTATGGTCCATGTAGAAGATGGTGACAGTCTCAACTAAGATAATGAGGAAAGGAAAGGGAAGATAGGTTTGAAAAATATTTAGGAGGTCAAATAGGCAAGATGTGGTGGTTGGTTTTATGTGACTGCTAAGAGAGAGGGAAAGGAAAAGATGACACCTAGTTTTCTAGCATGGGTGACTAGGTAGATAAAAATTCTGCCAAATTAAACCATAGAGTTTCCCTGTTGACTCTTAGCTCAAGTCTGTTCCTTCATTATCACAAATCGAAATATGTTAATATTTCTGTGCTTACTTAGTGGGGTAGAAGTGTGTCTGGTTTTGCTCACCCTTGTATCTCTAGCCCTAGCACACTGAGTGGCACAGAGTAGGCACTCAAAAAACAGTTGTCAAAAATACAGAATGAGAAACGTAATGTACAGGAAGAAAAAACACTTTAATGAGTTTATTCACAGATATGGCGAATTAGAAGTAACTGCAAAAATCCAGGTGGAGATAATCAGGAGAAAGCTGGAAAATTTGGGAAGATTAGGTTTGTGCTATGGTTTGGATATTTCACTTCTCTAAATGTCATATTGAAATTTGATCCCCAATGTTGGAGGAGAGGCCATGAATGGGAAGTGTTTGGGTCATGGGCAGATAGCTCATGAATGTCTTGCAGCCTGTCCTCACAATAATGAGTGAGTTCTAGTGCTAGCTCTATTAGTTCCTGCCAGAGCTGTTTGTTAAAAAGAGTCTCTCTCTCTCTCTCTCTCTCTCTCTCTCTCTCTGTCTTTCTCTCTCTCTCCCTCTCCCCCTCTCTTTCTCTCTCTCTCTCTCTGTCTTTCTCTCTCTCTCCCTCTCCCCCTCTCTTTCTCTCTCTCTCTCTTTCTCTCTCTCTCTCCCTCTCTTTCTCTCTCTCTCTCTCTCTCTCTTTCTGTCTCTCTCTCTCCCTCTCTTTCTCTCTCTCTCTCTCTCTCGCTTCCTTTTTCACCATGTGATCTCTGCACACAGAAGCTCCCCTTCACCTTCTGCCTTGATTGGAAGCAGCCTGAAGTCCTTACCAGAAGTAGATGCTGGTACTATGCTTCTTGTACAGCCTGCAGAACCATAAGTCAAATAAAGCTCTTTCCTTTATAAACGACCCAGTCTCAGATATTCCTCTACAGTAACACAAACAGACTAAGACAGTTTAGAAATAAAAATCTGAAAGTCATCCAGCACACAATTAAAGGCATAAAAGTAAGAAGTGTGTCAGAAACAGACCCCAGTGAAATTCAACATTTAATGAGATTCACTTCTTTCTACTTCTCAGTCAATCACTTTTGCCTTATACAAGTAGATCATCACTGTCCCCTATGCTGCTCACAGGACTGGCCTATGACATGGCCCCAGTGGACATATTTCTATGTTTTGTTTCAGGGAAGGCCAACCTTTGTCTTTATGACCTTCCAAGGAAGCATGCCGTGCCTATAATATATTGCAAGTAATGGCAAAAACTGCAATTACTTTTGCACCAACCTAGTATTTCCTCCCATTTGCCAATTCAGTTCTCTCCAGTTCTTTAAACAGTCTGTCAATTCATGGGAATCCTCTTCCATGAAATCATTCTGCTGTGAACCACAGAACAGCAACTATTCCTGAATATCCTCACCATCAAATAACAAATTACCAATCTGCTCTTCAAAATGTGGAACTCTTACCCTTTCTCAGTTCTTTTCCAATTAGATACCTTTGTTTGTTGTTTACCCTTAAGAACAAATTCGGCCTGTCATAATGCAAACACCTGGCTGTCTGTTGCTATTTCATGTATTGTTTCTAGTGATGTATTTGCTCTGACCTGGTGCCTACCCTGAAGAAATTACAGACTGTGTCAAGTAGAACAACAGACAGACTGGATTTTCTAGCACAGTTCTGCTGAAAATATTCACCCCATAATCAGGTGTTATGTCAAACTATGTCTTTGGATCGGGAAATACTGTTAGGGCAGGAACACTTGGCAGATTGCCTGGTATTGACAATTAGGCACTTAATACATGCTTTTTAGAAATAACCACAAAGAAGCTTGAACTTGTAAAGTCTTAGCCTTGTCTAAAACCCACAGGGCTTCTTTAGAAAGGATGATGTCTAAAGTCAACACTATAAATATATTTATGGTCTATATGCCAATATAGTACCTTCTCAGTGATGGATCAGTTAGGAATAAAATTTATCTGAGACCAATAAGAAGCCTGATCAACGGTTTCTTTTCCCCTCATAGCAAGTGCAAACATAGGCAGTCCCCCACCAGTATAGTAGCTGCTCAGAGTCGCCATAAAAAAGGGACCTGGGCTGCTCTCACCTGTCCATTCTGCCCTTCTTAGTTACACTGGCTTTTGTCCTCAGACTTGTCATCTCATGGACAGTGGTGGCTGCTCCTCTTCTAAGTTTCATGTGCCCGGGAAGATGGTAGCAAGAGGTCGGGGGTGGAGGGACAAGGGAAAAAGACATTTCTTGTACTGAGGTATTGTCATTTTATTCAGGAAGGGAAGCCCTCCTTAGTGATTCCACTTACATCTCATTGACCATTTCTCCCTACAAGGGAATAGAGAGATGGAATTTGCAGCTTTTACAGCTTCTATGACAGAGCTAGACAAGTGAGATGGGAGAAATGAAAGTGGGAGTTGCCAATCAAGTACTTCAGACTTAAGAAAAAATCAAAACCATATTATCGCATGTGCATATTTCCTAAAATCCTATAAGCAACACATCTTATGCTACTTCACTTGTGCTGATGTTGAGTTCGTTCCATTTGCATAATTCTTGAGTGATCTTATTTCAAAATTTTCCACGCTATAATATATGAAAAAATTACACTTCTCATTTATATGGTCTATTTTATCAAAGTAAACTAGGAAAAGGTTTGAAAATATTTGTACATGCTAATTCAAGTAACTGAATGAATGAAATATATTTTTGGCCACGTGTTATTTTTTAATTAGTTCCTGGAATTTTCCCCAGTGGTGGTAAGAATTTATTTGGTTGGCAAGCAACAGTACCAAAGATAATTTTGCCTATCTTTCCACATTTTTGCCCTGTTTAGTGTATTACATAAATTGGAGTTGCATACCTAAGGCCAGAGAGTGAGTTTTGTCCGGGGTCTTTTTCATTGAGAAGTGCTTTGTCTCCATCTGGTGGACAATGATAACTTTGCAATGCTAGCGGTTAGCAGACGCTCTGAAGCCTGGAGGTACATTAGGATCAGAGCGGTGCTTGCCAACAATCTAATACCTATCCCCTCCCCAGATCAATTCAGCCAGAGGGTGTAGGATAGAATCGGGGTTAGTATTTTTTTTAAGACTTGTAGGAAACTTTATTGAGTAAATAAGATTAAGAACCATTGAGTTAGAAAAAGTTCCAGATCAGTGATGAATGTTGGACAATGATTCCTGTATGAGACTGCTGTAAAGTAAAAAGAGCAATCTATATAAGTAAACTATATAATTTTCCAAAGGCCCTTTTACATCTTCCAGAGCAGAAATCACCAATGAGCAGCTAGTAATGTAAGAAATCTAAATCTAAATCCAAATTCCTTCTTGTGCAACTCTCCCTATAATGAGGCAAATAGTGCTGTCAGAGACACACAAATACACAATCAGACTTGTCCCTGGGCCAGACTGTCAAGTACAGTCTGTCTTTCATGTCCTTGGGTTCCACATCCATACATCCAACCAACCACAGATCAAAAATATTTTTTAAACAAACAATGTAGATTTTAAAACAACACAGCATAACAATTACACATCGTATTTATATTGTATTTGGTATTGTAAATAATCTAGAGATGAATTAAAGTATATGAGGGGATGTGTGTAGGTTATGTCCAAATACTATACCCTTTTATATGAGACTTGAGAATCCACAGATTTTGGTATTTGCTGGAGTCCTGGAACCAATGCACCAAGGATACCAAGGGACAACTGCAGTTTCCATCTGATTTTGATATTTTACGTGTTAACAGGCAAATTTCTTATGTATACTCTCATTTAACCCTCCTTTCTTCCCGTGAATGCCAATACTTGCCAAAGAGCACAAGGCCCTCGAGTGCCTTGGGTGTCCGCTCAGGCCCTGCTTTTTCCTTCATCTTCTTTTCATTAAAACTGACTTTGCCAGGATCTGCTTCTTTCTGAGCTCAACTTAAAAAAAAATGGTCACAGATTTACTTAATATTCACTTGTCAAACACACAGTTGATAATCTTGAGAGAAAATACATCCAAGGCACCTATATAACTATAGAAGTTATGCATGTAGTGCGGAAGGTCCATTTTATTATTTATTACATATTCTGGAAGACACACAGATAAATACATTGAAAAAGGTCGTTTTCCTTTTTAAAAGTTTCTCAAACCAATTTCGATGGATAATGGCTCAATCTTCATCAAGATATAGTAGTTCCTCTGCTTATCCATGATTCCACCTTCTGTAGGTTCAGTTACCCGTGGTAAACCATGGTTTAATACAGTCTGAAAATATTAAATAGAAAATTCTAGAAATAAACAATTTATAAGTTTTAAGTTGTGCCCCATTTGAATAGCATGTTGAAATCCTACGCCATCCAATCCAGGATATGAATCATTCATACTGTGAACACTTCCTGTTAGTTCCTTAGTAGCCCTCTGGATTATCAGATTGACCATCAGTTATCACAGTACTTACTTAATAAAGGCCCCAAAGTGCCATAGTAATGATGCTGGCATATTGTTATATTTGTTCTATTTTAGTATTATTGTTAATCTCTTACTGTGCCTAATTTATAAATTAAACTTTATCATTGGTATGTTTGTATAGGAAAAACATAATATACATAGGGTTCAGTATCTGCAATTTCAGGCATCCAGTAGAGGTCTTGAGATTTATCCCCCAAGGGTAAAAGGACTACTGAATAGCAGGAAAGCAACCATAGGTAATATGTAAGTGGATGGACATGGCTGTGGCCTAATAAACAGACCCCTAGTCTACTGGATCATCAGTCATAGATATGTACCTTGTCTTAAAATTTCCACAAAACACTTGAGAAACACTTGAGATTTAAAATCTACTTTTCTTCTTTCTGTTAAACACTTCAAAAATGAGCTTTAACTTTAGCTGACTAATAACCGATATACATATTATATCTCAAGTATGACTTTTTGGTGTTATGATACTCATAGTTAATTTTTTATGAACATTTTAATAGCATATTGAAAAAAGTCTTCTAAAGTAATGGTAAGAATTTATATTTTTCATGAAGAATCAATATGTCTGTCAAGACTAAGAGTAATATAATTACTTGATTTAGGACTGAAACACCTGTTTTATTTTCCCAATCTAAACAAAATTTCCTTGACGTTAGAGATGTCACTAGCAACAATTCTTTTTTCATTGTTTTTGTTATTTATAACATGTAGTTAAAAGTATTCATAGATACACAGTTTAAAAAACAAAAAAAAATGCTCAGAAGATCTCTACTTTTAGAAAATGAAAAACATCGGGCACATTTGGAGGATCAGGTATTATCGTTATAAGTGAAGCAATGTAGGAAATAAAAACACTTTTGTTTATAGCAGCACGATTCACAATTGCACAATTCACAATTAGCCTTCTGCTAAGAGAAGACTAATTGATGGAAGGGAGTCAGGGATAGGATTTAGAATAAATGCTTGTTGAAGCTCTCGTGTGTTGGAGGATAAGGGAGGATAAGAGGAACCATGCTGTAGCTAAAATAAAGATAATATCTCCGATGCGATTGTACAGAACTGCTTGGAGGGCTGCTGTATTAGCATCTGCTTGGCTGTACCATCAGCTAATTAGTAAAAAAGACATGATTCCTATACCCTCTCACCCGATAAAGACTTAAAGAGGTTGTTGGAGGTAACCAGAATTAATATTGTGATGAGGAAAATAAGTAAATATTTGAAAAATTGATTAATGTCATAGTCTGAGTTTATCATATTGATAATTCCACAATATGTTAGGTGACAAATATTGTGGATAAGTAGTCTAGTTTGAAGCCTAGTGAGAGTTAAATATTGGGATAAATATTGCGGAGAAGTAGTCTAGTTTGAAGCCTAGTGAGAGTTTAAGAGTTTGGATCATCATTCAATGTCAGTTTGAATTAATGGCTTCTTGATCTGTACATATAAACAATATTTTAGTGAATTCAATATCTGGGGAGACCAGGAACTTTAATGTGTATGCGGAACTCTGAAAGAGGCCAAATATTTTTTCAAAGGTGTTAGTCACCTATAATAAATGAACGACTTTGAGGAATCAAATCAGCAAGTAAGAAAAATTCCCATGGAATGTCCCATCTGGTCACACTTTGGAATTTGGCCAAAGCAACCTATATGCTCCTGCATAAGCATATTGCAGCCTATCTACTTTACAAAATGTATGGAGAGGAAAGAAAAATGGCGATTTTGATTAAACTGCAATCGCTGCAGTTACAGCTGTAGTGATGGCTGGAAGCAGAGGTGAAGTAATATCTAAAGCACTTCTATCTTAATCCAACGTAGTGAAGGGAAGATCAAGATTAGGAAGGCCAGGCAGTCAGGAGGTGAAGTGCAATTTCATATAATAGATTAGGGTAACAGAGACATCTCATTTATTGTTCCTCCTTCGGGCTGTGATAATAGGAGACTCAGGCCAGTGAGAATATTCAGTATATTGGACTGTGACTTTACAAAAACCAAGTGGACCAAGTGATGAACAAACTTTCTGAAAAGCCATTGGGATAAAACATAATTTAACATGTCCACCAATAAATCATATTTTCCTAAATTTCTTTGAAGTTATTCCCTTGACTTTAATATTCTTAATCTCTCTTGAATGTTACTGAAGACTAAAAAATCATAATGAAAGAAGAATGAAGTAGCACATATCCTATTTCCATTTTTAGATATAAAATAAACGGCTCTCTTGTGCTTTTAGATAGCGCTTATCATCAATTTTTGGTAAACACTTGCTAAATGACTTGTAATCATATACAGTCGTAACCTTCTGTAAGAAAAAAATAAAATTTTAAACTCGTAAAACAGATTAGAAAGTGATTCTACTAATAATTAAAATTTATTTCCTTTACAAAAGGCTTCACACCAGGATTCCTCTAATGATCTTCCTCACGGCGTTTATAATTAATTCAACTTATACACCATTTCCAGTATCATCTATTGAGGTAGAATAGGGTCTGGAGGCAGGGAACTTAAGGTCGATTCATACAGACTTCCTAGAACTAAATCAAAAGTAAAACTCCAACTTTCCACACCCAAGTAACAAAAGAACCAGAGGCTACTCCCTTTGCAACCTCTGCCACTTTTTCTGTGTGGCAGATGAAAAATTGAAAGTACCTCTGATTGGCCCTCTTCTGCAACCAATCAGGCTTGTGGCAGGCCAAGTCTTCATTTACATAGAGTATAACTTTGTAACTTCACTTCAGCCTCTGATTGGTCATTCTCCACAACCAATCAGACATTTGCATATGGTATAACTTTGTCACTTCACTTCAGCCTCTGATTGGTCCCCTCCCTAAACCAATCAGACTGATTGTGGGCCACTACTTCATTTACATAGGGTGTACATCAAGTAATCAATGGGAAACCTCTAGAGAGTATTTGAACTACAGAAAATTCTGTAACTGGGCTCTTGGGCCACTTGCTTGGGCCTGCTCACATCCTGTGAGATGTACTTTCATTTTCAATAAATCTCTGCTTTTGTTGCTTCATTCTTTCCTCACTTTGTTTTTATGTTTTCTCCAGTTCTTCGTTTGATATGCCAGGAACCTGGACACCCTCCACCCATAATACTATGGAATTTCAAATTGTCCCATAATCTGCTTCTCATCAAGTGGAATTATTAAAACTTGTATTCTAAAGTGAACTTTAATAAAATGCTTCAATTATAAATTGTATTTCTAACTCATCACATCTTATAATTCTTTGTCAAAAGATGTGTCTAAAAAAACTTATCCACAATATGATTTCTTTTTATAATAAACAACTCTATAGCAAGGAGGAAAAAATATGTGCTACAAGCCAGAAAGTTTTACTTGGTAATGCCAGTTTTCTAATTTTACCTTCTAATCTCCAAGGAATAGTATCACGAGAGTGTGTGTGTGAGAGAAAGGAAAAAAGTATTACCTTTTCCAGCTTTCTATTGCGGTAAAATGTCATACAATAAAATTCACTCAATTTTAAAGGACAGCTTAATTTTTAGTAATTGTATACACAACAAAGTATAGGATAGCTCCATTTCCCTAACGGTTCTCATGTCCTTTGATCCCACATCCTGACCCCAGCCTCCAGGAAATTCCTAATCTTCCTTTTCTTCCTATAGATTTGCCTCTCCTTCTGGCTTCAGTTTGCATTTCCCTGATAACCAATGACTTTCAGTATCTTTTCATATGCATTCTGACCATTGCCTGTATCTTCTTTAGTGAAGCACCTACTCAAGGTCTTTTACGAGATTTTCTTTGAATTGTGTTCTCATTACAATTTTAGGAGTTCCTTATATATTCCTACACATAAATCCTTTGATTAATGTATTGCAAAAAGTATTTCCTTCCAGACAGCAGCTTGTATGCAATGTGTTGTTTTTTTTTTCAGGTTGCTTTTGCTTTCAAGATACTATCTTTATGGGGTTTTTAGCAGTTTGACAATGATCTTCCTAAGTGCAGTTTTATTTGGATTTATCCTAGTTGGCATTTGCAGGGCTTCTAAGTCAATACATCCTCATAGAAGCTGGAAAAATTGTGGGCCATTATTTCTTCAAATAGCTTATTCTGCCTTATTTTCATTATTTTATCCTTCTGAATCTCCAACTACATGTGTTGTTATTGTTTTGATATTGTTCCACAGGACCCCGAGGCTCTGTTTTTTCCCTTCAATCTCCTTTATTCAGATTGTATAATTTAAATTGATCTGCCTTCAAGTTCACTGACGCTTTCTTCTGACACCTTCAATGTGTGGTTAATTTTATCTAGTGGATTTTCCATTTCATTATTTTACCATTCTGTTGTACAATTCCATTTGCTTTTATCTTTGTACTTTCCATTTCTCTTCCCTTATCTCTTTACTCATTAAGATGGCATTTCCTTTATATCCTTGAACATGTGCATAATAATAGCTCCTTTAAAGATTTCGTGAAACTCAACATTTAAGCAATGTCAAGGTTTTTTCTTGACTGCCTTCTGTCTTTACTATGGGATTTTCCTGTTTCTTTCTATACCTAGTAATTTTTGACATATATCATACATTTTAAAAGATAATGTCGGCCGAGCGCTGTGGCTCACGTCTATAATCTCAGTACTTTGGGAGGTCGCGGCAGGCGGATCACCTGAGGTCAAGGGTTCGAGATCAGCCTGGCCAACATGGTAAAACTCCATCTCTACTAAAAATACAAAAATTAGTGGGGCATGATGGTGCACATCTGTAATTCCAGCTACTTGGGAGGCTGGGGCAGGAGAATCATTTGAACTCAGGACGTGGACGTTGCAGTGAGCCAAGATCACGTGCCACTGCATACCAGCCTGGGTGACAAGAGCGAAACTCCGTCTAAAAAAAAAAAAAAAAAAAAGATACGTTGTCGAAAATCTGCATTGTATCTTCCTCTAAAATGCTGATTTTTGTTCCAGCAGGCATTTTGATTACTAGCTGGTTGCTTTCAACTTAAGTAGGCTTAGTTTATGCTTTGTTAGTGTAGGTCTGTGAAAAGCTCAAGGTGTTTCACAAGTCCTTTTAATTTGGCAGGACTCAGTCTGTAAATTCTGACTCCCTTGTGGACCAAGGCATGATTTCAATCCATATTCTAGAAAGGGACACTTATTTACAGTATAATAGCTGAAACAAGAAGGTAGAGTGTTTATCTTATTCAACCTCAGCTGGGAATGCGCATGTTGGGAAACTCAAATTTTTGCCACTGTGCTTATATCCACGACTGCAAAAGCACTGCATTAATTTAGGGGTTACAAATAGATTTTAGCTGGTCAGCAAATTTACAAATACAGAATCCATGAATAATGATGACCAACTACTTTTTTTCTAGATAGCATAATGAAAACCTTTTAATGCTTTAAAAAGGCTGTGTGTATAATGACTTTAATGGAAAATTTCCCTAAATATAATGTGTAGAGCTCCTAAACAAGAATCAAAGATAACTTGCCTTATTGACTCAGGGTCATCTTTTTAATAATCAAGTCAACAATGCTAAAATTCAATAAAACATTCGTTTTAGATGTATAAATGTATGTTCTTAAATTTAAAAGCCCCAGATGGCAACAATTCTTAAGGTTTCTGCTTTATTTACCTTGTGTTTTTTGGTCTCTTATTGGTGTTTTTTTTAAACCAATAGCTCTGTACATCTTATTTGTATGACCTTGCAGAATTAAGTAAAGTTTATGGCTCTGGGTTTTCTCATCTGTAAAATGAAGAAAATGTATTTCTAATGTCCCCCTAGGTCTAAATTCTATTTCTTTTCTAACTGTCACTGTTTTGGCTTCCAGATGCTCTCTCTTCTTCCTTTCTGATTTTCTAAGTCTAATCTTCTGTGTCCTGAAAAAAAATCAGAAAGCCAACTGTACTATTAAAAAATAAAAGACAACAGGGGGTGGAGCAAGATGGCGGAATAGAAAGCCCCAACAATCGACCCCAACAAGGATACCAAGTTAACAATTATCGACTATCTACACAGAAAAAACATCTTCATTAGAACCAAAAATCAGGTAAGAACTCATAATAACTGGTTTTAACTTCATATAGCTGAAAGAGGCAGTGAAGAGACAAAAAAAAAAAGTATCCCTGAATCACCTATGCCACCCTTCCCCCACCCCCAGCAGCAGCATGGTGTTGAGAGCTTCTCTGGGCACTGAGGAAGAGAGAACACAGAAAATTATGAGGCACTGAACTCAGTGCTGTCCTGTTAGAGCAGAAAGGAAAGCTGAGCCAAACTCAACTCACACCCACCCATGGAGAAAGCAATGAAACCAGCCGTAGCCAGAGGAGAATCACCAAAATCAGCAGTCAGAACTTGAGTTCCTGCAAACCTCATCAACGCCAGCTACAGGACTCTGTGTCTCCAAGTAAACTTGAAAGGCAGTCTAGGCCGTAAGGACAGCAACTCCTGGGAGAGTCTTAGTGCCGAATTAGGCCCAGAGACAGTGGACAGGAGGGGCATGTGACATCTGGGCAGCCAAGGGGATGCTGGCATAACCCCTCCCCACTAACACCACGCTACACAGCGCATGGCTCCAAAACAGACCCCTTTCTGCCACTTGAGTAGAAGTGAGAAAAGAGTGAGGAGCACTTTGTCTTGAATCTTGGATACCAGCTCAGCCACAGCAGGGAAGGGCCCTAGTCAGAGTCGTGAGGCACCCATTCCAGGCCCTAGCTCCCAGAAGTTATTTCTACACACACCCCGGGACAGAAGAGAACCCAATGCCTTCAAGAAAAGGACCTATCCCAGCCAGCATTCATCACCTGCTAACTGAAGAGCCCTTGGGCCCTTAATAACCAGTGCAATACCTAGATACCACAACGCGGCCCTGGGTGAATCTCTGAGGCTTGCTGGCTTCAGTTGAGACTCAGCACATAACCAGCTTTGGTGGCTATGGGGTAAAACTTCTGCTTGAGAAAGCACAGGCAAAAGTGAAGGCGACTTTGTCCTGCACCTTAGGTACCAGCACGGCCACAATGGGGTAGAGCATCAAGCGGACCTTTGGGGTCCCCAATTCCAGGATTTGACTCTTGGATGGGAATTTCTGGAACTGCCCTGGGCCAGAGGGGAGCCCACTGCTTTCAAGGGTGGGTCCCAGGCCAGGCAGCATTCAAGACAAGCTGACTTAAGTGACCCTAAGCCTTAAGGGAACATCTGCCATACTCTGGCAGTACTCCTTGTGGCAAGGGGTGGTGGCGGCTACAGGGTGAGGCTCCACTCCCTTTGGAAAGGGGACAAGAGAGTTAGAAAGACTGCATCATGTAGTTTGAATGCTGGCTCAGCCACAACACAACAGAACACCAAGTAAATTTCTAAGGTTTTTGACTCTAGTCCCTGACTCCCAAACAGTACTTCTAGGCCCATCCAGGGTTTAGGGGCACTCACCGCCTTCATGGGAAGGACGCAGGCCTGGCTGGCTTTGCCACTTGATGATTGTAGAGCCCTGGGGTCTTAAGCCAACATAGGCAGCAGCCAGGGAGAGGTTACAGCAGGCCTTGGGCAAGACCCAGTGCTGTGCTGGCTTCAGGTATGACCCAGTACTATCATAGTGGTCGTGGCCACAGGGGTTCTTGAGTCACTCCACTCCCAGCTCTAAGTGGTTCAGAATAGAGAGGACTCTGTATGTTTGGGAGAAAATAAGAAAAGGGAACAAGAATCTCTGCCTAGTAATTCAAAGAATCCTCCCAGGGCTTGTCCAAGCCCAGCAAGGCTATACTCCCGTAAGCCTGGAAGAACCACAGTGTTAGTGGGCTTTAGGTGCCCCCTAAAGTAGATACAGCTTAGATCACAACACCCAAGTCCTTTCAAATATCTGAAAAGCATTACCAAAGGACAGCTACAAATGAGCCCAGACAGTGAAGACTACAATAAATACCTAACTCTTCATGGCTCAAAGAACATCTACTAGCATCAACACCATCCAGGAAAGCATGACGTCACCAAATGAACTAAATAAGGCACCTGGGACCAATCCTGGAGAAACAGAGATATGTGACCTTTCAGACAGAGAATTCAGAATAACTATGTCGAGGAAACTCAAAGAAATTCCAGATAACACAGAGAAGGAATTCAGATAAATTCTGTAAGATAAATTTAACAAAGGTATTAAAATAATTTTTTAAAAATCAAGCAGAAGTTCTGAAGCTGAAAAATGTAATTGGCATAGTGAACAATGCATCCAAGTCCTTTAATAGCAGAACTGATCAAGGAGAAGAATTAGTGAGCTTGAGGACAAACATTCAAAATACAGTCAGAGGAGACAAAAAAGAATAAAAAACAATGAAGCATGGCAACAGGATATATCTACAAGACAGCCTCAGAAGACAAATCTAAGAGTTATTGGCCTTAAAGAAGAGGCAGAGGGATAGAAATTCAAAAGGATAGTAACAGAGAACTTCCTAAACCTAGAGAAAGATATCAATATCCAAGTACAAGAAGGTTATGGAACACCAAGCAGATTTAACTCAAAGAAGACTACCTCAAGGCATTTAATAATTAAATTCCCAAAGGTGAAGGAAAAAGAAAGGATTCTAAAAGCAGCAAGAAAAAAGAAACAAATAATATATAATGGAGCTCCAATATATCTGGCAGTAGACTTTTCAGTGGAAATCACACAAGCCAGGAGAGAGTGGCAAGACATACTTATAGTGTTGAAGGGAAAAAACTTTTATCCTAGGATAGTATATCCAGTGAAAATATCCTTCACACATTAAGAAGAAATACTTTCCCAGACAAACAAGAGCTGAGGGATTTCATCAATACCAGACTTGTCCAACTAGAAATGCTAAAGGGAGTACTTCAATCAGAAAGAAAAGGGGATTAATGAGTAATAAACAATCCCCTGAAAAAACAAATCTCACTGGTAATAGTAAGTACAAAGAAAAACACAGAACATTATAACTCTGTACCCATGGTGTGTAAACTACTCTCATCCTAAGTAGAAAGACTAAATGACAAACCAATCAAAAATAACTACAACAACTCAAGACATAGTCAATACAATAAGATATGAATAGAAACTACAAAAAGTTAATAAGCAGGTGCATGAAGTTAAAAAGTAGTTTTTATTAGTTTTATTTTTGCTTGTTTATGTAAATAAATAATGCTGTTATCAGTTGAAAATAATGGGTTATAAGATAGTATTTGCAAGCTTCATGGTAACCTCAAACCAAAAAAAAAAAAAAAAAATACAAAGAATACACAAAAAATAAAAATCAAGAAATTAAATATTATCACCAGAGAAAAATCACCTTCACTACAGGAAGTCAGAAAGAAAGAAGACCAGAAAACAAACAACAAAATGACAGTAGTGAGCCCTTACTTATCAATAACAACATAAAATGTAAATGAACTAAACTCTCCAATCTAAAGATATGAACTGACTGAATGGATGATAAAACAAGACCCTTGAAATGTTACCTACAAGAAACACACTTTGCCTATAAAGACACAGACTGAAATAAAGACAGGGAAAAATATATTCCATGCCAATGGAAACCAAAAGAACAGGAGTCACTACAGTTATATCAGACTAAATCAATTTCAACAAAATAACCATAAAAAGGGACAAAGAAAGTCCTTACATAATGAAAAAGGCATCAACTAAGCAAGAGGATATAACAATGGTAAATATAAATGAATCCAAACTGGCACATCAGATACATAAAGCAAATATCATTAAAAGTAAAGAGCAAGATAGGCCCCAATACAATAATAGCTGGAGACTTTATCCCACTTGCGGCATTGGACAGATCTTCACAGAAAATCAAAAAGAAACATCAGGCTTAATCTGTACTACAGACCACATGGATCTAATATTAAACAGATATTTATATAACATTTCATCCAAGAGCTGCAGAATACATACTTTTTTCCTCAGCACATGAAGCATTCTCAAAGACCACATTTTAGCTCACAAAATAAGCCTTAACACATTCAAAAAAATTGAAACATCATCAAGCATCCTCTCTGACTACAATGGAATAAAACTAGAAATTAATAACAAGAGAAATTTTGGAAACTATAAAAAACATGGAAATTAATATGCTCCTGAATGACCAATGGGTCAATAAAGAAATTATGAAACTGAACAATTTCTTGAAACAAATGATAACAGAAACACAACATACCAAAAGCTGGATATAGATGGAACACACTTCAACATAATAAAAGCCATATATGACAGACACAGTTAGTATCATACTGAATGGGGAAAAACTGAAAGCCTTTCCTCTAAGATTTGGAACACAAGGATGCCCACTTTCACCACTGCTATTCAACATAGTACTGGAAGTCCTAGCTAGAACAATCTGAGAAGAAAAAGATACAAAGGGCATCCTTGAAAAGGAAGAAGTCAAATTATTCTTGTTCACTGATGATATAATCTTGTATTTGGAAAAACCGAGAGACCACAAAAAAATTATTAGAACTGATAAATTTAGTAAAGTTGCAGGATACAAAATCAACATACAAAAATCAGTAGCATTTCTATATGCCAACAGCAAACAATTTGAAAAAGAAATTTAAAAGATAATCTCATTTACAATAGTCACACATAAAATTAAATACCTAGAAATTAACCAAAGAAGTGAAAGATCTATAAAGAAAACTATAAAACACTAACAAAGAAAATTGAAGAGGACCCCAAAACATGAACAAATATTCCATGTTCATGGATTGGACAAATCAATATTGTTAAAATGTCCACACTACCCAAAGCATTCTACAGTTACAATGCAATTCCTATCAAAATGCCAATTACATTCTTCACAGAAATAGAAAAAACAATCCTACAACCTATATGGACCCACTAAAGACCCAGAACAGCCAAAACTATCCTAAGCTAAAAGGACAAAACTGGAGGAATCACGTTACCTGACTTCAAATTATACCCCAGACCTACAGTAACCAAAACAGCCTGGTACTGACATAAAAGCAGACACATACACCAATGGGACAGAATAAATAACCCAGAAACAAATCCACACAACTACAGTGAACTCATTTTTGACAAAGGTGCCAAAAACTTACAATGGGGAAAAGACAGTCTCTTTAATAAATGGTGCTGAGAAAATTGGATATCCCCACATAAAAGAATGAAACTAGACCCCTATCTCTTCACTTACACAAAAAACAAATCAAAATGGATTAAAGAGGTAGATCTAAGACCTCAAGCTATGAAACTACTATAAGAAATCATTGAGGAAAATCTCCAGAACATTGGCCTAGGCAAAGATTTCTACTAGAGCAATACCCCACAAGCATAGGCAACCAAAGCAAAAAGGGACAAATGGGATCCCCTCAAGTTTAAAGCTTCTGCACAGCAAAGAACACAAAGTGAAGAAACAACTCACAGAATGAGAGAAAACATTTGCAAACTATCCCTCTAATGAGGGATTAATAACCAGAATATGTAACGCGTTCAAACAACTCTATAGGAAAACATCTAATACACTGACCAAAAAAAAAAAAAAAAAAAGGCAAAAGATTTAAATACACATTTCTCAAAAGAAGACATAAAAATGGCAAATAGGCATATGAAAAGGTGATCAACATTACAGATCATCAGAGGAATGCAAATCAAAACTACAATGAGATATTATCTCACCCCAGTTAAAATGACTTATATCCAAAAGATAGGCAATAACAAATGCTGATGAGGATATAGAGAAAAGGGAAAACTTGTATACTGTTGGTAGGAATGTAAATTAGTAAAACCACTATGAAAAACAGTTTGGAGCTTCCTCAAAAAACTAAAAATTGAGCTACCATATGGTCCAGCAATCCCACTGCTGGGTATGTACCCAAAAGAAAGGAAACAGAAGAGATATCTGCACGCCTATGTTTGTTACAGCACTGTTTACCACAGCTAAGACCTGGAAGCAACCTAAGTGTCTATCAACAGATGACTGGATAAAAAAAATGTGGGACACAAACATTCAGCCATAAAAAAAGAATGAAATCCTGTCATTTGCAATAACATGGATGGAACTGGAGCTTATTATGTTATGTTAATAAGCCAGGCACAGAAAGACAAAGACTGCATGTTCTCATTTATTTATGGGATCTAAAAATAAAATCAATTGACCTTATGGACATACAGAGTAGAAGAATGGTTACTAGTGTCTGGTAAGGGTACTGAGGGTTGCAGGGGAAGGTGGGGATGGTTAACGGTTACAAAAACAAATGAAATAAAAAGAATGAGTACGATCTACTATTTGACAGCACAATAGGGTGACTATAATCAATAATAACTTACTTGTATATTTTTAAATGATTTAAAGAATGTAATTGGATTATTTGTAATTTGAAGGAAAAATGCTTGAGGGGATGGATACCTCATTCTCTATGATGTATGTATTTCACATTCCATGCCTGTGTCAAAGCATCTCATGAACCCCATAAATATATACATGTACTATGTACCCACAAAATTTTTACAAAAGAAGTGAGACATTCTAATTAAAGACTTGAGATCTTTTCTAAGTAATGTATATACATGTTTTGTGATCTGTACACACTTACTCTCCAAATCCTAGCTATAATCTAAACAGATATGTAAAACCAGTTGTATAACAGATAAAGTAAAAAACAATTCATAAGACATTGTTAAATATAAGTAAACCAAATATCTGACCTATTACATCCTGTATAGCAAAATACAGGAGAATAACAGCCTCTTTCCTAGGCTCTTCACTGATCCAATGCCTGAGATAACAGGGAAATACAGTTTGAAAGAAGCTATTCCAAAAGAGTCTTATAAAAATACACAAATTTTGACTTATTTATTGAATAAAAGGATACTATGTATAAAACAGCAAATCTATATGCAGAGTGATTTAACGCATAATATATACAATTATCTTTACAAAGTCAGGATGCAAGTTCCAATGATTATGACTATAAAATATATATTAAACATTTCCATAAGTGATTTATTTGGCTGTTTTTGTTCGCAGTCGTCGTTTGATAATCTGATGATCACTCTCCTTCATTTTCTGGTCCATTAAAATCTGAAATTAAAAATTCCATAGTTTTTCAAAGCTTGTAAGTGAAAATAAAAATCAAAGCTCATTTATAATGAATAAGACATGTTCATGTGCTTAATGACAGAAACGAATGATACACTGGAGAACTTTTTTACTTAGACTACAGATATACCATCTTCTATAAAAATTTCTTTAAAAAATAGACTTTGTAAAAGATTCAACACTATCAAATTCTAGAAGTAAAATAACCTAGACTCTATTGAATTCAAGGCAGATATAGCTTAAAATAATTACTAAAATATTTGGAGACAAGTGCCTCAAATAATTTTTAAGAAATCATCTTTCATGGCAACAAATATATAACTTAGAAAGTAGAAAGCACATTACATAGTAACTAAGAAAACAATTTTCAGCCAAGGGAAGAAATTATGTACTAATCAAACAGAAGCTCAAAAATGACTGACAGAATGATACTTACAACACCATGCCCTAATTTACCCTAACTCTTTACATCTTGCATTCAAACAATCTCATGTCTGAAAGCTGTTGTTGCAAAAAAGGTTTCTCCTGATTTTTCTTGGCCACTTCCTTTTAATTTTTTTTTATTTCTTTTAATTGCTTTTTTACCTTCACTTGCATCCACTAAGCAAATGCAAGCATGACAGAAAATTTGAGCTTTCCCTGTGGCAGGACATACTGTTCTGAATCAGAAGAATGAGCTACAGTCTCTTCCTAATAGATCCTCAAAGGCTTAGGGGAAAGGTGGGAGGAAATGGCTGAATGTCAATTTTATATTTTTACCAGGAACACTTGGGCCCAGATTTGTACAACTCTTGTGATTTAAAAAAGAAAAAGAAAAAAAAAAAAGATTTTGGAGGCAAATAAGTTAAATGGTGACAATTCTATTATTGGAAATAAATTCCTCTGATGCATTTTCAAATGCAAATACATGACACTTGTATACATTAATACAGTATTTATATTTAATTAGTATAAACTTAACACATGTGAGACTAAAAGCATGACCTTTAAAGCATGTGTTTTCAGAAATCTAAAGAACTGAAATTCAAACCACTGTAAAAAATTAAAAAGAACATGAACAGTTTTACATTGATGAAAACAAAAATGCTAGCTTACCACTTGGCCTGATATATCAATAGGAGATGAAATTTCAGTTGTGTATAATTTCCGTTTGACTCGTTTTGGTTGAGACACATTTTCTTTACTTGCTTCTACATTTGAGAGCTTTGAAGAGCTCATTGTTTCAATTATCTTCTTTGCTATAAAATAAAAATGTCAATTAGCTCCTGAAATAATTTTCTAACTGCAAAGGTGGTTTGAAATCCTTAATAAAGATGGTTTGAAATCCTTAACAAAGAATGAACATACACAAACTAAAAACACTGCAATACATACATGGTGAAAGGGCATGAATAGACAAATCACAAAGAAAAAAAGTAAATGTCAAAAAAACATGAAATAATGATCAACAGCAAAAAAGAAAGCAAAGTATCACTTGATTAATGTTCGATGTAGTAAAAAATCTCAGGCATCTTTAATGACTTGGAAAATGTTTATGCTATGTTAAGCAAAAAAGCAGGATATACACATACTGGATCATGCAGTATTAAAAATAAGGTGGCAGATGATCTACTTCAATGCTCATGCATAAAGTTATGCACAATGAGTACTGCGTGAAAAGACTTCGTAAACCCTTTACTTGGAGTCCACATGCAAGCGGACAGAAACCAAAGTGTTAACAGCTGATTGCTTTTAGGAAGTAGAACAGGAATTTAAAAATTCCTTACTATGTACATTGCTTTTTTTTATTTTAATAGAAAATATATTTCCATCTGGGAAAATTCCTGGATAGAAATTCACACACATGTGGTATCAAATATATATTTTTTTAAATAGAAAAAACATTTAAGGAAATAGACTAAACTGAGAGACTACTTGTTAAGGGCTGAGTTGGGCTTGAGAGAGCTGAGTATAGGGATCAGAGGAACCAATTAAGACAACAAACCAAAATGAAATTAAAACCCAGCTTTTTAACCACTTATTTCAACAGTATATGCAAAAGGCTAAACCTGAGAAAGCACCAGCTCCTACCCACCCTCTTCTATAGTCCCCCACAGAATAATACAGATCAGCATAGAAGTGTTGATCATTTTACCACCCAGGCAGCCCCAAACAAAAGGCTCCTGCAGTTTTATAGACTTCAGGGCTGGAGGTTGGAGGGAGCTATACGTGAAAAAGTACCGAGTTACAGTAGAGAAAAGTGTCTTCAAGGTTCCCCCTCCCGTTCCCCTCCATAAGAAGGCCTCTACCAAAGGCCTCAATAAAGAGGCTCTGAATGGAGGCACTCAGGCTAAATATGCAAATATGAGTAAGAGCATGACTAGCTTTGGTGGGGGGGGGGCTGGATCCTTGACTATAACTCCCTTAAGAGATTATAATGCACTGTCTATGCATCAAGTCTGGTGTGGAAAGGGAGGCTTGTCAGGTAAGTCTTTGTAATTGCCTATGGTACAGCCTAAAAAAACCAGAAATGTTTAAAACTCATATATATGTTGGCCTAGAGCCAAACTCATCACTACTATGTGCTAGCCACTGTACTAAGAGCTGACAGTATGAACTAGACAAGACATTTTGTCCTTGTGCAGATTATATTCTAGTGTAAAAGATAAGAAAGCAAAGAATTATAGTTTAAAAAGTGCTAAGACAAAAAATAGGAATGAACAATAAAGATTAAGTGATGCTGGGGATGAGGTGTAGTGAAAAGCTGATGAAGGAAGGTGCTTCCCTAATAAAGTTGCATCAGCTATGAGGGCTCAAGTGTAAGAGGGCAGCTATGAGAAAAGCCAGGGTGTGTTCCAGATAAAAGAAAGCACAGGAAAAAGAGAAAGAAATCAATGATATGAAGGTAAGAAAGAAGCTGGCAAATTCTAGGAACTGTCAGAAGCTAGCAGGATTGAACCTGGCTAGTTATCAAACCGTAGAATAATAAGAGATAGACTGGAGAGAGTCAGAAATCGGGTTATTCAGAAGAATGAGAAATCATTAAAGGATCAGAGGAGTAACATAATTCAATCTGCACTTTGAAGAGAACATTCTGTCATGTATGAATGGATGGGAGATGACAAGAGGGGCAAGCTGGGAGACCAGTGATACTAAATGATGGATTAACAGTGGTTACAAGGAGCAGCAGAATTTTAAGAACTAATCTCCATTTTTTTCTTTTCTCCCTATATTTCCAAGTGACTCCAAAAAACAAATATGTATTACAGTTACAGTCCAAAATATGGATATCTTATATTTCTAGAAATAAGTAAAAACAAAAAGAAAAACGGGAAAAAAAAACATATGTCAAGTGCATTGGTAGGGAAGCTGTTAAGGAACCAAGTCAATGAAGTAAGAGAATCGTTACCCTTACCTGATTATGTACTTATTATAGCTACCTATCTCTCCTTGAAAATACATTGCTTTTTAATATAAAAGTAGTAATCAATAAGCCTAAAGGACTCATATTTTATCTGTTTATACAAACACATTTTTTAAATGTATGTATTTTTTAAATGTATGTAAATATACAAATGGGTCTGATAGGTCAGAAGTTCCCAAACTGTGTACTAAGGCATGCTGCAGCAAAACCTACAGAAGCACCTCATGATATTTTCAATCTTCAGGGAAAACAATGATGCTCAATAGCCCAAGGTAGTTCAGTTTCCAAATGATACTGAATTACATTTCTTTTGATTATGACATTATCTTTGCAATCTGGATTTTCAGAAGCTGAATTTTCAGTGGTTGTTTGGTCTTAAGTTCTAATGCATGAGACTGCTAGTGGTTCTTTGGGTGCAGAGGCAAAATGGAAATTAATTACTGAGACATTAAGGGCACTGTGAACCAACAAAGTTTGGAAACGTCTGTGGTAAGTTTTCACAAAAAGTATTCTCACACAACCTATTTGATTCAATTTAACTGCCCCCTGCTTCTAGTTCCTTTACCTCCCTATACTCCTCACTCTGGTCTCTAATTCATCCTATTGCTGTCACTCAGGTAACCTCACAAAAACCCACTTTACATATGCATAGAAAAACACTAGAAGGATATATACCATAATACCATACTAATACTAATACTGGCAAACTTGTCAAACCCACCTTATTTTGTTGTTGTTTTTGTTCTATTTTGTTTTGTTTTAGGCTTTTAGCAGCCTGAAGCCATGGTTTTTAGTTTCTGCCTCTAGTGATAAGCAGAAAACAGGGATGAGGAAGGGGATTTCCTGGCCCAATCAAAAACAGAAACTAAGAACCCATGACTGTATTCTCACCTTTGGACACCCTAGAGAGTGTAATCCTGCCCACATTTCAATACACAGGGTAAATCCCATCTCTCCCATAAAAATCTTCCCAAAGCCCCCCAGTCAGAGTAGCTCTTTTCCCTCCAATACTATCATACCTTTGCTTGTACCCCTATTACTATATTAAGTAGCATGCTCTGGATCAGTTACTTAAATATTGCCTTTCTCCTCTACTACATAGTGAACACCTAGATCTATCATCCTTTTACATGTTTCTTCCCACACTACCTAGTACAGGACAATGCCTATTTGAAGTATCATATTCACTGAACAGTTGTTGAGTTTATATATCAATTAGGTATTAAAATGTACCCTACATCTAACAAAAAAAAGGTCATTACATTAATTTTCTGCAAACCTTTTGATTGAAGAATTGAGGGAGAATGTTGTAAGAAGTCTCCAAATTTCTGCAGTGTTCCTTCTTTTTTCTTAGTGGCCAGGTTTACACCAATTATGGATGCCTGACTCCGTAAAGAATACGTTTTCTTAGATGATGGATGTGTGGGAACCTAATAAACAAACATTTTTTGTTATTGTTGATGAGAAGTGTTAGAAGGAAATAGTTATGGCCATAGCTGAACTAAAGAGGCCAGAGACAGGTTATGAATTCTCAGGTAGGAAACTTGAGATTTAGTATAAAAGGATAGGGATAAAAGGGTCAGACAAAGGCAAAAAGAGTTTTTCAGGCAGAGTGTTAAAGTCAGAAGTAAACACATAAAGTAGCTCTACTGGCCAAATGCTAAAGGTTATATCTCAACTGAATTAGACATATAGGAAAGAGAAGGTAAATGAGTTATAATGGAACACAATTGGATTTCTGGATAATTGCTATAATTTTGGACAAATTAAAAGACACACCTTTTGTTCCTTTTTGACAGAAGAATTTCTATCATCTGAAACAGGAAATTTCAAATTAGTTCTGGGTGTAGCATTCTTCTTATTTTCACATTTCACCAAGTCCTAAAAATAATGAATTTTAGCACTGGTTAATTTCTTGATAATATTTTCTTTCTCTAGATTCAAAAAAGAAAATATGTAAAAAGCTATATTATCACTTAAAACAGTGACTCTTAACCGAGGGCAATTTTGAATTCAGAGGACAATGGCAATGTCTGAAGTTATTTTTGGTTGTCTTTGCCAGGCAGAAGGGGATATTATTGGCCACGAGTGGGTAGAGGCCAGGAATGCTGTTAAACATCCCTATAATGCACGGGATAGCCCTTAAAACAAAGAGGTATACAGCCCAAAATGTCAACTGTGCTGGAGTTGAGAAACCCTGATTGAAGGTGTGAATTTTTCACACATATCACAAGTAATGAAATTACATAAGCTAAATGAAAAACATGGAAGGAATCTTTTATTTGAAATTGAGCTTTAAAATACAGCATAGCAATATACCTACCTATTGCCTAACTCCCAAATAATATAAGCATCTATGTCTAAGTTCTCTCGTTGACATCTGACAATATCAAAAATAAAATAAAAACAAAACTTCATATAACCACACGTAAAATGTGAAAACTTCTAAAATATTATCTTTCTTCTCTACAACATGGGTATGGCATCTTACTCTTCTTTTCCCCAAATAACCTCACATAGGACAAAGCCTTTACAGATATACTCACTGACTTGAACTGCTGCAAATTCTAGTTGAACCAAAGACAAAAGGGGATAAAGGGGGCAAGAAGAGAAGCAGAGAAAAGATCACGACTGAACTTCAGAATTCGAGTTACAAAGCAGAAGTTACAAGGGTCATAAGAAGCAGATGCCATGACAGGGAAAAGACAGATGGTAATCACGGGATGCAAGTGAAAAGAGGCCATGAGGCTACCTCCACACATAGAGGTCAGTAAGGAGCTCTTTGGAGTCTTCACTGGATTAGAATATAGCCTGTCCGGGGGTGGGGGGCTAGGAGAGGGATAGCATTAGGAGAAACACCTAGTGTAGGTGACAGGTTGACGGGTGCAGCAAACCACCATAGCATGTGTATACCTATGTAACAAAACTGTACATTCTGCACACATACCACAGAACTTAATAATAACAATAATAATAGTATGTGGAAAAAAAAAGAAAATAGCATTGCATAAATGATTTTCATGGGGGCCCATATACTTAGTTTATTACAGCAGTGAAGATGTAGCAAAATCAGTTTAAAAATTTAAAGTTTCTACATGATGTATTTACAACAATCTGTAAATCTTTTCTGAAATAGACATGAAGGATATATGCCAATAGCAAAATTAATAAAATATTTATATTTTAACATTCTTGAGAACTACACTCAGTGTTTCCTTCTTCATTGAAAAAAAATGGATCAAGAAAAAGCCAAATAGATGACGAAACTCAGTGTTTCAATGGTATTTTTAAAAATTAAATAAATATGAAACAAAAGTTAACTAGTAAGACTCCACAGAACAATCTCTGAAGGTATTACATGTGTAGCAGAAAAACTGTGCTAAACAATATTCACTCAGCAAAATTATTACCAGACAGCCAGCCTCAGGAGTACGGTTAATACTATTTCTGCTCTTCCACCAGCTTGAAAATATACTACTCTTTAAAAAAGTAAAAGAAAGTTGAAGAAAAATTATTTTGCTAGAGAGTTTGTAATTAGTTTTAAGGTTAAAACAAGTTACTTTAAAAATAAATATTACTATTTATTATGTATCTGCCACTTGCAGAGCAAAAGCTAAGCATTTTAAACACAATCCAGTGTTTTGAAAAGAAGAAAACAGGATCAGAAACCTTATCTGACTTGCCAAATCTCCACAACTAGGACACGGAAAGTTTGGCAACCCTTCAACCAAGAAACTGCAGCTTAAGAGGTTAATAGCTTTTAGCCTACCACTACATAGAGGCCCAAATTTTAACATTGGCTGATGAAAAAAGGATTTCTCTTTTAAAACTTGCTATGACCATAGAGACTAAAGATTTTAGTTAAATGACAAAGATTATACTCAAGCAAGTTAGCCATTTCAGTTTCTCTGATTTCTAAATAACCCCCTTTTCTTTTCCGTTACAGGGAAAGTGACTAAGTATGAACAGGACTGGTATACTGAAATGGCTCTCCAGTAAAATCCACCATCATTTGATGTATTATAGTTCAACTGAAGCAAGGGATAAGCTATATCTTTTAATATACATAGCTTTTTATCTGAAGACCATTAAACCACAGTAATATTCTTTATTTTTCTGAGACAGAGTCTTGCTCTATCACCCAGGCTGGAGTGCAGTGGTGCCATCTCACCTCATTGCAACCTCCACTTCCTGGGTTCAAGTTGTTCTCCTGCCTCAGCCTCCTGAGTAGCTGAGATTACAGGTGTGTACCACCAGTCCTGCCGAATTTTTGTATTTTTAGTAGAGACGGGGTTTCACCATGTTGATCAGGTTGGTCTTGAATTCGTGACCTCAAGTGATCCGCCAGCCCCAGCCTCCCAAAGTGCTGGGATTACAGGCATGAGTCACCATGCCTGACTCATAGTGATACCCTTAAAGGGTATAAAATATAGCATAAATTGTGATTTTGGTCTCTAACAGCAGTGCCTATGAACAGGAGGGCAATATAGCAGAGTTTAACTCTATACTGTAACAGCTTTACAATAAGATTTGTTTGTTAAATATACTCATCAGTTAAGTATTTACCTCCTCCATTTCATTACTCTTCCTCTTCCGAGCCTTGGGAATCTTAACTGTCACTGGTGTGGTACAACCAGGGTGTTTCACTGCCATTTTGTTTGGCTGTAAAGGTGTAAACTGAATCTCTAATTCAGGTTTTGGAAATCGAGTGCTTTGATCATTTTCTGTTGACACTTCACAAGAGTCAAGGACTACAGATCCATCCTACAACAGGATTTAAAAGGAAAAATATTATTTGTAGAGTATACATTTATAAACCACAAATAATTAGTTCTCTCAAATGCCTATTCAAGACAATGCATCAGGAAAGACAAAAAGTGTGCTAGGTCACAGCAAGACAGAAAGATTGAGTTATCATCTACCTTCTTCAGGCTCACACATGGTATGTTAAAATTAGGGGCAACGTAAGAGATCGGTATTTCCCAAACTTGTATGATCATAAGAATTACTTACAGAATTAGTTTATAAGACTCCTGGACCCTACCACAAACCCAGTAAATCAGAAATCTCCAAGGGAGGAGGCTGGGATTTTTGACAAACAGCCTGGTTATATTAAAGTAGGCTGCAAATACTTTGCTACTCTTCCCATTGAGAGACAGAGTCTCTCATTTCCCTCTATTTGAATTTGGGCCTTATAGCCAATAGGATGTGGCAGAAATAACATTATGGTCATCTAAGGCTCAAACATAAGAAGCATTACAACTTCTGTCCTGTCCTCTTAGAACACTTTCAGGACACTCTCCCTCAAAATGCCCCATCTGAGACCAGTTGCTATGCCATGAGAAGTCCAATCCACAGGGAGAGGCCACAAATTAAGTCCAGGGGAAGTCCCAGAATCAACTACCAGTTAAGTGAATTAATCATTTTGGACTTTCAGCCTGGTTAAGCATATCGATTACATGAAGGCAAGAACAATACAAAATAGCCTAACAATATGATTTCCCAAACTGTGGAATATACAATAACTGCTGGAATTAGAAAATTGGAACCAGGAAATTAGGACAACATACATACATTTATGGAGAAAGAAATGTTCCTTTTTATGTGTTTGTCCATGCAATCAAGAATTAAGCCTTGTTTATGGATCAACTTCAAACTTTTCTCTGAAATTTATGATTTGTATTAGTCCCCAAGGTCAGTGCTAATTATTTGAAACTACTAATAACTGTCGAGGAAAAACCAAGACAAAATGAATGGCTCATGTTATTTTCCCAGATTAAAATGTCCTCCTTAGTTGGCCATGGTGGCACATGCCCGTAGTCCCAGCTACTCAGGAGGCTGAGGCAGGAGGACTGTTTAAGCCCGGGAGTTCAAGTCCAGCTGCCAGAGAAACATAGTGAAACCCCATTTCTTTTCTTTTTTTTTTTTTAAGGCTTTTTCTTCCCATTGTCTGCTTAATAAGCTTCTATTCATAAGATACAATATGGCATCACCTTCTTTAATCCACTTCCACAACCACTCAGGCAAAATTCATTTCATCTTCCTTAGTGTTACTTATAGTACTCATTTTATATTTCTACTAAAACACTTAGCCCATAAGTAAAATCAAACAAGTCAGTCACTTATGTATCTACCTTACACTCCTTGAGGATGACAATCATGTCTTATTGATGTTTGTATCCTCAGTGCTTAAAAAGGTTCCCAACTCTGAATGCTCCCAATAAATGTGTTTTAAAAATAAATTTAAAAAGTAATTTTATCTTCAAAAATTTTAAAGTAACACAGAATTTTTATCTGTTTCATATCCAACCTCAGAATCTCTATATTATCCAAAGTTATTCACAGAACCCTAAGCCCAAAACAATTAAGGAAACTCATGAGTTGTTACTGAAGACTGGTGACAAAGCTATTAAACAGATACAATTCCAAAAAATACTATTTAACACAATGATTATTAAAGCAACCTTTTAAGAGAGCAAATTATCCCTATTTTCTCTTTCATAGGATTTGCTATTTCTGACTATCAAGTTTGTTTGTATTAACAGATCTACTGCTTTTAAGATGAGATTAACATCATTTGGGGATATGATCTCCCAAAAGAATTTCACCACTCCTCAAAAGCCTCTAGTTTCTTTCACACAAACCAGAGCACATAAAGCTAATTGTGCAGTAAAGTATCTTCAGCAACTGATTAAATTACACTTGCAAGTGTTATTTAGTAATAGTGGATAAAGAGAATCAATAAGTGGACTGTGTTGCCAAATACCCACCTCTACTTTATTTCTGGAAATTTCAGAACTTGTTGATTGAGGTTCAGTTTGAAGTTTGTCAGGATCTGCTGAACTAATACGTCTGGGCTTGATATCCATGATTTGTGTTTCCTAAAGTAAGGCAATATTAAAGCAACAGGGCAATGTAACCTGAAAACACTTCACATAAAGAATATAAAATCAAGATTTGTGTGAAATTAAACAGTGGAAATAAGTAAAGACATCTTTAATGACCATCTAGCCCTCCTATTTCTCTTTCATCCTCAGAGACTCAGGAAAGGCTGGGTCACTTTCCAGTTTATTGACTCTGATCTAAGGAGAAATCTGAAAGACTGCTTGCAACTTCCAAGTGTTCTGCACACATTCTCTTGCTTTACTTTCATTGTAACTCTGCAGGTAGGTCTGGCAAGAATCATTATTCCTACTTTCCAGATGAGGAAATAGAGAACCACACACGTTAAATGGCATGGTCAAGGTGTGTACTGAGTTAGAATTGCTCAGTATCCCAACAGTTGCTTTTGATAACACAATTTTGAAAAACTAGAGGCTTCTCAGGAATGCAACTATAGCACTAGAGTATAAAAGACCATAAGGAAAGCTAAACCTTTTCTTGCAGCACATTTTTCATCCCATTTTCTCAGTCATAAAGTTCTATTTCTAAACTCTACTTAGGCAATTTATAAAGAAATATCAGATTACATTTTAAAATTTAATAAACTGTACACAGACCTCCTTATCACAGCCATCAAAATCAAAAGTCAAGTAAACCTCTTATGTCACCTCCCCATTACTGCCAAATAAGAAAGACTCTACTGAATTCATAAAAGGGAAAGTAGCATGTATTGCTTTCCACTGGAGTAAGAACTGTGCTACTTGTTTTACAATCTTCATTAATTTCACAACTCTGTTAGGAAAACACTATTATCTGTTTTAGATAAAGATCAGAAATGAAAAGTAATTTTTCTCAAAGGTCCAAAAACCACAGCGACAGGAGTTGATACCTAGTTTTTCTGAATTTCTAGTCTATGTTATTAAACAACACAATACTACCTCTTTTTAAAGCAAGTAATCTCTCTTACAGTCCTAGTCTTTTGATGTGACACACACATACATATTTTTCCTGTTGTCTGAAGGCTTTAGAGCAGCATATTTTATTTTTATTTTTTTATTTATTTATTTTTTTGGAGACGGAGTCTAGCTCTGTCGCCCAGGCTGGAGTGCAGTGGCGCGATCTCGGCTCACTGCAAGCTCCGCCTCCCGGGTTTACGCCATTCTCCTGCCTCAGCCTCCGGAGTAGCTGGGACTACAGGCGCCCGCCATCTCGCCCGGCTAGTTTGTGTATTTTTTTAGTAGAGACGGGGTTTCACCGTGTAGCTCAGGATGGTCTCGATCTCCTGACCTCGTGATCCGCCCGTCTCAGCCTCCCAAAGTGCTGGGATTACAGGCTTGAGCCACCGCGCCCGGCCTAGAGCAGCATATTTTTAAGTACAGATTATTTACTCCAGAAAGACTAGCTTCAGATATACCCAGATTCTATTTACTATTTACTATCTCTAAAAGGCAATTCTCTCCTCTTTCAGGATTTCTAGTTCCAAGGTCATATAAAAGTAACAGCTGAATGACTCATGTCTCTCTACCCTTAGGCTTACTTTCAAAATAATTTGTACTTTTATAAAATAAAGTTAAGGATGGGTCCAAGTATTCAAATCACCAAGAGTTCATGTTGAATCACATATCCATATTTTAAAGGTAGATTAGGGACTAAACCATAAATTGTTGATTTTCTAATTACTCTACCTGAGAGATATAACCAAAATATTGGAGAAAATGCTACATCTCAGTCATTGACTGACAAATCAATCTTAATGATAAATTTCAAAACTCAAAATCATGAAAAATCTCCACATTTTAAATACTCTGATTCCTTTTTGGTCTATTGAGACTTACACTTTTTTATCCTTTAAGAGTTAGTCAATTAAGTAATTACTATGTTCAATTAAAAAGGCATAGCAAAAAAGACTACTGACTATTTTAGAAGTCTCTGATATGATCCTTTTTAGTTGTTCAATTTCATTATCTTTCTGTACATTACTGGATATCAGGGCTTTTAGCTGTATTTCTAAAGCTGCAACCAGTTGATCTCGTTCTTCTCGCCACTTTTGAAGGTCACTATCTTTCTCTGTCAGCTGGGCTGTCAGTATTTCCTAATCAAGAAATAAAGAAAATATTAAAATCAACCTTGATATATTATGAATCTAAGAATGTTTAGAAATTATTACATGTAACACCATAAATATAGCTGCAAGATTACATAACAAATTAGTCTAGATAAAATATTTAATTATAAAACAAAATACATATCATTTTATAAATGTCCATGTTATTTTTGTCCATATTCCATCTCATTCCAAAAATCAGTTTACTGGTAACTTCTTTCAATACACAATTATAGGTATAGCTTTCAAACTAGTATCAACATTTCTGCCAATATTTGGAAAATTAGTGGGTAAAATTACAGTAATAGCAACAAACAATAGAAAAATGAAAATAGAAAACAAGACCATTTACAATTGGTTCAAAAATCATGAAATACCGATAAAGAAAATGTGTAAAACCTAAATATGAAAAACCATAAAATATTGCTGAAAGAGATTAAAGAACACCTAAATAAATGGAGAGATTGGTCTGTGTTCAAGGATCAAAATACTCAATATTGTTAAGATGTCTCCTCCAAATAGATCTATAGAGTAAAAGCACTTTTAATCAAAATTCTGGTATGTGTGAATGTGTGTGGAAATGGAAAAGGTGACTCTTAAAAATTATATGGAAATGCAAATCATCTAGAATACTCAAAATTATTTTGAAAATGAAGAACAAAATGAGAGCAATTATCTATAATTTCAAGTTGGCACATTAATCAAGTCAGTGTGTAAAGACAGATAGAGAAATCAATGGGACAGAAGAGACAATCTACAAATGCACGGTCAACTGACCTAAAAAAGTGGCAAAAAAATTCAATGAAAGGAAGGACAATCTTCCCAATAAACGGTGCTGGAACAACTGAATAGCCAAATGAAAAAAAAAAAAAAACCCAACCCTAATCTTACATTACATACAAAATTAACCCGTGGGCAATTGATTTATGACAAAAGTGGCAGAACAGTGAGAAAGAAACAGTCTTTTCAATAAATATTTCCACGTCAATTGGTGGTAATTCACATTAAAACAAACATCAAGAGCTTTGACCACTATCTCACACCAGCATGAAAATCAATTCTAGTATCTAAATATGAAAGATAAAACTTCAAAGCTTTCAGGAAATAATATAACACACCATCTTCAAGTCCTTGGGCTTCATAAAGAAAAGTGTTAGGACAATTATCTACAATACTATAAAATTATCTACAATAATTGTAATATCTACAATATCTACAATAATAATTTATGAGAACTCCTACTCATAAAAAGGCAGTAAGAAAGAAAAAGCAAACTAGAGATAGAAAGAAGGTACTTGCAATACATTACAAAAAGGGCTTCTATCCTGAAAACTATAAAGAATTCCTACAAATAAGAAGAAGCTAGACAATCCAACAGAGAAACAGGTAAGGGAACTTGTATAAACACAGCCAATAAACAAATGAAACAATCTTCAACTTTATTGATAATTAGGGAAAAGCAAATTAAAACCATTTTAAAAACTGACAATATACCTTGGTGGGACTATATAGCTACTGTAACAGTAGTTGAGGTATAAATGGGTACAACTGCTTTGAAAATCAGTGCAGCATTCTACTAGAATTTCACATACATATACCCCATCATCTAGCAATTGTCTTGTATATATATACACAACAGAGATACATGTAAATATGCACCAAAATAAATGTATAAAAATGTTTATAGGAAAATTTACTCATAACAGCCAAAACCAGAAAACAATCCAAATATCTTCAACATTAAAATGAATTAGCAGTGGTTTATTCATACACTTAAATATTCTGCAATGAAAGTGGACTAACTCCAGATACATGCATGGAATCATGGAACTCCAGATACATGCATGGAATCATGGATGGATGATTCTCACAAACATAAAATAGTGAATGAAAAGAAGTCAGGTACAATCAAATGTATTCATATATTTCAATTTACATAAAACCCAAAAACAGACAAAACTGAAGTGTAACACTGAAGAACAGATTAGTTATTACCACTGGAAAAGAGGCAGAAGAAGGAGCTTCTGGGGTGGAGCAGTGTTCTACTTCTTGAAATAGGTATTAGTTAAGTGGGTACTGGCTTTACAATAACCCATTGAACTATGTTCTATTTGCTTTCCATGTTACTTTTACATCAAAAATTAACATTACATCAAAAACGTGTTTCCTAAATATGGTAGACACATACACAACCTAAGTATGATTATAAAGAAATATATGAAAGAAAAGAGTAAACTAGCTTTCCCTAGGATTAAAAATTCAAAGTGGGATTATTTGCTGGCATTGCTACCAGAGAACCACTGGTTTGGAACTGGAGCAACTATGACAGCCTTCTGTTTTGATTTTACTTATTGCCTCTTACTACTGGGTCAGGAAGGTTCGGTGATAGGTATACAGGAATTCTATGTGCTAGTTCTGTAATTTTTCTGTAAAGAAAATGATTTCAAAATAAAAAAGTAAACTTTTTTATGGGAGCAAATTTATGAGGACAGAGCATTCAATGGTAGACTCTCTAGCTTCAGAAAGGACACATACTTCAACCAAGGGCTTGATTTCTGGAGTACAATACATGTATGGTCTGGAGTTTAGCAAGTGTGCTGGAAAGTTTAGCTCACAACAGTCTCATTTTAATAAAAACTGGCCAACTCTGTTCAATATTCAATGTTAAAAGCAGCTTTAAAGCTAGGGAGGAAAAAAAGTGGAAAAACCGTCCTTACTTTAATGAAAACTAACATTCCAGGCCAGGTACGATGCATAGTGGCTCACACCCATAATCCCAATACTTTGGGAAGGTGAGGCAGGAGGACTGCTTGAGACCAGGAGTTTGAGACCAGCCTGGGCAACACAGCAAGTCTCTGTCCCTACAAAAAATAAAAAATGTACCTAGGTGTGGTGGCATGTGCCTGTAGTCCCAGTTACTAGTCCCAGTTACTTGGGAGGCTGAGGTAGAAGATTGCTTTTGCCCTGAAGTTTGAGGCAGCAGTGAGCCATGACTGCACCACTGCATTCCAACCTGGGTGATGAGCAAGACCTTGTCTCTTTAAAAGAAGAAAGAAAAGGGAAAGGGAAAGGGAAATGGGAAAGGGAAAGGGAAAGGGAAGAGGATGGGGATGGGGAAGGGAAAGGAGAAAGGAAGGGAAGGGAGAAGGAAAGGGAGAAGGAAAGGGAGAGGAAAAGGGAGAAGGAAAAAGAGAAGGATGAGGAGAAGGAAAGGATGAAGAAAAGGAAGAAGGAAAGGAAAAAGGAAAGGGGAGGGAGGGGAGAGGAAGGAAGGGAAGGAGGGAAGGAGGGAGGGAGGGAGGGAGGGAGGGAGGAAGGAAGGAAGGAAGGAAGGAAGGAAGGAAGGAAGGAAGGAAGGAAGGAAAATCTTCCAGTTTTTATAGGAAAGTTTAACTGTCTTTAGTCAAATGCAGTCATAAAAAACGGAAATGCCAACAGATGACAATATGATACTGCCAAGTTACTATTTTTACAGACACTAGTTTTTCATTTTAAAATATTTGTTGCTCAATAGCTTTCCTCGGATTAACAATAACGTTTAGCTTCTTTTTTCTGATTGCCAACATTGCATGTCAAACAGACTAAGTGCCAATTAGAAAAAAAGAACAGGCTAAGACAGAATCATTACAAGAGCTACAGCTGGTAAACTGTAGGTTATTTTACAACTGAAGGTCATTTCTACTATATATACAGTCTTTTAGAAACTATTTAGGTGACTTTATGTGATAAAATGTACACAATATTACAATCTACAGTTCAAAATGCAAAACGTTTTAAAATAGGGAATACTCCACAAAGGTCAAAAGGAAGAGATTTTTAACTTCAGTATCTAGACAGTAAGAAGCAATAAGGTATTCTCTCAACATGCTAAATCAACTGAAACAAGTTAAAACAAGAACATTAGTGAATGTCAAGATAAATTGGAACAGAAAAGTTATCTTATAAATATGATAACCTGCCTTTAAAAAACCAAAAACAAAAAACCATGTAGAAACTGGTAATTCCAGAAATACATTTAACACACCAAGGAAAGCAGGTGAAATACATCAAAGATACAATTGTTACTAACCACTTCATTCTGTTGCTTTAAAAAACGCTCCCTGTCTTCAGCATATTTTTTCATCTCTTTGTTTCGTATATTCTCTGCTTCTTTCGCTTGAGTGATAAGCATCATTTTCTCTTCTAACCATTTCTTTCTATCAGCATTATATTTCTGTTCAGACTCCTATATATATAAATGGTATAAGTTATTATCACATGCCTACAAAGTAGTCAATACATGCTTCTATGACATTTTCATACAATCCATTACTTTTCACCTCTATAAAAACTTTAAATGTTTTACTTTAAATAATGACAAGATCAAAGTCTCAGATTATTTAAAAATAATAATAGTAACTGGTTTGCTTTCCTAAACACATTTCCTTTATACGTTTATTTTGCTATGAAGTCCATTGAAATACTTTTATCAGTGACCTTAAGAAAAAATAAACAATTCAAATTTCTGAAACAGTTAAACTGACTCAAATCTTCCTAAATGCCAAAACAATAAAAAAGGCTTTGTTTATGGTGGTTATTTCTAACTGGATGGTTTTTTTTTTTTTTTTTTTTTTTTTGAGACGGAGTCTCGCTCTGTCGCCCAGGCTGGAGTGCAGTGGCGCGATCTCGGCTCACTGCAAGCTCCGCCTCCTGGGTTTACGCCATTCTCCTGCCTCAGCCTCCCGAGTAGCTGGGACTACAGGCGCCCGCCATCTCGCCCGGCTAGTTTTTTTTTGTATTTTTTAGTAGAGATGGGGTTTCACCGTGTAGACCAGGATGGTCTCGATCTCCTGACCTCGTGATCCACCCGTCTCGGCCTCCCAAAGTGCTGGGATTACAGGCTTGAGCCACCGCGCCCAGCCGATGGTTTTAAAAATAAAATATTCCTGGGCCTACGAGATGGCAAATAAAAAATAACTTGTGCATCAAGGTATTTATTAAAAGAACATCCAGAAGAGCTGGACAGAGAATACTGCTGATCAGTAATTTTCAAACTGGTACCACAGATTCTTTGGGTTCAGAGGCATTTAATATTATATATAAAAAACCCAAGTAGAACTTAATTTGAAATAAAAACAGTAATACCACTTAAAAAACTTCTAGGCTGGGTGCGGTGACTCACGCCCGTAATCACAGCAGTTTGGGAGGCGGAGGTGGGCGGATCACGAGGTCAGGAGATCAAGACCATCACGGCCAACATGGTGAAACACCGTCTCTATTAAAATACAAAACAATTAGCCGGGCATGGTGGCAGGCGCCTGTAGTCCCAGCAACTCAGGAGGCTGAGGCAGGAGAATCGTTGGAACCCAGGAGGCAGAGGCTGCAGTGAGCCGAGATCGCGCCACTGCACTCCAGCCTGGCGACAGAGCAAGATTCCATCTCAAAAAAAAAAAAAAGAGAGAAAGAAAATTTCTAAAATCACTGTATTACAAAGTATGGCAGTCCATTCCAGGATTACAAAGTTTATAATCTACACTAATGTGATTATATCATCTTAGAACCATGCAAAATACACAAATACTTTTGAATGCAAACATTACCAGTATGTTTGATACACTTTTTTCATAATATTTATTTTGTTCTAACTGCTTTTGGAATTTCACAATGAAAAGGGTAAATTTTAGAATATATAATATGTAACAAAAAAAGTAGTTTTTTGTATTTGTTTTCAGCATATGATTAATGTACAGCCAGAATTAAAAAAAAATTAGATGCAGCCAATCTCCCAAAACCATTATTAATATGCTTCCTTCAATCCCACAGCTTCTGTTATGAATGCCACTTCTCATAAAATGTACAAAATATAACAGTATTTGGTACAGCCTATGAAAAAAAGTTTCCCCCATATGTTGTATGTTAAAGCTGAACAAGAAAAAAAAACACACACACAATAGAATATCTTCTATATAGTATAGTTCATATGTATGTCAGTGTTCAGATATACAGTTCTATTCCAATTTAATAATTAAACTTTGAAGAGATTTACAGTAATCAAAATAATTCTCCTGATGGCCATTTTCTCCACAGCAGTATTTGATGAGTAAGAAGTTTAAGGAGTAGAAAAATGGGCACAAGGACATTGGAAGCAGTGGTTTGAGAATTATACATGTACAATATAAAACTGAGGACCCAATCACTGTATTTCACTGGCACTCAATAGGTTGTATCTTGGAATTTCTTCCCCATATCATTTCAATGTGCCCTGAAAAGTTATATTTACATATTAACATTTGCCAGGTATTATTTCACCCATATCTAAGTTAATTACAAAATATAAAATACTGAATTCTCCTCTTATTAGAAATATAATAAAGACAGATACATACAAACATAAAAACATATATAAGGTCATACCTGTAACTCATCTTGAAGATTACTGAGCTTTCCAAGCACATCTGTGTTGTCCTCATGTTCTTTATTTGACCTTTGACTGTTTTTGGTTTCCAAATCATTGCACTTTTCCTTCCATTTTTCCAATTCTGATTTGAAGACATAAAATTATGTTTTAAAGCATATGCAAAAGTTATACCATGTAGAGATACACTTGACATGGGCTGCAGACACAAATCAGTAGAGCCCAGATAAAGAACACAGACCAAGATGGAACTGAGGCTATTCTACAGTTTAACTTTTAGGAGTTCTTACTAAATTCTTAGTGAAGAGGAACTACAGGGACTTCTCAGGAATCCAATGAATAGTATTCACAGTATAGTATAATAAATTCATTGTCAACCTTATTATATAGAAAACTTCATGCAGTTCTCAAGAAAAAAGTTTCCCATGTCCATGAAAGTGGCTAGAAAAGTATGAAGTCACATAGACTCACTGTCCTCATCCTCATCACAATTTCATTCAGCAAAATACAGTTATAAAAGAGTTTTAGGGTTTACAAAGTACTATTACATTTTTTCATCTCATCTGATCTTGACAAGAATAATGTACAATATGAATCTTCAAGTCAGATGATTTTATGTGCAACAGTATATATGGCATTATCATCATCAACCACATTTTACAGATGAGGAAAATTAGGCTGAGTATGCACAAGTACCCTGTCAAGGTTATATATAAAATGGCATAGACAATTTCTTAATTCTAAATTTCTTGCCCTTTCTACAAAAATCACACATAACTTTTTTATTTGTAAATGTTCTAATTTTCCATATACTCTAGAAAAACTCTGATGGTATTCTGAAAGCAATGAAATCAAAGTATTTATTGAGATCAACATACAAGATAATGCTAAAAGCCCGACAAAGGTGAAACTCAGTTCAAAGCATACTCTCAACATCTAGGGAACATCGCAAGTTATCATCCATAACTTGCAATTTATAATTCGTAAGTTATCATGGACTGTCCTTACTCCTTCTTTACTGCATATAATTTTACTGAAACAATTTTCATCACAGTGGAAAATGACAAGTAATAGGACATTCAAAAAACACCAAATACTTTTCCATTATGAATCACTGTAAATACATACTACTTTAACAAGGGAAGCAATCTAGGAAACTTTTTTTTTAATGAAAAAGTATATTTAGAGAAATGTATGCAATCTTGTTTTACCTGTGGCCAGCCTTTCAACTTCCTCTAATTTAGCCTCAAGCACTTGATCTTGTTCTACCTGAGTTTGTTCCTGTTCTTCTAGTGTCATTCGCATGTCTTCAATTATTTTCTCTTTAATATTTAGATCTAAAAATTGGGGGAGAACACTTTTAGAAATTAATAGCCTCTAGATATCCAATTTTTCTTAAGTTCTTCTAAAATTAAAATACATTTTTATTAACTGTAATAGAATATTAGTTCCATATAGGCAGAAACTTTGTCTTATTCATTGCTATATCCTCAATGTCTCAACAGTACTGGTATATATGACATACTAAATATATATTTGGTGTAAAGATGGATGCTTGGATGACTGCAAGAGTGGATGAATGGAAAAAAGTTTTTTCAGGTAAAATTAACAATTTCTAATACAATTAAACTATTCCAATATAACTATTACTATAAACATAAATCTTAGGATTTAGGGGGAAAAAACATTATTTGGCAAAATATTTATTTTCAGTGTTAATATTCTCCAATCAAACTAAAACCTTTACCTGCTAAAACTAAAAAAGCTCAATCCCAATTTGAACTATTTTTTTAATCTCAAGTAGTTACTTTTTCTAGAAAAATATTCAGAGTCAAACATTTATTTCTAATTTACATTTTTATTTAAAAGCAGCTCCTCAGAAATAGCTTTTGAAAAGCTAGTATTAACAGCTTTCCTAAAAGTGTTTCTGGCCCTTGAAGAATGACTACAGCAATTACTTGTAAGTAACTCTATATTAACCCTGTCTGAGGAAACAGATAAAGAGGGAAGATCAGTTTGTCGCCTCTGGTGATGGCACATAGTAGCAGGGCTCATTTCAGAGAACTCTTACCAACTATTACTGATGTCAGAGGTGACAAAAGTTATAAAAGCATAGCTCACTCTCAGGCTGCTTTTAGTAACACAAATACCCAAAGATGGCTCCCTCAAAGTGCACATAAAGCAAAGGTAAAACAAACTAAACAGTAAGAGAAAACTGTATGAGCAGTTTTTAGTATTTTTCCATTGATGCAGGCTTTCAGGTATGCTAGTAAAACAGAATTCCTCCTAGGATTAAAGTCACCTTCATATTATCATATAAATCTTTTTTTCAAAAAGCATGATTTTCAAATATATTCATATTACACAATATTCATATTACACAATTAATTATAATTTTATTCAAATAATTCCCTCCCTCTTATACTTTGCATTTTTGACTCTAAACTGAGGACTAGAAAAATAATTTACAAATCTAGTTATCAATTAAAAAATTTCCAGAACACCAATGATAACCTCACTAATGGCTAGTCACCTATTATTTGAAAGCTAGCAAACTAGAGCAGTAAAGGCAAAAAGATAATTATTTACTCAGCCATTGACTCCAGTAATTTACATTTTATTTCAGGAAAGAACCCCAAAATAAACAACTGATAAAATGGAAAATAAAGCAAAGTAAAGAAGGCTGAGATAGATATCTCATCATAGCTATCTAAAGATATTATCTAAGGAAAGCTATGAGCAATCATAGTGAAATAAATGACTACTAAATGAACAAGCAATCAAGTGCTGCACATTCAGCACTTGCTTACCATCCCCAGGAAAATTAAAAATATGTTTACCCAAAAACTTGCATATAAATGTTCATAAAAGCCAGAAGTGGAAACAACCCAAATGTCTATCAACTGATACATAAAATGTGGAATATTATTCAGCCATAGCAAGGAATAAAGTACTGATACATACACAATATGGATGAAACTTGGAAACATTATTCTAAGTAAAAGAGTCAAACACAAAAGGCCATATATTGTATGAACTGACTTAACATGAAATGTCCATAATAGGCAAATTCATACAGACAGAAAGTAGATTCAAGGCTGACAGGAGCTGGAGGGAAGAGGTAAATGGGATATGATGGCTGATAGGTACAGGGTTTCTTTTTGAAGTGACAAAAAAAGTCACTTTTGTTCACAAAAAAAGTGAACATTTTTGTCACTTTATGTTACTATAAACATACAGTAATTAGATAGTGGTGATGGTTGTACAATTTTGTGAATAGAAAGTACTAAAGCCCACTAAACTGTGTATCTTTAAAAGGTAAATTTTATGTTATATGTATTAGATCTCCATTGTTTAATAATTCAATATTAAAGATAGGTAAGTGAAAGGCACTCCGTAAATAAATAGAAATCTAGAAGGCAGGGAAAGCCTTAAAAGTTAAAGACATAGTTTTGTTTGTTGTCTGTTTGTAGAGAAATGTCTCATACGCAACTAAAATCATAGGAGCATTTTCTCTCTAACGGAGAAAATAAATAAAAAAAAGATGATGACATCTTAATCAGGAAAGTTGCCAGAGTAGCTGAGACTCACTCTGAGAGAAAGGTGGTAAGTAGAACATAATAGATCATAAAAGCTGAGACAAGAGAATTTCAAAAGGTGGGAGGAGCTATAGATTACCTTGATATTTAGAAAAAATACACATACAATAAATACTACTTTATAAACATAACTGAGGAAAAGAAGAGTGTACAATAACATCCAAACAATAAAAATAAAAAGGAGGGATTGCAAAATGCTGACAGATTTTAACATATGTAGGTTACAAGTGACTTAGAAGCATAGAAAAGGTGGAAGTCAGATTAAAATAGTCACAGTAGGCCTATGCCATACTTCTTCGTATTTGGCAAAGAAAACAAAAATTAAAATATGATAAAAACTATAGGGCAACCTGGTCCAAGGGTAGATTTTTCCAGAATATCTAAGATGTGTCCACATTCACCAACAGGGACAAGGAGCCACAGTAAAGGGGAATCCTAAAAGAGAGCTATGAACTATTTCCTATGAAATAGGAGATGTTAGGGTGACAAGGCCTAAGAAAGGCAGAAGAAAACAGTACTGTGTGCAGAGATATATTTTCACATCCAAGTTATCCATCCAAGTTAACCCCACCAATGTACAAGTCAGCTAAATAAGTAATAATCTGGTTGTCTTACCCTTTCTTTTGTTGCCCAAGTACAAATAACATGGATTAGTAAAGACAGTCTGAGACTTAAGAGTGAAGCACACCTGGGTTCAAATCCTAGTTCTCTCACTCACAGAACAAAGAAGTTAAGGGGTAATGAGGAGGAAAGGAGTCTGTATCATTTTAATAACAGAAATATGTATCGTCTATAAAAGAAATTCTGTGGCCGGGCGCAGTGGCTCATGCCTGTAATCGCAGCACTTTGGGAGGCCGAGGTGGGTGGATCACCTGAGGTCAAGAGTTCAAGACTAGCCTGGCCAACACGGCAAAACCCCATCTCTACTAAAAATACAAAAATTAGCCAGGCGTGGTAGCCGGTGCTTGTAATCCCAGCGACTCGGGAAGCTGAGGCAAGAGAATCACCTGAACCAGGAAGGCGGAGGTTGCAGTGAGCTGAGATTGTGCCACTGCATCCAGCCTAGATGATAAGAGCGAATCTCCATCTCAAAAAAAAAAAGTAATTTTGCAATATTTCAAGCAACAAATCAATACAATCTGAGTAAGAAAAGCATAACTCATAATTCTGCACCTAGGATTTGAATATAAATTACTAAGCAGCTTTTTAAAACTTTTTTAAATACACATTTTAATTTTAAAGATATTTTATTTGAAGTTTATTCTTTACACAATTTTGTCCAGAAATCTACACCATTCATTGTGACCTATATAAAACTTTGGCTTTATTTTTCACAAAATACTGGCCATTACAAGAAATCAATGTTGCTTTGAGTATTTATTTTAATTTTCTAAGAATAAGCTTTAATAAATTATTCATTAGTATCACTACTTTTCTCCTTTAATCAAGCTGCATCTTACGTTGCCCTCACTTCACTTCAGAATTTTCAAAGGAAACGTTAACCAATTGTCATTGCAACTACCTATTTTGTAATCATTTTAGTACTAGAAGTGATACGGGAGGCAGGCAGGGAAGTGCTGGGTACAGAAAGGCAGGGTCCCTGGCGAGGGCTCCACCTTCGGGCCTGTGCCCACAGACCTAAGTGAGGACAGGCACTCCTGTTTTCACACCCAAGTGTTGCATTTTCCAAGACCACCCTGGCCTGCCACGCCCCCATCCTGTGCCTATAAAACCCCTGAGACCCTGGCAGGCATACACACAAGCAGCTGAACGTCTAGAGGAACACACTGGCAGAAAAACACACCAGCAGATACCAGCAGATGCTGGCAGGCCATCTACTGTGAGACGACACGGAATTCAGTTAGGGACAGTCAGAGGAGAGTCCGGCCGCCCAAGGGAAGACCACCTTCCCGCTCCATCCCCTTCTGGCTCCCCATACATCCACAGAGAGCTACCTCCACTCAATAAAACCTTGCACTCATTCTCCACACCCACATGTGATCCGATTTTTCCAGTACACTAGAGCAAGAATCCCGGGATACAGAAAGCCCTCTGTCCTTGAGATAAGGCAGAGGGTCTAACTGAGCTGATTAACACAAGCCACCTGTGGATGGCTAAGCTGAAAAAACACCCTGTAACACACGCCCACTGGGGCTTCAGGAGCTGTAAACACTCAACCCTAGATGCTGCCATGGGGTCAGAGCCCACACTCAAGACCTGCCCGTCTGCATGCTCCCCCGCTAGGGGTTTGAGCTGCAGGGCACCAATGAAGCAAGCCATACCCCCATCGCATGCCCTGCAAGGGGAATAAGGGAACTTTTCCCGTTCCAGAAGTACAAACTTGTTCCTGACCTTTGCATGCTCTCTCATACTGTTGTATAGCTTCTTCGACTTTCTGATTATTTAACTGCTCCTACAAATTGAGAGAATATGAATTAAATGCAAATTAACTTAAGAACACAATATTTAACAGTGGATCTTGAAAACAGGGCCCAATATTAAGTTTGAAATCAGTCTCCTATATAGCTGGTATACCAGCTGGTACCAGTCTTCCAACTTTCTTTCATCTTAGAGAAAAGGGTAGGGTGAGAGCAAGGGAAAGAAGTAGAGATTGCAGTGAGCTGAGATTGCAGTGAGCCAAGATCACATCACTGCACTCCAGCCTGGTGACAGAGCGAGACTAGGCCTCAAAAAATAAAAATAAATTTAAAACCACTTTATACTTATTATTATTATTATTTTTTTTTGAGATGGAGTCTCCCTCTGTCGCCCAGGATGGAGCGCAGTGGCACAATCTCAGTTCACTGCAACCTTCACCTCCCGGTTTCAAGCGATTCTCCTGCCTCAGCCTCCTGAGTAGCTGGGATTACAGGCACGTGCTGCCATGCCCAGCTAATTTTTGTATTTCTAGTAGAGACGGGGTTTCACCATGTTGGTCACGCTAGTCTCGATCTCCTGACCTCGTGATCCGTCTGCCTTGGCTTCACAAAGTGCTGGGATTACAGGCGTGAGCCACTGCACCCGGCCTATACTTTTAATCTAAGTTATGAACCAGTTATTTTACTTATTCAACGTTTTAGGTAAATATTTTCTTACAAACCACAAAAACCAGAAACAAGGGAAAATGAAGTTCTACTGTGCATTTAACATAGAAGGAACAAGAAAAACCATTAAAAGATTCCTCATTGGTAAACTTAAACTCAAAATGAAGGAAAAAAAGAGCTCTCCACCCCTTTTACCTAGAAAGTAGCTGCAGGATTGGAAAAAAAATAAGCCTTAAGAGGCAAGATTAAATTATGGGGACCAGATATCCTACACTTCTAGTTTTAACTCACCATGTAACTCAAACTTCACCCCCAATCTTATCTAATGTCACCACTATCTCCTCACTTTATAAGTCTTAAGAGTGAATCATTACAGAACATGGAAATCTAGGATCCTATTGTTATAGAATGCTTTATTACGATTACATTCAGTTAAGAATTAAAATCATGTATTTATACCTGAATATTCATTAGTTTGCTTCATTTAAAAGCAAACATGAAAATAATATAACAAATTATATTTTTTATTGTTGCCTCATCCATTTGGTTGATAACAAGCAAAAAATAACCATATACAATAAAGAGATTTTGCCTTTTAAGTATCATTTTTAAAAGGAATTTGCTGTAAGACCTGGACTACTTCTGGTTTTCCGCATTTTATTTCAAAACAATTTTAGCTTTGCAAGAGTTCCAAAGAACTTAGCTTCCCCTAATGTTATCATATTACACTACCATGGTACATTTGTCAAAAATCAAGAAATTAACATTGGTATACTACTATTAATTACACTCCAGACTTCACCATCGTTCCCCAGTCTTTACTTGTCTTTAATGACTCTGACATTTTATACTTCATACTGGTCAAGCAGTAGAACATCCTCAATTTGGGTTTGTCTGATGTTTTCTCATGAAGAGATTGAGGTTATAAATTTAGGGAAAGAATACTAAAGAGGGGATGTGCCCTTCTGGTCACATCAAACTAGGAAGCACATAGCATCAATATGACTAATGGTAAAGTTATTCTTAAACACCTGGTTAAAGTGGTATTTGCTAGGTTTCTTCACTATGAAGTTACTACTTTTTCTTTTCCATACTCTATTTGTTAGAAGAGAGTCACTACTGGCCTACTTAATTTTATCTTTTTTTTTTTCTTTTTTGCCTATTTAATTTTAAATAATTTATTTCTAGATTCTAGAAAAAGTCAAAACAGGATGTTATTAAAAACAAACTTGTACATTTTTGAACACTAAAATATACCAAGAGAATGCATTTAAACCATCTTTAAAAACAAAACTGTTTACCTTGAGTTGCTGAATGGTTCGCTGTTTCATATCTAGTTCCTGAGAACATTGGTTTTTCTTTTTCTCCAGTTCATTAATTTTAATCCTCAGTAATTTCTCCTCATCACGCATTACAGATACCTACAAAATAATGTTTATAAAACAAATGGAATATTTTGAAAATACCAATTGCTTTTTGTTATTTAAAATTCATGGCAACTATGTTCAAAGTTCACATCCTTTAAAGCCTAAAAGAAAAATGACAGATTCTAATATACTACAAATCAAACACACTATAGCTTTAAATTATTAGAAAATGTTTTAATACTCTAATGAAGAATGCATATGAAAAACTCAATTTCTCGTTCCATTATTTTAAGAATCTCAAACTTTGTAAGTTCTCTCAAAAAAGAATCATAACATCTGTACATAATATGAAAATAATTACCAAGGAAAAATCAATAAAGATATTGAGGGAAAAATATTGATTCAAATTTCCACAGTTTACTGAGTAATATAATCCAGGAATACAAGAAATACTTTAAAAGCTAATAATGACACGCAGAGAAGAAAACGAAACAATCACAAAATCAAAAGGTACCCAAGTGAAGTTCAATTGATTTCTGCTGTTGCCAGTAATCTAATTCCATAAACATAGGGAAATCGAGGTACTATGGACTAATAAATAATTCCTCACCCAAAAAGGCTAATATAGGTACATCCTTATACCAGTTTCCATCATACCAACCCTCTCTAAAACTTTTCAGTACATCTTGCCAGGATTTCCGGAGGGAAGTTATCTAACTGGGAGCAGAGCCTTCTCTTCTATTCCTTTGTGGAGCTTTACTGCCAAAACTCCATTTTCACACCCACTAAAGAGCTCAAAAATGAAAGGAAATTAAATGAAAAGATGCTCCATAAAAAGCATGGAGAAGGCCAGGCACGGTGGCTCACGCCTGTAATCCCAGCACTCTGGGAGGCGGAGGCGAGTGATCACGTGGTCAGGAGATCCAGACCATCCTGGCTAACACAGTGAAATTCCGTCTCTACTAAAAATACAAAAAACATTAGCTGGGCATGGTGGCATGTGCCTTTAGTCCCAGCTACTCGGGAGACTGAGGCAGGAGAATCACTTGAATCCGGGAGGCAGAGGTTGCAGTGAGCTGAGATCATGCCACTGCACTCCAGCCTGGGCGAGGAGTGAGACTCCGCCCCCCCCCCAAAAAAAAAAGGCATGAAGATGCCCTTATTATAGTCAGAGTGGTATGGTTTCAGGGGATTCTTACATTAAGCTTTATGTTCCAGTAATACATACATGATAATCACATATTCACAATATTTGTTTTTTTGTTTAAAAATATGAGGCTTCAAGTAATAAACACCATCTTCATCAACTATATAACTAATAATAATAGAGGCTATGTGCTGCACAAAGATGCATGTAAGGACTGCCTCAGTTTCCATTCTGGCTCTAGCACTTATTACTGAGTGAACTCAGACAAGTCATATTAAGACTAAGACAAGTGAACTTAGACAAGGACAAGTTCCCCCTTATCCACAGGGGATATGTTTCAAGATCTCCAGTGGATACCTGAAACATTGGATAGTATTTCAAGATCCCCAATGGATAGTACTGAACCCAGATGCCATCAATCGAAACACATTTCTGTTTGCATCCTCCACCCACAAATTTAATGCCTTTTCCATCTTAGTTAAGAAATTATCATGAATTGTGGCCATAACTTTTGCAGTGAAGTACACCAGCAAAACATAAATTTCTTTTTCCTTCTTTGCAATTTCACAGATGGAAGATTTGTTCTTACCATAGATCTTAGCAATCACAGATTACAATATTTTTTTCTTTATTTATTAAGTTAAGAACTTTTACCTTTTCATTTAAAGGAAGCCCTTTACAACATTTTGGCTTATCTGAACTGCCAGCATCACTACTTTTGCATGTTGGGACCATTATTAAGTAAAATAAAAGTTACTTGAGCACAAATACTGTCCCTGATACCATGACAGGTGATCTGATAATTGAGATGACTAAGTGATTAACAGGTAGCACAAACAATGTGGATATGCTAGGCAAAGGGATAATTCCAACTCCAGGCAGGACAGGATAGCACAAGCTTTTGACCCACTACTCAGAATGACCTGGAATTGAACTGTTTATTACTGGAATTTCTATTTAGTATTTTCAGCCCATGGTTGGCCACAGGTAACTGAAACCACAGAAAGCAAAACTGCCAGTAAAGGGAGACTACTGTATCTCTCAATGTCTGTTTTCTTATCAACAAAACGGAAGTTAAAAACAGTGTCTATACCCCAAATTGTGTGAGGATTAAGATAATTTGTCAACTCAGCATAGTAGCTGGCCTAAATTGCTACAATTATTATCATTGGCTTTAAAACTACACATTTGAGAAATAGAAAATACTCTTAATACCCATTACTAGAGTAATGTTAAATAGTCACCTATACGAGGGGGGATCCCCAACCTCCTGGTCACAGACAAGTACGTATCCATAGCTTGTTAGGAACTGGATCACACAGCAGGAGGTGAGCGGCAGGCAAAGGAGTGAAGCTTCATCTGTACTTACAGCCACACCCCATCGCTCACATTACTGCCTGAGCTCTGCCTCCTATCAGATCAACAGAGGCAACAGATTCTCATAGGAGCGCAAACCCTATTGTGAACTCTGCATGCGATGAACCTAGGTTGCGCACACCTTATGAGAATCTAATGCCTGCTGATCTGCCACTGTCTCCCATCACCCCCAGACTGGACCGTCTATTTGCAGGAAAACAAGCTCAGGACTCCCACTGATTCTACATTATGGTGAATTGTATAATTGTCTCATTATATATTACAACATAATAATAATACAAAGTGCACAATAACTGTAATATGTTTGAATCATCCTTAAAGTAACCCCTACCCTGGTCCATGGAAAAACTGTCTTCCACAAAACCGATCGTTGGTACTGAAAAGGCTGGGGACCACTATCTATACAATGAAACACTACTTGAAAACAGATACCTCTATAAGTAGCAATACAAAAAGACTTTAATAATACAATAAATTTAAAAGTAGCTAGAGCATGGTGGTACACCCATAGTCCCAGCTACTAGGGAGGCGGAGATGGGAGGATCATTTGAGCCCAGGAGTTCAAAGTTACAGTGAGCTATTATCATGCCATTGCACTCCAGATTGGGTGACAGAGTAAGATCCCATCTCAAAACAAAATAAATAAACTTAGAAAAAAGAGCCCCCTTTTTATCACACCTGAATTTATGCTAATGAAATAGCTTAAGGGTAAGGCTACTCACCAAAAGACCAAAAATGATTAGAGAGTTGGAAATTTCAGTCCCACCCACCAACCCCTGTGGAAGAGAGCAGGATTGGAGATTGAGTCATGAAAACTATTGTACAGTGAAGTTCAGAGAGCACCCCACTTGGTGAGCACATTGAGGTCTTGGGAGGGTGGTACAGCCAGAGAAGGCCAGAAGCTCTGCACCACCCTCCATCCCCCTTAATTTGTCCTGTGCATCCCTTCTATTTGTCTGTTCTTGAGTTATATTCTTTATAATAAACCAGTAAATTTTTAAAAAAATAAATAAATACAAAATAAAAACTATATACTCTTTTTTTAAAAAAAAAAAAGACAGCACAATTAAAATGAACAAATGACTTCACAGGGCAGAAACTGGGATAGACAAATAGCAAACAGAAATATGAATAGAAGCTGTATTTCATTAGCAATCAAAAAAATACAAATTAAAACTACCATGAGATAACCTTTCATATACTCTGACCCAGTAATTCCCCACTTGGTATATAAACTTTTGCATATGTGTACCAAGAGCATATAGAAGATATTCGCACTATTGCTATGGGCAAAAAAATAATAAACCATCTAAATGGTCATCAGCAAGAGACGAAATAAATTGCGGTTAGTCACACAACAGAATACTATACAGAGGTGAAAATGATTAATTACGACTACAAAATAAATCAGTCTCAGAAATATGATGTAAAAAATAAAAGTCTGAGAAGAAAACACTGTTCAGAGATTAAAAACCAATATGGTGAAATTATATTTTTTAAAGTTTAGATAAACACAACATTCAGTAGTCACTTTTGTAGTGGCAGAAACAGCATCTTTTGTATTAATATTTGTCAGATCATACACATTTAAGTATTCTTTAGTAACTACCTCAAAGTAAAAAAAAAAAGTGTTCCAATCTTTAGAGAAGGTCTAAGTACAACAGAAAATGAAGTGGTCATAAAAGAAAAAGGGAAGGAGGGAGAAGTGCAGAAAAAGAAACTGGTAACATTTGATGCCATGAAGGTAAACTTGACAGCTCGAAGGAGTGGGAAGTATTTCTTTCTCATTGTATACATCTTATTATATTTCAAATTTGGAATAATGTGATTGCATTCCCTATTTAAAAATTAAATTATAATAAAAACTAAGAATACACACTGCACATTCTCCTAAGTACTATCTGTAAACAAAAGTTGCTTTCCACTTTTTTGTAAGGACTTACATTTAGCAATTCTTAAAGAAGAAAAAGACTCATCTTTCATAAGGCACGTATTTCTCTTAATGTTGGACATTCTTCAGCTTGTTTAAATCAGCTAAATTTTCTCTTGTGAAGTAACTGTTCTCGTAATTTTAAGAAAATTTATGAAGTGGATAAATGTCCTATTCAATCCTAAGATTAATGTCTAAGTTTGATATATAAGGAAAACAATCTTTATCATAAACTGGCCACATAACTTTTCAAATAATCTACCTCTTTTTGTACTTGCTCAATCTGCTTTTTGGCATCAGTCAGTTTCTCTTTCAGCTCAGCATAATCTTCTTCCTTCCTCTGAAGATCTGCTTTCAGATGCTGGGTACAAGCAGAGCTTGCAGAGAGTTCCTCTTTCAATCTAAAAAATACAAATCACTTTTCTATGGTAACATTATTAACTACTTAGGACCACACATGTGAAATGGTAACAATCTTTACATAATTACATCTTTTCACAAATTTGGAATATCCAAACTATGAATGAGTTCTTCAGAAAAGACTTCATATGATTTTTATAAGCTGATCTTTTCATATAACCTATGGTCCAAAGGTTTATATGGACAAAGTTCAAGTTCTTCACTCATCATACATAATACACTTTACCAGATTAAGTATGACCATCTAATTTTTTTAAAGATGCATAGCAAAATAAATGCTTTGTGTATTATAAAATATTTTGAATAACATTTAGCTTACTTTTCTGTTTCTTGCCTGTTGGTTTCTTTTTCTTCTTCTTTTAATTGAAGTAAATTCTTCATATCTTGCAAATTATTTGTTAATTGTGTGATTTCTTCTTTCAGTTTGACTTCCTTTACACTTAAATCTTTTGTGTTTTTGACAGAATCCTGAAGATGTGCTTGCAATTCCTTCAGATTTCTTTCTAGCTTTAAGATGAAGGATTCCTTTTCCAAAATGTCTTGTTCTAATTTGGCTGAATGACTACGTTCAACTTTCTGAGTCTCTAAAATTGTTTCAAGTTCCTTTATTTTTGCCTTGTAGCAAGTAACACCTTGTGTGAGTTCTGAAAGTGCTCTCTTTCCTTCAACTACATGCTGTATTTGAATGTCAAGACTAGCATTTTTTTCTTGCAGTTCTTCTTTCAGCTGCTGTATAAGAGTTTCTTTTTCTTTTAGTAGGTCATCTTGGTCTTTATGCTCATTCTCCTCTACTTTTAGTCTATTATAGTTTTCATCCTTATAGCCCTTTACTTCTGCCTGCAATTTTTCAATTTGTTGTTCCAATTTCTGAATCTGATGACTTTTTTTGGAGGAGGCCTTCACAATCTCCTTACATTCTTCCCAAATAGCTTCAATACTAGAGTGGAAAGAACTTTCCCTATTGGGTTCTTGAATTCGATATTCTTTAACTTGCTTACTTACCAAGTAATCATTACCTAAAAGGTGTAACTGTGTATTTGGCAAATTATCCTCCTCAGAACCATTTGACAGATCCCTGAGATTGAGCAAATCTATGTTTGAGATCTGAGAAACTGAATCAAAAGTACGTAGTTCGTCTATTTTAGTGTGCATTAATTTTATTTGTGAAACATTATTTGTAATGCTTCTTGTAGCAGTTTCTATCTCATGTGACAATTTCACAATCTTTTCCTCCTGTTCTTGATTTTTACTTTTTTGCACATGTAATTCAGCAATTGCAATGTCATAATTTGACTGAATTTGTTGGACCTCTTTACTTAAAGATAAATTCTTTTTTTCAGAAAGAGAAAGTTCCTGCTGAAAACGAACAATCTGTTTATTTAATTCTGCTTTTTCTTCCTTTTCATTTTTAAGTTCATTCTCAATAGTGAGTAAAAGTACTTTCAGTCCTTCATTATTTTTTTGTAAATCTCTAACGTCTTCATTTTCTGCAATGTTCGGTTGCACTTCTTCACTTTTCTTTTGGTCTTCAGTGATAACTGAACTAACATGGATAGATCCTTTAAAAATAAGAAAATTGTTATTAATCTGGCAAACCTTAATAAAACCAAAAAGTCACCATATAAGCCAATATTCAAACATACAAAACATGTAAAAGTAAACTTCTAATAAAAAAAAAATGAAATAAGCTGTTGAGAAAAAAAGAAAAACCAGGTTACAAAACATATGGTATGAGCCCATTTATGTAAAAAATTATTATTTCACAAGGTAATACAAAATTAGCAAAGGAAGTACACCAAAATGATCGTAGCTACCTACCTCTGAGTAGCATTACCAGCTATTTCTAACTTTCAGTATTATTTAAATTTTGTACCACAAATCTTTATTATCATTTTAATATGGGACAGAGAGGAGGAGACGATGAGAAACCGTAGGCAGACATTATGTATCCTAAAGAACAGTTTTAAACTACAATTATATTGCAGCTTTTATTATATTAGTGACAGGCAAATGGAATATCTTAAATTTTCATAGCTAAAATTGGAAGGGAAATGTTAAAATTTTGGGAATTCATATACTGTAGCCTTACTAGCTATAACCATCAATAAACTGCTTCATACTACAACTGTTTCCTCAAATGTGATATAGGAATAATACCACCTAGCTCAAAGTTGTGAAGATCAAGAAGACAAATGAGTTTACAACATTGTGCGTTGGATAGATTTAACTATTAATAGAACCTGAAAATCTGTACATGAGGGTTCAACTAATTGAAAATGCATAAAAGTCTGCCTTTTTCAGGCTTAGTATCTATATTTCTAGAATAAGGATATCCCTACCTGCTCAACTTACTCTACAGAATAATGCTAAGAGACTAAAATGAGTTAATATGTAATTTAAGTTAATGACTTTGTAAATGTTATACACATGTAAGAGCTTTAACCATTATAATCAGTACAAATTAAATTATACCCAGAACAGATACACTATTAGCTACAATTCATAAGTTCACTCTGACAAATAAACTCACCCCATGTAAGTGCCCAGTATAAATTACATAATTTTAAACTTTCCTCATAGATTCTATGATTACATCTTGAAATATAATTAACAAGCTTCTAGATATATAAATTTATTATCTACATATCTTTTTATATTTCATACAATTTCCATTAAGAGTCAGATGAGTGTCTCAGATCCTTGAAACTTTACTTCAAAACAGGCCAGAATCTGACTCTTCATTTTTAGAAATTTTTTCCTGTTTTGTTATACTTCACGGTTTGATGTCTATAAGATGTTTGTAAGTGGACTTTACAACATTGTTCTGGTATAATCTGTATGTGGATTTTCTGCACGACATTGCTCTAATACAATCAATTCCATATGTTCTTCTGACCCCCATTCACTCCCTCATTGACCATTTTTGTTTAATTAACCTGTATTTTTATGTGGTATCCTTACTAAGTATGTAAGAATCAACTTCTCCATGTTTACTGATCCCAGATATAATATGAAGTACAAGGGTTACTAATCTATAAGAGCAGAAGACAATTATAAGGTAGGTTTGGCTTGAAATCCTTCTAGTTAAGAAACCTACTACTTTCCATTGATATCTAATTGACTCCAAAAAGTATATTGTACAGTTTTCTTTTTAATGAGTCCGGAATATTATCCTACGCAACTCAGCTCTTTATATTTTATTGAAATATGTTTGTCTCTCTCATCTACTAGATTTAAAACTCCCTGATGGCAGACTCCCTATATCTCACTCATCACAAACAATAAACCTAAATAAAATAATAATCCTAAATGTAGTATTTTTGAAACTTAACTATACCACATATGTTCCTCTTTTCTATCTCTAAGACATATTATGGTACAGAAAACAATCTTTATAAATATGATTTTTGCAATAGTAATTTATTCTGCTTCTAGATGTATGTAAGTTCATGAATCTGACATATTCCAGTCATATGTTACTTTATGGTAACTTTATGTTTAAAATTTTAATGTTCTCTCTTTAAACACTAATTTACATAAGAGTGATTTTCTAGTTTTTTTTGGGAGGAATTATCCAGGGAGATTATTAAAATGCAGATTCCTGGCACCAAACACCAAATATACTGATATGGTAAGTCTGGGATGTATTTTACATGCAACATTTTGAGAATTAGTGTTCTGGGGTACTATTTTTGAAAATTTCGAGAAGTTGACAGGGACCTCTGTAATACCTTTGGGATCTTAACACATCAGTTTGTTACATTACAAAGTCCTTAATTGACAGCACTGCTGCATGTAATTGTTCCTTAAGAGCCAAACGTCAAACCTCTTGTAGTTATGAGATTCAAACTCCTAAGTTTTAGCCTGTCTCTCACAGGCTCTTGTGCATCCTAGTTGTGAGATGATAGTAGCCCATGGGATGTACATGTAATGAATCTGTTTGATGAAGAAGGCAGCACTTTTGAGATCATTAAAAAGCTCATTAAATTGAAATCTGCCATGCCATATACAAATGAGTTTCTATTTCCCTATATACTAATCACAGTTGAAGCTATGAGCAAAATAAAGGAAAAGTCAAAGCATTTATGAAAGGTCCCTCAGGTACTACTACAATGTAGAGAATAAAAAACTTACGTGATTGTTTGTTCTCAAGGTTTTTTAATACTATGACCACTCCTCCACCACTTTTTTTTTTTTAAGACAGAGTTTCAATCTTGTTGCCCCAGCTGGAGTGCAATGACGCAATCTCGGCTCACAGCACTCTTCGCCTCCCAGATTCAAGTAATTCTCCTGCCTCAGCTTCCCAAGCAGCTGGGATTACAGGCATGAGCCACCACACCAGGCTCATTTTTCATATTTTTAGTAGAGATGGGGTTTCACCACGTTGGTCACGCTGGTCTCGAACTCCTGACCTCAGGTGATCCACCCACCTCGGCCTCCCAAAGTGCTAGGACTACAGGCATGAGCCACCACGCCCGGCCTATGACCCCTTTTGATAAATTAAAATCCCCTAGCTCTCTCAAGATACTGATTTCCCCTCAGTGAGAATATGCCCCCACCAAAGAATCACTATACAATATGGGAATCTTACCTCCCTGTCCCATCTAGAATTTATCTAGTTTTACCTTCGATACTGTATACGAAAAACAACCTTTATTTGTAAGTCTTTATTTTTCAAATGCAATCCATGTTCTTTTTTGCTTCAATTGTCTAAATGTTCTTGGGAAGCTGTAATTGAGAAATCTCATTATAGGATTCCAAGGTCTCTTTTCTTTTAAACAGATTAATTTTAAAAGCTCACTGGACAAGGTTTTATTATCTATAATTTACACTGTCTCTCCAGTCTCAAAGAGGAAGGGGTAAAATATGGCATTGTCCCTGCTGTAGTTTCTTAAAAGCTGCTAAGTTTATTTTTGTAGCTTTTAAGTTTGCAGTTTACATTTTCCTATTTATTTCCTCAAGATTTTCAGTTTATTCTAAAGAGCCTACCTCCTCTAAAATTCAAAGGTTTGCCCTTCTTTATATTTAAAACAAACTTGCTCACTTACTCTTAAAGATTTTTTTAAAAATAATCTTCAACATGTATTATCTTTCATCAGACTGTGTCCTGGCATCACAAATACAGCTTGAATACATTTATTATTAGTAATATTTAGCTCAAAGTCTTACTGTAAAATATCCTTTTCTCCACATGAATAAAGAATGCAAACTAAGAAAACAAAATAATGTGCTGGAATTTAGGCAGAAAATGCTGTATTTATAAAAATCAAAGTAATGAGTTTTACCTATTATAAGCACAGAAATTATTACAGACATGTGAAATAATAAAAGCACAATTTCTAAAAGCATATTTATTAAGATAAAAGCTTTAACTATGCCCATCCCTAGACAGTTCATAACTTTCCAGAATAAAAATTCACGACATTTAGATTTTCTCAAGATTTTTCCTTAGAAAAGTGAATGTCCCTCTGTTTGCCTTGTTCTATTTACTGGTTTAGAAATTAGCTTTCTTAAACGCCTGCTGCTGGCAGCTGAAGTAGTACCTTTCTTTGCTGGTGGTTCATCTTGTTGAAGTTCATTTTCATTTACTCTTTTTCTTTCTGAACAGATTTTAGTTTTGCTGTCCTGAGGCACTTCAACTGTTTCATTACAAATCAATTTATTGTTTATTATTAAAGATGATGTATCAGCCTTGTCCTAAAGCAAAATAAATTAAAAATAATTCACATAGCGAAAGCTACAAAAAACGTACAAACCACATAAATTACTTTCAATAGCGTACCATAAAAATTTTATTTTCAAATTTGTTGAGATATTTTCTAAGTTATTTCTTAAGTTTCGTCCTAAAATAACTGATGGCTCTAGCAAATAAGCAACATTTGGGGATAACTGGAGAATCTTAAGAAGATAAATCTCTGAAGTCACATCAGAAATGTACTTTGAAAAGAGAAATATGAGACTCAACTATCTATTTTGTTTTGTAGCCAAAGCCTCTTAAAAATTAGCATTGTCTTAAACATTAACAACTCCTAGAAAAATAGTTTTGACCTTAGCTTTAAGTTGACATATATTCAAAGACATACAGTCTACAGACAGCTTTGAAACTGAGCTTCTAGATACATCACTTAGACTTTTTTTTTTAAGGCAGACTGCCTCCCTTAAAAAGGCTAGCAGCAACCAAGCACAGGGGCTCATGCCTGTAATCCCAGCACTATGGGAGGCTGAGGCCAGAGGATTACTTGAGCCCAGGAGTTTGAAACCAGCCTGGGCAACACAGTGAGATCCCATCTCTACAAAAAATTAAAATTCCAGGTGTTGTGGCCCAGGCCTGCAGTCCCAGCTATTCAGAAGGCTAAGGCAACGGAATCTCTTGAGCCCAGGAGTTCAAGGCTGCAGTGAGCCATGGTCACGTCACTGCACTTCAGCCTGGGCAGCACAGTGATGAGACCCTGCCTCTAAGAAAGAAACGGGGGGAACTCGGGGCTGGGGGAAGGGGGAACTTCCCAAAAAAAGGGTATAATATGAACTTAGAAGAAGGGTAAAACTCAGCATTTAAGTGCAAGTCTATCATGTAATCAAATGTATGGTAAAGGCAGAAACTTGCAGCAATCCATTTGAAAAAACAAAGTGTCTGATAAAGAGTGCCACTTAATCAGCAAACATTTTATTAGCAGGAGATACAGATAAAAATAACTTTTTAAAGTCATAAAGTAATGGGTTAAGAAAAAAGGCAAAGTTTTTCTAGCTATCCCTAAACAAAGGATGTCATAAAGAAGAATCTCCATGCTTTCTCACAATTAGTCCCTTAGTGTCACTGATAAACGACAAAATCACGGGACAGGCAGATCACACCTCTGACACAGCTCCATAACAAGTCCAAGTTGTTCCTTCCCCGATCCTTAGTACCTATCAGAATGATCCCATCATTTTCCCCCGCTTCAAAATATACAATCCTCACCAAAAGTCTATCCTTCAGAAGTCATAGTTATTGAAAGGAGGGTTTTCTACTCCCAGGGTATGCTTGGGTAGATAAAACAAAGAATTCAAACTAAATTTTTTCGTTATTGGAAAGAGTTTGCTCTCAAGACAAGATGTGGAACAGTGACCCTACATCAACTGTTAAACAATTAGGTAAGTTTCAAACTACGTTGCATATTTTTATGTATTTAAGTGAACAATTTAAATTTAGCAAACTGTTATTAAGTTAGTTGATAAAACAAGGTCTATAATCTATAAAGTTTATTTACAAGCAAGGACTAATTTACAAATATTGATTTTTTTTACTATCACTTCCTTAAATATCTCTAATATATTATGGTATGCAAACATACTACAGAAATAAATATAATCCCACGTGAAATTTCCAAATATTTTCTTTGAAGCTGTAGTCGCCAGAAATGATCCGTCTCTGGCTTTCCTTTTTGTTTTTATCTACCAAATCAAAGAACAGACTTAAAATCCAGATCAAGAGATAAGAGCAAAAAGCATATGATGACTAACCAAATAAAATTTCCGAGAGCCAAGAGGCCCAGCAATTAATTTATTGCCCCAAGTCTCAAAAGTTTTACATCCCCTTACTTCACAAATCAATTTCCTCTTCCTTAATCTCTACCACTACTACCCTAAATCGAAGTCCTCATCAACTATTAGCTGAACTCTACCAAGAGGTAGCTATTTGGTCTCTTTGCCTGTAGTCTAATTCCATCTCAATCCTATCTTCCAAGTTTCCAAAAATATCTACTCAAATGAAAAACTCCTCTTTGCTATTCCTCTGGTGAAAATGACTCCCCACTGACTCCCCAAACTCTTTAATGCAGTATTCAAGGTCTTTCATCTTATCCTATTTTACTACTCCTAGACTCATTTCTCACCTCTCCTTGCTTCAAACTTTCTTCCTAAACAACAAATTGTTTGTATTTTCCTGCACTCATTGAAAGATTTCTCATTTCCACGACTTTGTGCACTCCGATTCTGGTACACGGAAGGCCAATGTACCTTCTTGTCTCTCATGACTACCATTGTCCCTTTCCTCTACTTTCAAAAGGCTTTTACTCACCCTATAAGGCTCAACTTAATCATTTTCATCTCCACAAAGTATTCCTAACTCCCCACCCACTCTCAGCTTCACACATTGACTACGACTGCACACTGTATTATAACTATATTTACGCTGTTGTTTTCTTATTGGGGGATTGTTAAGGGAGTAGATTTTATTAATCTGTATAATTCCAATAATCTAGCATAGTACCTGGCACACATTGGACACTCCATAAGTGTTTCTTGCTCCTCCACCTATTAAATACTAATTATTTACTAAATAGTTAATTATTAACATATTAAATATTAGGATATTTCTCCCAGTTCAGATACAGAAAAGCCAGAGATTGAACAACGTATCTAACAAATACCAAAAGAAAGGCCTGCTACAGGAGATTATATACAGTGCTCTTCTAGAATGCTCCTCATTTATCTCTGTGGTTTCAAAAGCCCATCTAAAGTTCAGATGATTCAGGGAATGTTGGTGGGTATTAGAGTTTGACTATCAAGATACAAAGGAAACTCAACAGTCACTTTTTATTAAGATACCACGCCTGCTTCTTTTGGTCATAGAAAAGACAGAAAAAAACACCTTTCAACAAAGCAAAATGTTTGGCTCTACGTTTACTCAGTTGACTACGTTATTACCATATATTTTACCATTTCTATATAAAAAAATAATTTGAAGGAGCTTACCCCCAAAAAAGAAAACCAAAGCCATTTTTTAAAAAAAGGATTAAAAGACAAGCTGATCATTCTAAGCTGAACTAAATATGAAATGATCTATCTAAATTTGTATGAAAGACAAAGAACCCTTTAAGTCTCTACATGTCACAGTGTATAACATTTTAGAAAAAAAATCCTTGTTATTAAGCATATAAACAATAGCAACAAGACATATAACAAAAACAAGCTTCTAAGGAAAAAACCTAATTTTACTGAATTTCATGTTATAGTTCCCTGAAACATTATAATCTGGTTTTCTAAGTATGTCTAAATTCCCTTCTCTTCAAAGCTCCCCTTCCAACTAGCTGAGGCTTAAACGTCCAAAGGCTACATATTCTTCTCCTTTTTACGTGCAAAGCAATGCCAGCATATTTTGTGGAAAAGTATGTTCAAAGGAGTCAAACACCCTCGTTTAAGTTCTCAAAAATTCAGATTTGGAGAACAGTAAATTGAGTTCAATGTTGCATACGCAATTCAACATTCTCGGTAAATTAGTCTTGGTTGCATAAGCTATTTTAAATTATTTCCTTTCAATCAAAACATACGTTTGTTTATCAAATTTATTAATATAACACAAAGTTAAATTCTTACATTGCATTTAAATGTATTTTCCATATGAGACTTCAGATTCTGAAATTCATTGATAATATCTTCTTTTTGACCAATTATATTTATCAATTCTTGAATTCTTTGATTCTGTGTAATTATTTTCTTTGGAAAGAAGAAAAAGCAATGTTTCGTGAATATACTTTGGGATAACCAGAAAGCAAACATGATTAATAATGCAGTGTCATAATTCCTTCAGATTTTAAAGTTAAATAAAGATAATCAATGGCAACACACTATGCACAACATCTTATTTTTACCTTTAAAAAAATCACATACACACATACACACACACACACAAAGAGAAGAGAAGCTATATAGCATGTAAGAGGAATCTGGAGCCAGGCTGCCTGGGTTCAAATCCTAGCTGCTATACCTTTTAATATGTCACCCTGGGCTGGGCACAGTGGCTCATGCCTGTGATCCCAGCACTTTGGGAGGCCAAGGTGGGCAGATTACCTGAGGTCAGGAGTTTGAGACCAGCCTAGCCAACATGGTGAAATCCCGTCTCTACTAAAAAATACAAAAATTAGCCTGGGGTGGTGGCGGCCACCTGTAAGCCCAGCTACTCGGGATGCTGAAGCAGGAGAATCACTTGAACCCAGGAAGTGTAGGCTGCAGTAAGCCATGCCACTGCACTCCAGCCTGGGCAACAGAGCGAGACTCTGTCTCAAAAGAAATAAATAAATAAAAATAAAAAAACCATGTCAGCCGGGGCAAGTTATATCATAAAGTTGCTCTAACATTTAAATGAGTTAATAAAAAGCACTTAAAAGAGTATCTGGTAAATGGTAAGTGTTCTATAAATACATATATAAAGTAACAGTCTAAAGAGCTTCCAAACAAGTTGGTTTGGTTTTGTTTTAAATTTAGGAAGAAGATTATGGGAAATTTTTTATTTTCTATTTTATATAGCTTAATATAATTGGTACAACTAGTGTCTTCTATTTTCTTAAGTAGAAAAAATACTAGATAGGAATTGTATAAACAGTAGGTGTAATGTCTTCTAAGTACATTTTAGTTCTTTAAATACTGTATATTAGACACCAAGATCTTGAATTTTTATGTCTTACCATATTTTAAAATACTCAGCTTTTTGAAAGGATAAATGTAAGTTGAAATAAGAAGACTCAAGCCAGAAAAGAGAAAAAATGACAGAAGAAAACTATTCCCCATGTATACCAAGAGACTATATTACTGTTTATTTTTTAAAATAAACACATCTAGTCATCATTCATACTCCTTCGTTAATTAAATACCTTGTCAAGACAAAATAAAACTTAAAGCATTACCTTATTAGATGTTTCAAGCTCTTGAATCAATGAATCTGTTTCTGAAAAAGTAAAGAATTTTGAAAATAAATATCTAAGCATCTGAAAATATGTATCACTGAATAACTATGAAACATATGCTGCTGTAGTGACACTTTACTGTCACATTCAATAAAAAGGATTTTGATAGCACTAAATGCACACCCCACTCATTAAAAAAAAAAATCTGCTAATTCAACCACAACAGGGTAATATTTCAGAAAAAGTCACTTCTAAAACTCAGGATAAAAATAGGTGGCATATGCTAAATAGTAAAGAACTGGCATAACATCAGAGAAGAAAAGGAGCTAGTGCCTTCTTAGTACATTTCATATGATGCAAAGGCACCACTTACATGCTATTTTCTACCCATCTTGTTTCACACAAAAAAGGACAGAGCAGTTATTGCAACTAATTCTTAAAATGCAGATATTACAAACAATTGTATTTACGTATATAAAATGCCCTAAGCGTGGTGGCACATGTCTGTAATCCAAGCTACTCAGGAGACTGAGGTGGAAGGATCACTTGAGCCCAGGAGGTGGAAACTGCAGTGAGCCATGATCATGATCATGCCTCTCCACTCCAGCCTGGGTGACAGAGTGAGACCCTGTCAAAAAAAAAAAAAAAAAAAAGGTGGAAAGAAACAGAAAATGCCCTCCTAGTTAGAATTAGAATGAAGTATCAAACTAACAATCCACTTTAAACCACTAAAGAATATAGAACAATGCCAAGCACAGTATGGCTCATGTCTGTAATCCCAGCACTTTGGGAGGCTGAGGCAGGGAGGATTGCTTGAGCCTAGGAGTTCAAGACCAACCTGGGCCACATAGCAAGACCCCATCTCTACAAAAAAGAAAAAAAAAATGCAGCCACTCTGGTGGTACATACTTGTGGTCCCAAGTATTCAGGAAGCTGAGGCAGGAGGAGGGATTGAGCCCAAGAGTAGAAGGCTGCAGTGAGCTGTGATGCCACTACTGCACTCCAGCCTTGGTGACAGAGTGAGATGTTGTCATTTAAAAAAAAAAAGAATATGTAACAAAATTTACAGCTTTACTCATAAAGTTAACACTTTTTTGATTTTTTTGTTGTTGAGAAGCTCATTTTCTAATAATATTGGTCTAAAATAAATGAAGGTCAAAAAATATTTTTAGTAGTAAATTACTACAAAGTCATACAAATGGTAAAATATTAAAATACGTTAACTAGATGAAAGAATTTTCTGGTCACTATGGTAAACGAGCTACATAAATCTCTTATACTTACCAAGAGTACTTTTTATGTGTTTACAATATCTATATAGAGGTAAAATCTATCCACTTACCATTTTCTCTCTTTTTTAACTCTTCTTTCGTTTTGATTAATTCTTCTTTGGTTTTAGTTAATTCAGCTTTAATTTGATTAAACTTTAGTTCTAAACAAGCAATAGCTTCCTGGGGGTCAGGAAGAGATGCAATATATAAGTGAGCAATTTCAGCCTGTTTCTTAATATCAGCGACATTATCTTGAAGAGAATCAATAATATCTTCAAATCCTACATAATTATGTGTTTCCTAAAAATAGCAAAAACCACATGCCTAATATTAACAGTAGGGTTCACCGTTTACATGTGGCACCATCTAATTTAGACAGTTTTTTAAAGAAACAAAAAATTCACCAACAGAAATTCTTTAAAATAAATTATATAGAAGCATTTCCAATTATGAAGAACCTGTGTTCCATTATTTTCTGTTGTATAGATCATGAGGCATATTTTCTCATAAAAACAATGTTATAAACTGTGACAAGTCATTATAAAACAATTATGATTACCTAGTTCAGGTATAGTTTCAATTATATAATGAGACTTAAAAGGCTTTGTTGGGATGATACATGAAACAAACCTCCATTTTCACAACTCAGTCAATCTCAAACCATGTCAAGGATACATAAGGTTTGCTTGACAGCAGACGTCTGCACATCACTGTCACAAGCCCCTGAACTGAGTGATTAAAAAACAAAACAAAAAAAACAACTCCCCCAAAAAACTGATCAATTTCAGCTTCAGTGTAAGTAGCAGAAAAGGATAATTTTTCTTATATTACAAGTAGAGAATAAGCTGAGCACAGCGGCATGCACCTGTAATCTCAGCCACGTGGGAGGTTGGACAGGACGACTGCTTGAAGCCAGGAATTCAAGATCAGCCTGGGCAACACAGCAAGACCCTATCTCTAAAACTATAATAAATAAATAAACAAATAAAATTTTAAAAGAGTAGGAAATGGTAGTTGCCCGGCAAGGGCAACCCTTTTTATATATAAAAATTTTTGTTTTAAACAGAACAGCCGGGAAATCACGTCTTAGGTCTCTTATACCTTTAAAATATTTTTTTTTTTTTTTTTTGAGACGGAGTCTCGCTCTGTCGCCCAGGCTGGAGTGCAATGGCGCAATCTCGACTCACTGCAAGCTCTGCCTCCCGGGTTTACGCCATTCTCCTGCCTCAGCCTCCCGAGTAGCTGGGACTACAGGTGCCCGCCATCTCGCCCAGCTAGTTTTTTGTATTTTTTAGTAGAGACGGGCTTTCACCGTGTTAGCCAGGATGGTCTCGATCTCCTGACCTCGTGATCCGCCCGTCTCGGCCTCCCAAAGTGCTGGGATTACAGGCTTGAGCCACCGCGCCCGGCCACCTTTAAAATATTTTTAATTTAAAAGTGAGACAAATCTGAGGGGGTTATTCTGTAATCAGGCAACAAAGAATCTATCTGCCTACAATACAATGATTCAAGCAATACCAAAATAAGATATAAATATAACAGAGGTACAAATTTTTCAATGACCAGTCACTATATTTAAACTCTTGGTGCCTTATACTCCTAACAAAACACACCTAATCATAATAAAGCTACACACTAAGCATTGTTTTAATTCTAAACTATCTTGATGTTTCTCATCATTGATGTGGTACACTAAACTCTGGTACTAAAACCTCATTAGATATTTTTAAATACTTCAATTAACGTACTTCAGTTTCAACTTTTGTGGCACAAACGTCTTTCGCTGTTTCTTCTCGAGTGTCACATTTACCAACCAAATCCTTGAAGATAGCCAAACGACGTTCAGCATTTTCTTCTAATATCTCTCGTTCTTGAAGCAGAGTTTCCCTTCAGAATACAAATTAATCCCATTAAGAAACAGAAAAGGAACTACTTTGTGTTTTTGTTTTAAACATCTAAGATTAAGTATATTCTGGATTAAAAGAAAATTTAGGCCAGGTACAGTGGTTCACGTCTGTAATCCCAGTAATTTGGGAGGTGGAGGTGGGTAGATCACTTCAGGCCAGGAGTTTGAAACCAGCCTGGCCAACATGGCGAAATCCTGTCTCTACTAAAAACACAAAAATTAGCCGGGCATGGTGGTATGCACCTGTAATCCCAGCTACTCGGGAGGCTAAGGCAGGAGAGGCTAAGGCAGAAGAATTGCTTGAATCCGGAAGGTGCAGGTTGCAGTGAGTCAAGATCGCACCACTGAATTCCAGCCTGGGCGACAGAGCAAGACTCCGTCTCAAAAAATTAAAATTAAAATTAAAATTAAAAAAAAAAGAGAGAGAAAATTTAAATAGCCATGCATGGGATTAGTAACAGCCATATTCTTTTTTTTTTTTTTTTTTTCTCTGAGACAGTCTTGCTCTGTCGCCCAGGCTGGAGTGCCGTGACACAGTCTCAGCTCACTGTAACCTGCACCTCTCAGGTTTAAGAGATTCCCGTGCCTCAGCCTCCCAAGTAGCTGGGACTTCAGGCACACACCAGTATGCCCAGTTAATTTTCCTATTTTTAGTAGAGACGAGGTTTCACCATGTTGGTCAGGCTAGTCTTGACCTCCTGACCTTAAGTGATCTGCCCACCTAGGCCTCCCAAAATGCGGGGATTACAGGCATGAGCCACCACACCAGACCAGTAACAGCTGTTTTCTAGCTTGTATAAAGAGATCAGAATTCAGAAGCCATCTAATATTAAAAAAAGTAAATTAAGTAGAAAAAAAATATAAAAAAGTAAATAAAATTCTCAATTTTTAACTGGACATGAAAGAAATAACTTACTTAAAGTCAGCTTCCCGTTGAGCCCAATATTGAGTAAACTCCTGTGTAACTTCTTCTCGAATTTTAAATTCCAAGGTTAACTTTTCCTTTTTTTCATTTATCAGTTTTTTTTTCAAGTCTTCTATTAAGTCCAACAGTTTCTATAATATGTAAATGATAAAATTCTTATAAGAATAAATATATCCCAAGAGAAATACCGTCCAACTGTCCAAAAAATAAAACTTTTCATTTAGTCAATTATAATTATGTGTCCTTTTTAACAGTGATAATGTTCTCACTGAAAATTATATGCTTGCAGAAATCCATTAATCTGAAAAATCAGGTTGGCCTCTCCATATTTAAGAAATAGACCTTTGGTAACTCAAATGTCTCACTGTCTACCTATACTAAGAAAAGAAGTAAAGTTAATTTGAGCATTTATTATCTATCAAGAACTACTCTGGCGAGTTCCATATTTGCTTCATTTAATCCACACAACTTTCTGTGAGCTTGGTATCATCCGTATTTCATAGGTGGGAAGCCTAACCATCAGATATCTGGTAAGGCTAAAGGCTGAGTTTAAAAGTGGCCTATAAAAGTCTAAAGCCCAAGGATTGTACACAGCAGAGATGTTGCTTACTGCTGTGTGGTAGTAAGTGGCTTACACCCATTTACTAACCTGTCAAAGAAAGATGTTACATAAACTTATCTTATTAGGCTTTATAACTATCCAGATGTCAACAGCAATTCTATAGCCTTTGAAACACATACACAATCATGAGAAATGTACAATATGTAAATAAAGCAATAAATAAAACACTTAACATGACCATTATTCAACATAAATTGTAGCATTAACAGCTACATATTCTTTTTAATGCTTCTAATTTAAGTTGCTCAACAACAAATTAAACAACAAACTCTAAGCTACAGATCTTCCAAGGTCTCAACTTTATATTTGAAAATAGTTCTATAGATATCCTAACTTCGAAACTCTGCCTCCAAGAATTTATACTGAAGAAATAATTATAATATAACCCTATGTTCTGGCTGTATGAATGCTGATCAGTGTTGTTGTTTTGTGGTAGTAGTTGTGTTTAAATAAAGAAAAAGTGAACCTAACTCAACCAACCTTAAGGGATTGGTTTAATTACGGTACTATCATACAGCAAACTATTATAATCAATAATGATAACCTACATTAATAATTCATGGGCCTGGCGCGGTGGCTCACGCCTGTAATCCCAGCACACTGGGAGGCCGAGGCTGGCGGATCACGAGGACAGGGGATCGAAACCATCCTGGCTAACATGGCGAAATCCCGCCTCTACTAAAAAATACAAAAAATTAGCCGGGCAAGGTGGCGGGCGCCTGCAGTAGCAGCTACTTGGGAGGCTGAGGCAGGAGAATGGCGTGAACCTGGGAGGCGGAGCTTGCAGTGAGCCGAGATCGTGCCAGTGCACTCCAGCCTGAGCGACAGAGCGAGACTCGTCTCAAAAAAATAAAAATTAAATTAAAAAATTCATACTTTTCATAATTTATTTTTATATAAAGAATACCAGGTTACAAAATAGTAACATATAATAAAAATCCATTAACATGAGTGGTAGATTTGAAAGATATTTATATTTAAATTTTCTTTTTCACTCTACTATAAATATATAATACTGTTTTAATAATTTTAAACTACACACTGTGTAAAACAATAAATAATAACTATTGAAGGAGAAATCAAAATGCATGTGGAAAAACCTTCCGAAGTTTATTTTTTTGAGACGAAGTCTCTCTCTGTCGCCCAGGCTGGAGTGCAGTGGTGCAATCTCGGCTCACTGCAAGCTCCGCCTCCCAGGCTCACATCATTCTCCTGCCTCAGTCTCCCCAGTAGCTGGGACTACAGGCGCCTGCCACCATTCCTGGCTAATTTTTTGTATTTTTAGTAGAGACGGGGTTTCGCCGTGTTAGCCAGGATGGTCTCAATCTCCTGACCTCATGATCCGCCCGCCTTGTTCTCCCAAAGTGCTGGGATTACAGGCGTGAGCTCTGAGCCACCGCACTCAGCTGGGGTAACAGTTTTCAATAATTAGATTTTTATCATTGTTAGCATCTGATAAAGTTTTTGCTGAAAAAATTCAGGTTGGCTATTATAGCTAAATGAATTTAAGTATATGTATGCTAATATCAAGGTATTTTATAATGGTTCTTAGAAGTCCCAATCCTTTGATTAAAATGTGAATAAAGGGCTGGGCACATTGACTCACATCTGTAATCCCAGCGCTTTGCAAGGCAGGAGGATTGCCTGAGCTCAAAAGTTCAAGATCAGCCTGGACAATAGAGCAAGGCCTCGTGTCTATAAAAAATTTTTAAAAATTAGTTAGGGGTGGTGGCATGTGTCTGCAGTTCCAGTTACTCAGGAGGCTGAGGCAAGAGGATCACTTGAACCCAGGATTTCCAAGCAGCAGTGAGCCATAACTATACTATCGCACTCCAGCCTGGGCAACAGAGCAAGACTTTGTCTGTAGAAGAAAAGAAATAAAGCATGCCAACACCTAAGCATGTTGATTTTTAAATGTCAAATATTAAACAACATTTTGATGAATTTCCTTAAAATATCTAGCCAATAAGATAAGCATTCACACTATATAATCCATCATAAACTATAGCATTAAATATTTTTCTCTAGTAGTTTCAAAAATTTTACTAACCAACATTATAAAAAATTTCAACTTTGAGATGAAAAAAAAATAAAACTAGGTTTTTTGGTTTGTTTCTTTAAGATAAAGCCTCATTCTGTCACCCAGGCCAGAGTGCAGTGGTGCAGTGATGGCTCACTGCTGCCCAGAAATCCTGGGCTCAAGCAATCTTCCCACTGCAGCCTCCCAAGTAGCTGGGACTACACGTGCGCGTCATCATGCCTGGCTAATTTTTTTTATTTTTTTGTAGAGATGGGGTCTCACTATGTTGCCCAGGCTGGTTTTGAACTCTTGAGCTCAAGCAATCCTCCTACGTCAGCTTCCCAAAGTGCTGGAATTACAGGTGTGAGCCACTGTACCAGCCAAACTAGACTATTAATGGCTCCTTTCGTCCCTGAGGAGGTACTATTTAATACATTACAAAAGCCGAAGTAACAAGGTCTAATCACATCGTGACCAAATAAAGTGGGACTTGTACTACATCTGAAGCTATCATTCTTGTTTCCAAACATATGTTCAATAATCACTTTCAGGGACATGAAGGTAAATTATTAAAATGAGACTATTTAGCCCAATACATCATCGATCTACTTACACTTCTGCAATCCAAAAGAGTACTGATTTGTGATATGTCAACAACATTAAAGCACACCCATGAACACAGGTCTACTACTGTTTCTAGGACACTGGTAAGAGGACTCCATGTATACTCATGGTGTTATGGCCAATTAAAGAGGGGATTAGGTGGCCAGGTAAGGTGGCTCACGCCTGTAATCCCAGCACTTTGGGAGGCCGAGGCAGGCAATCACAAGGTCAGGAGTTCGAGACCAGCCTGGCCCACATGGTGAAACCCCGCCTCTACTAAAGATACAAAAAAACTTAACTGGGTATGGCTGCGCATGCCTATAATCCCAGCTACTCGGGAGGCTAAGGGAGGAGAATCGCTTGAACCCAGCAGGCGGAGGTTGCAGTGAGCTGAGATTGTGTCATTGCACTCTAGCCTGGGCAACAGGGCAAGACGCTCTCTCAAAAATAAATAAATAAATAAATAAATACACACACACACACACACACACACACACACACACAATAACTGGACAGAAGCTGAAAAAACAACTGTTATATCTTATTTATCATAATAAGATGACAAAAAATTACTGTTTTTGAAGATATGGGATCATAGGTACTTGGTAGATATTTTTAGCACTTGTACTTGAGACTGCAAAATAAAAGTGTGATGGAATACATAAAATCACTTAGTGAAAGGATACTCACATGGTCTATAAGTATCACTCCATAGATAATATGCTTTTGCAATAAGATCTGAAATACTGTATCTTAACCAAGTGAGCAAAACTTAGCAGCTCTAAGAATGGAAAAATCAGACATCATGTGGCTCTTAGTGTGATGCAACGGAAAATTTACAACTTAACCTACATAAAAAGCTTCCCTAATGTATTAAACCTAAATCATGAAGAAATAATTAAACAAATCTAGATTGCAGGTATTCTATGAGAAAACTAGGACCCACTTTTCAAAAATGTCAGTGTTAGATTAGAAATAATTAAAGAAACACAATAATCAAAAGCATTTGTTAACTCTGGCTGTTGACAAAAACAAAGGGGCAATAAAGAACATATCAGGAACACTGGAGAAATCTCAATACAAACAGTATACGAGGTTATATTAGTGTATCAATGTTGAATTTCTTGGGTATGAAAATTTCATTGTCTTGTGATCATGACGAAAATGCCCATGTTCTTAGAAAAATATGTTCAAATATTTAGATGTAAGGTGTCATTATGTCTGGATCTTATTTTCAAATTCTACAGCCCAAAAGATGTGTATTTGCATACTCATAAAATGGTAACTGGAGAATCCAGGGGAAGGATAAATGAGTATTCATTGTACCAGTCTTTCTATAGGTTTGAAATTTTTCAAAATATAAAGTTGAACACAAAAACTTCAGTGTATTGTTGAAAAAAACTGAAGAGAGAGCCTTAAGATTTAACCTTAACTTCAGAGTAAGAAGACAAGCATAGAAGTATGAGTTCTTAATACATACTCTTTTCTCCTCGTGGCTAATGAAAGCCTTATTTTCCTCTAATGTTTTATCTAGATCTTCATCAATAAGTTTAGTTTCCACATTTTGAGTTTCTTCAGAGTTTTCTAGCTCCTCAACTAAATCCTCGTCTTCCATCAAATCTTCCAGACTATTTTCCCATGAAATGGTGGCTCTTTTTACATTTAATATTTTATTATTTGAATTATTGTCTAGTGATACATCTTGAGAAGATCTGACAGGTCCAAATAATTTCTCTTGAGAGGAATTTAAAGTGTCTGGGACACAAACCTGTTAAAATATTCAATGTGACTTTTAAAATAGAAAAGACAAGAACTGTCCACTAGAAAATGATTATTTTATAAATTTAAGTCAAATGAAAACTCAAGTGTTAAAGGAAAAACTATTCAAACAAACATACAAACAGGAATCACCATCCCTAAATGAACATTCTGATAGGAAAAAAGCTACTTACACATGCAAACTAGAGGAAAAAATCTATCTTCCTGGGCTAAGTTCTCAGTATTAATCTTAGCAAAGGGTTTTCCAATTACCCAGAAGCACCAAATGAATAAGATGAATGGCAGAGCAGACAATTCATTCCAAAAATACTCATTAATTTGTAATTGATGTTTATTATTAACTCTTATTACTAAAGGTCATTTTAATCCTAGAATGGGCAACTTTCAATCCTTTCTCATGTCTTCCTACTTGGTCAAATATTTACCTTTTTAATTTTCAATTATTTCCTAGGCTTACAGTATTAAGTACAAAATATTTATTTCAAGAAAAAGTATTAATATTCTAACAAGAAGCTTAATAAAATAAGTATTTACTTTTTGTGCAATGGCTGAGAACTTCAATACACTGAGTGTTTCATCATAGGCTAAATAACATTGGCTGATGTTGACAATCATACATATTTTCCCTTTACCATTAAAAAAACTTTGAAAATAGTGAGTCAGTTTACTTTCCCGGAAAGGCACATGCTGTTGAAACCTATGGAAAAAAAATTCAGAAAACACTGTAAGTTAAAACACATCTCATGAAGTCGGGGTGCTGACAAATTTTACAAAGAAATAATTAAGCCATCTATCATGAAATTAAACTTTAGGGTAGCGATTATTTCCAGATGTAACAGTCCTCAGTTTTCATTCTATCTTTTCTTGTTTGTTTTTGTTTTGAGACAGGGTCTAGCTCGGTTGCCCAGACTGGAGTACAGTGGCACTCACAACTTTCTGCAGCTTCAATCTGTTAGGCTCAAGAGATCCTCTCGCCTCTGCCCCCAGGTTAGCAGGGATTATGGGCGCCTGCCACCACATCTGGTTAATTTTTTTATTTTTATTTTTAGTACAGATGAGGCTGGTCTTGAACTGCTGGGCTCAAGCAATCCTCCTGCCTTGGCCTCCAAAAGTGCCAGGATTACAGGCATAAGCCACCATGCCTGGTTGTTTGTTTTAACTGCTGCTACTTACTAACAATAACTCACTACGTAAAATATAAAGAAAACCACATTCAACTGGGTTATGTTCTCTAATATAGAGCAAGTATATAAGAGATGTCATGAAACACCCTAAGTAGAAATGGTGAAGGCTGATTTATATTTACTCAGGCTAAAATGCTAATTAATACAAAAATCTATTGCATCTAGAACCACACACAACGCATTAATAAGAAAAAGGTGGTTTTAGATCCTAAACCAGCATTAGAAGCGTCTCATTTACAGTGTCTATTGGTACAGATTTGCCATAGAAAATACTGACTTTACTTGATGAGTTACTGGCATCAACTGACACTTCTATGATTGTCTTTAATCCAAGATCTCTTAAGCACTTGAATCACAATCTATACACAGTCATTACATAAGAAGCAGGTTAAAAATCAAAAAAGAACTTTCTAAAAACAAAAAAGTTGAAAGTTTAAATACTATAATATTTAATAAGCTAATAAGCTAACAACACTTTCAGAAACACTTACTTTGACTTTTCACTATTCTTCAAGATGTTAATACACTTTCCCAGAGTCAATAAAGAAGTGTTGATATTCCCAGTCTCTCTTAACCTTTCACCTTCATTCTGTGTCTTCATAGTTCGTTCTGAACCAGCAAGATCACATAAAGATAATCTGAATTAAGAAAAGAAAAATTACTTTAAAAGTTCTTCAAAACAATTACAAATAATTACAATTTAAAGAATATTCAACTTACTCACTGACTCGAATTACACGAGACATTTCAGAATCTTCAATCTGTAATATTTTAATAGTGAATATGCTGTGACTGAAATACAAATATCAAATGTTATCATTTTAATTTCTGCATTCTAAATAGGAGAGACAAGTATTCAAATCAACCTTATTTATACCCTAATATTAACTACAGTCCACCACTGCATTTTCCAATTAGCTGTTAGATATTTCAACCCAGTGTTCTACTGTCACTTACATACCCAAATGCCCAAAATCACCTTTTGCCTAGCTCTAAATCCCTCAAATTACCTCCTGACAGTTCAACTTCTATTAACAGTATCATTTATAATAAAGTCACAATTTGTTTGAAAAGATAGTATTAGTTAACATGGTATTATATACAGCTAGCTAATACTCTGAATACACACGAAAGCAAAGCATACATTTGACCTGTAGATCCGGATCTTGTATTGTCCCATGCCCAACTGACTATGGGAACAGGGCTCCTTCTCTCTTAAGAAAAAGCCTGCTTTAATTATCTCACTGCTTAAACTTATTTCCTTTGCCTCTCATTCCCCAAACCCATCAAAACATAATTCCTTAACCCCTTGAGATTATACCCTCACTGAGTATGTTTATATAGTATTCAGGGGATAAGTGAGAAAGACCCAGAGAAAAGGCCACCATTATTACCAACTTCAAAAATACTGAGCTTAGATACTGATATAAAGAAAAAGTAACAATACCTCAGAGACTTCCTATAAATTAATAAACCTGTCAGGACAGGAAACAGTATTGATAAATGTGTTTAGTGTTATTCTGTTTACCAAATGTTTTTTATGCCTTATAAATTTATTAACAGAAGAGAACCTACTGCCCACTTTAATGTAAAATTAGCTGTGTTTAAATTAGCATAGAATACCATACCATCGGTGATTCGAGTTTACTCTTACAGAGTCTATTCTTTACCTCCTACTGGAAGCATTATTCAATTTTGTGAAGGCAACACTCTGGTGCTTTATTCCTAGTTTTAAAAGTCTATAGGCTTCTTTGGAATCAGATACTTGAATCCATTGTAGATCTTTAAAAAATAAAGAGGATATATGTTAATTTATTGAGACAAAGAATGTGCTCTACAATGCAATCTCTTTGGAAGTCTTTTCCTAGTGACATACAATGAAATCTTCCTTCTGACAATACATCCTAGCTGGAGTCAATTCAGTTATTTCAGGTTACACCAGAGGGGAAGATTATAACAATGTTTAATGTAATTTAAATTACACAAACACACAAAGTAAATGTTTGTCAACAGAGTCTGCCAAACGGAAAATTAAATACAGTAACAATTCCTCAGAATTAGACACTCAGGGAAAAAAGAGAGGCAAAATACAGTACAGACTAAACCTGTAAAATTACCTAGCTATTAAACACTGAAGATTGTAATTTATTACTGAATCATAAAATCAGATTTATTGAATGACCAGTATTTTAATTGTTTTTTATTTTTATTTTTATTTTTTTTGGAGACAGGGTCTTACTCTGTTGCCCAGCCTGGAGTGCAAAAGTGTGACCATGTCTCTCTACAGCCTTGACCTCCTAGGCTCAAGTGATCCTCCTGCCTCAGCCTCCTGAGTAGATGGGACTAAAGATGCATACCACCATGCCAGGCTAATTTTTGTATTTTTTGTAGAGATGGCGTTTTGCCATGTTGCCCAAGCTGGTCTAGAAATCCTGAGCTCAAGTGATCCACCCGCCTCAGCCTCCCAAAGTGCTGGGATCACAACTGTGAGCCACTGCATCTGGCCAGCATTTTATAGAAATGACAAAGAATATAGAAAATATCACAGTGCATTCCTTGTAGTAGAAGTATAATCAATGAAATTTTTCAGTTGTAAATATTACATATGTATATATATACATGCATGTAGGTACTGAGTCATGATGTTATTAATATGTATTTCCTACCGTGAATTGCTTTAAAAGGTTAGAGAAAACACTCTGGAAGGATAGTAACATTTCATAGCTGCAAAATTTGGACACTGTTACAAAGTAGGAGAATAATGTGAATATAACCATACACAGCTTTTCCCATCACCACAAATCCAATTAATGATACTCAAGCAAATACAATACCCAAATAGACCCCTTTATATTCAAGTTTAATAAATATACCAAAACATACTTCCAAAACGCAAAATTATCTTCTTCTCTTAATGTTAATAATTAGCATTACAATTTTCAATTTTCTATTTGCTTTAGTCTTACAGCTAGCACAAAGCCCAAGGAGAGAACTTCGGAACAATAAAATAAAAATATTCATTAGTATACCTTTTATAAAAGAATAGCCCTTTACATCTTGGGAAAGGCGCAGCATCTTTCTCTTTTGGAATTTAGATGATACAGGAACAAACAAGTCATAAATATATTCATTGTAAATTTCAAAGAAAGAAACCCACACAGAAAATTTTATATTATTAGCCATATTCAAGCTGGCTTGTTCACAATCTTTCATGGATTCTTCAAACTCTGAGATATTCAAAGAGTTAGTTAAATTTCCTACAAAAAAAAAGAAAAAGAAAAAACAATAATCACAAAAGTAAGCAACTGACTAAAAATGTGACAAAAGTACAGATCGATTCCCAGACTTGAAAAACCAAGTATGCTTAATCTTTTGACCGTCTATGTTAAACACTTTTTGGAACAAAGGAAGATGTAAATAATATCTGGTTTAACCAAAGTTAGACTACTTCCTATCATTCCTTTTTTTCAAAATATGTTAATGAACCAACAGAAATTAAACGTAAACGACAAAGAAAAACAAAAGTGTCTTTCCAATTCAATATTAAAATTGTAACCAGTAAAAGGGGTATCTGTAATATTTAATACAAACAAAACATTACAATGACTGACATTTCATATAAATACATATCATTTTCCAGGTATTACCGACTATGTCATTACAGAAATTAAATCCTTAGTAACCAAAGAAGAGGTCTATAGAAAAAAAAAAACACAATGTATAAAAAATTTTTTTTTTCTTTTTTTTTTTTGAGACGGAGTCTCACTCTGTCCTCAGGTTGGAGTGCAGTGGTGCAATCTCAGCTCACTGCAACCTCCACCTTCTGAGTTCAAGTATTCTCCTGCTTCAGCCTCCCGGGTAGCTAGGACTACAGGCCCATGCCACCACACCCAGCCAATTTTTTTATTTTTACTAGAGACAGGGTTTCACCATGTTGGCCAGGATGGTCTCAATCTCCTGACCTCATGATCCACCCACCTCTGCCTCTCAAAGTGCTGGGATTACAGGCGTGAGCCACCACACCTGGCCTAAAAATTTTTTACTAATAAAAATAAAACATTAGAAGTGATTTAAAAATTAAAAGCTTTTCAAATGTACTTCATATAATCAACATATCAAAGATAGGTGAGCAATGAAACCTTACCATCAAGAGTATCATCAGTGTCATTATGCATAGTAACCTAAAAAAGAAAGATTGTTTTAAAAAAATTTTTTTAAATTTTCATTAAGGTTAAATAATCAAGATATTAATTGCCTATCCAAATAAGTCACTACCAAATCACAACCTTTCATCCACCCAATTCAATGAATTCTTTAATTTTTCCCAGTTAAATAATATAGTTTCATGGGAAAATACAGAGAACTATGAAAAATATTATCATGTATAATCCCTGCCACTCTGGTTGGTTATTATTAATATTTTAATATATTCCCCTTCTATTGTTTCCCCCACACTTATGTTGTAAGCTTTTTCTCCCTATAATTAAAAATTGTTTACAACAGTTGATGGCTATATAACACATGTGAAATGACTTAATTATTCCCTTATTATTAGACATTTAAATTATTCACCAAGTTTTGCCAAATATCTTTCTGTATTTTCTTCTGCATTCTAATTATTTCCTTAGAAATAGAAATAAACCCGTTTCCTTGGAGTATACACCTAAAACTGAACTGGTGGATGAAAAGATATAAAATATTTTAATGTTCTCACTCTTAACATAGTATTGCCAATTTGCTTTCTAGAACCATTTACAATGTATGAAAGTACATGATCTCATTTTTTTAACGTTTTAATCATTTCATAGGCAAAATAGTATCAAGTTTTAACTGAATAACTTGTTAGAATTTTTTTTTTTCTTTTTTTCTTTTTTTCTTTTTTTGAGACAGAGTCTTGCTCTGTCACCCAGGCTGGAATGTAGTGGCACAATCTCGGCTCACTGCAACCTCCACCTCTGGGGTTCAAGAGATTCCTGTGCCTCAGCCTCCCAAGCAGCTGAGGCTATAGGTGTGAGTCACCACGCCCAGCTCATGTTTTGTATTTTTAATAGAGACAGGGTTTCGCCATGTGGGCCAGGCTGGTCTTGAACTCTTGGTCTCAAGTGATCTGCCCGCCTCAGCCTCCCAAAGTTCTCAGATTACAGGCGTGAGCCACCATGCTCAGCGAAAAAATTTTTTTCATTATTAATGATTTTAATTTCCTCTATGAATTGGCTATGGAGTTATCCACCAATCTCCATAAATTTTGTTAAAATACAATTTTACTTTCAGAGACCATAGTCATAGACTCAACTTTGAACTCTACTGGTAACACACTTTTTACTGCCTTAAAACCCTGGTTTCTAAATGTTTTAAAAAAGAAAAATTCGCATTAATAGGTTAAAAATATTTACAAAAAAAATTAGTAGTTTTTAACAGCCTTGAATAAAATAATGTCTGAAAATATACTACAAAATCCAGAAGGCACAAGAGGAATAAACAGACAAGTATAACTTCATTTTTTAAAGTTGATATGGTACCACCTTCTATAAAATAATACCTCCTCACAGTATTTTACATATTTATTTATTGTCCGTCTCCATGAGGGCAGTACCATTTGTCCTCAAAACTGAAAATACTGCCTGGAAAAAAAACAGGTGACTGAATAAAATTTGCTGAGTAGATGAATACTGAAAAACACAATGGGCCAGGCTTGGTAGCTCAAACATGTAATCTCAACACTTTGGAAGGCCAAGGGAGGAGGATCTCCTGAGGCCAAGAGTTCAAGTCCAGCCTAGGTGACATACCAAGACCCCATTTCTACAAAAAAATCAAAACAGCCAGGAGCAGTGGCATGCCCCTGTAGTTCCAGCTACTCAGAGGAGGTTGAGGCAGGAGAACCACTTGTGCCCAGGAGTTCAAGACAGCAGTGAGCTATGATCATATACCACTATACTCCAGCCTGTAGGACAAAGCAAGATCCTGTCTCTAAAAACTAAAAAAAGGAAGAAAAAAAAGAAAAACACAATGGGGGCAGGGGAAAAACAAGCAATAAGCCAGAAAATTTGCAACCCATACAGTAATACATTAATAATGTATTCATTTTTTAAATACATTTTAATAAATCAGTAAACAAGAAAAGTCATACAATACTAGAGAAATGGACAAAGAACGTGTGTGACAAATCACAGGAAAAAATTCTAAGATGTACTAATCACCTAATTTACAATTAAAGAAATAAAAAGTAAGCTGAAGTGAGCCATTTTTTACCTATCAAACCAGACATTATTAAATATCCAATCTTGGCCTGAGTTTGGGAAAATTAGCACCAAATATATTTGCAATGGAATGTTTCTTCACTGAAACACTGTTCAAAATAGTAAAACATAGAAACAATACAAATGGCCATCAATGGAGACTTGGTTTTAAAAGCTGATTTAAAATTTAAAAAAAGAAGTTAAAGACTTAACAGATAAAAGGCACATGATTTAAGGTTGGAAGAGTTTTAAGATATGCTAAATGAAATACCAAGTCACAGAATGGTAAGCATAGTAAGATCTCTTTTTTGTTTAAAAAAAAAAAAAAACTATATCATAAAGACAAAGGTATGAAGATATACACATCATATATATGTTTGTGTATATACAGATAGAAAGCTCTGTATATGGATTTTATACAGAGAGAGAAAAGGCCCAAAAAAGATGCTTTCCAATCTATTAATAATTTTTTCTTTAGGAATGAAATTAAAGGAAACTTTTACTTTTTACTTCTCACATTCCCTATTTTAAATTTTGGGTACATATTATTTTCACAATTAAAAAACAGAATTTTAAAAAATCATTACATAAAAAGCACAATGCTGGCTCTACAACAATCAAAAAAGATTTCAGAACCATTTACATTTGTATTGTTGAAACATTCTTGCTGTTGGTACAAACAGAAAAGATGTCTTCAAACTTTAAGCTTTATTTTTCTCAAAAAAATAAGTAAAAAACACTAACACCACAAAACAGATTCCAATATATGGTGAAACAATCTAAAGGGTTTATAAGAAGTCAGGAATTATACATACTAAAATATTTTCATACCTCTTTAATTTGCCGAAGCAATGCACTTTTGCCAGCAGTTTCTTCTTTCTCTTGTTCTGATGATAACCGTAAGTATTCTCTAGATCTATGTGGTTTAAGGTTCATCTTTGTATACAGTCTTTCTTGAAGACTATCAAATAATACATTCAAAGTTCGAGGCAGAATGCCCATATTTTCTTCTGTGCCTGCAAAAGGAATTTTTGTGTTACACTTTCTCAGTCTACTAGGAAAGAGGAAACTTTCCTTGTTTATTAAAGCTCCTTTTATACTACCAATAGGCAAGAGTCAACAATTAAAATGAAAATGATAGAAGGTGAGGATTACTCAGTTTTCCATCACTTTGTTATTCACTGTAGGTAATTACCAACATTTTATTGACTATTATTTTGATGTAAACCTGAAATTTTACATTCAGATAATGCAACCATATTAAGATTTGTAATCACCCATAACCACAAACTATAAAAGTAAAATGAAATATAAAATTTCTTCCTGGTCATTTATGCTTAATTCTCTGTATCACATCAATACTTTTTATGGATTTTAATCATCATCTAAATCTCTATCAATGGGTATTTTCACAAATGAATTAAATAAATTTGAATTAAAAGCCAATAGCAAGGCCAGGCATGGTGGCTCTTGCCTGCAATCCAAGCACCTTGGGAGACCAAGGTGGGCAGATCACCTGAGGTCAGGAGTTCGAGACTAGCCTGCCCAAAATGGTAAACCCCCATTTCTGCAAAAATATAAAAATTAGCTTGGCAAAATATAAAAAACTGGTGGCACACGCCTGCAGTCCCAGCCACTCGGGAAGCTCAGTAGCTGAGGCAGGAGAGTCGTTTGAACCCAGGAATCAGAGGCTGCAGTGAGCCGAGATCACACCACTGCACGCCAGCCTGGGCAACATAGTGAGACTGTCTCCAGAAAAAAAACCAACAGCAATACATAATCAATATGCTATTACTATTAAAAATAGAGCAAACACATACTAGGTAATAGCGACATAACTACTTGTATGTATTATAAAAATACTGAGTGATTATTATTGCTTCCTTATCCTTTCCAACCAAAATAAAACAATATTTACCTTGAAATGTATATGTTTTTCCTGAATTGGTTAGCCCGTAAGTAAAAATCAGACGACTTTGTCCTTTCAAGAGGTCTTTTACTGGTTGCATAATGCAACCCTGAAAGAATTCCTTCTGTGTAGTTGCTGGGCCAAAAACCTAAGCAAGCATTTTTAAAAAACTCTTTTTAGAAAATTCAAGTTAATATTAATAGTGTGTTCCATCCCAACACACTGTTTACAAATTTTAAAGATTCATTCTTAAAACAGGTGCCATATCCCCACTCCCACAAATACACTTGATAGTTTTACTACCAGAAAGTTTTCAAGATAGAAATCTGTACCAAGGAATTAAGAATTCACCTAAGTTTTGAAAAGAATATTTCTTAAAAATATATTCATAATAATTTTAACACTACAGTGATCTCTTTACATCCGATTATATATTTCCAGACCTGAGATTTGAGTGTTATCCTTAAGGAAAAAATACTAGAACCTAAAATCTAAGTTGCATAAGCACAAAATGTATAGTTCACTATATATAATTATATAGCAATTTAGCCTAAGCCAAGTCTCTTTATCTTTAAAACAAAAAACAAAAACACTTCAGTTTTACCTTGGAAAAACTGAATTTCTGGGCCATCTGCCCCGAGCTTTTCTCACTTAACCGACCAAGGATGCATTGAGGCTCTTTCAGCAGAACAGTCTGTGAATCCAGAATATGCACACAGCCCTAGAATACATACCCCCAATAAATAAAAACTAGTATTTTGCCAATTTAAAAGAAAATAAAATATTAAAATTCTATTAAATTCAACACAAACCTCAGACTCATGTTCTTTTTCTGACTGTGTAAATGGTCTTATTCGAAGACAAACCTGGAGATAATCTTTGGATTCGAAACTGTTTGCCTTAAAAAATAAAGGAGAACAATATTGTGTTTTTGAAAGATATGGCTTTTCAGAGACCATCTTTCCTTAGCATAGCTAATTTTTACATAATAATCTCAGATCATAAAGAATTTCTAAACAGTCACTATCTGGCTTTTAATCATGTTAGAAAAACTCAACAAATCTATTTAAATAAAAACAAAACACACCAAAATAAATCCAATTTCCTCCATCTCCTGTATTTATACATGAAGTTTACAAAAAGCCTTTATTCCACAAAAGCCTAATATAAATAATGAGGCCCTAAGTCACTGGAAAATATAACTCTAGAATAAATCAAAAGTAACTATAATATTCTATTATTCAAATGCTCAATTCCATGAGGCATTCACAATTTTTTTACTATGTACCATTCTCCTTGTTACTTTTTCCGAGCAAGAAACGTGCATAGAAAATATAATTTTAAAGAAATGTTTTAACTTTTAAAAAATAAAAATAAAAAGGAAACAACTACTTGACAAATGCAACTTAACTAAAACAGACATAACTAGAAAATCTGAATAACCCAATTCTATTAAGCAAACTGAATCCATTTTCAAACTAAATAATCACACACAAAAAAATCCAGGACCTAGTATTTTAACGGTAAATTCTATCAAACATTTAAGAAAATAATCAGCCGAGGAGCAGTGACTCACGCCTGTAATCCCAATGCTTTGGTAGGCCGAGGCAGGTGGATCACCTGAGGTCGGGAGTTCAATACCAACCTGACCAACATGGAGAAACCCCATTTCAACTAAAAATACAAAATTAGCTAGGCATGGTGGCGCATGCCAGTAATCCCAGCTGCTCGGGAGGCTGAGGCAGGAGAATCGCTTGAACCTGGGAGGCCAAGATTGCGGTGAGCCGAGATGGCTCCACTGCTCTCCAGCCTGGGCAACAAGAGCAAAATTCCAACTCAAAAAAAAAAAACCACGCAAATTGTACATAAACTCTTTAAGAAAATACAGGAAGAGAAAATACCTTAACTAATTTTGAGTTTGACATAACCTGAATGACACAACTGACAAAGATAGCCTCAGTAAAAAATTAGAAAACAAAATAGCATATTAAGATATATGCAAAATTTCCCATGCAAAATACTAGCCAATATATAAAACAGGATAATAATATCTAACCAAGAATGGTTTATCCTAGGAATATAAAGTCAGTTTAACATTCAAAAATCAATCCAGGCAATTAACCATATTAAAAGAATAAATGAAGAGAAACTTTTATCTCTACAGATGGAAAAACAGCATTTGACAAAATTCAACGTCCATTTGTAATAAAAAATCTCAGCAGAGTGTAATGAATGCAAACTCTCTCATCCTGATAAAGGGCACTCACAAAAAATCTATAGCTAACAACACACTTAACAGGAAAGACTCAATCTAAGATGAGTAGCAAAATGAGTAATAAGAAGAGGATTTCTGCGTCCCCACTTCCAGTAACACTGTATTAAAGGTTCTAGCTGGTGTAATTGGGCGTGAGGGGGGAAAGGAAATGGGGGAAGAAAAAAGGAGGGGTAAGGGAAAGAAAAAGGGAAGAGAAAAGGAAAGGAAAAAGGTAAAAGGGAAGGGAAGAAGAGAAAGAAAGAAGGGGAGGGGAAAGAAGGGGAAAGAAAAGGAAAAGAAAAATGGAAGAAAAAAAGGAAATGAAAAGACAAAAGTCATCCAAATTGGAAAGGAAGAAATAAAATTTTCTTTATTTAGAAACAACATGAACATATGCATACAAAATCCAACAAGTCTACAAAAAATTAACTTATACTAACAGAATGCTAATCAGAGGTTACTTGGAGGTGTGATGGGAGGGAGGACTTACAGGGAGCCTCAAGGAAACTTTTGAGGGTAATGGATATACTCATTAGCTTGACTTTGGTGACAGTTACACAAGTGTATGCATATGTCAAAACTTATCAAACTGCATATTTGAAATATATGCAGTTTTTCATTATGCCTAAAGCAACTAAAAATATTATTTACAATAGCATCAAATAACATAAAATGTTTATAAATATATTTGACAAAAGACACGAAACGCCTCTACACTGACAAGTAAAAAATACCGCTGAGACATTAAAGACCTAAATAAAATGAAGAATACCATGTTCATGGATTAAAACTCAATATTGTCAAGATGTTAATTCTCTCCAAATTGATCCACAGATTTAACGCAATCTCAGTCAAAAATCTCAAGATGCTGTCTTGTGGAAACTGGTAAGCTGATTCTAATATTTATGAATATGCAAAGGACCTAGAAAAGCCAAAACTTTCCTAGAAAAGAAAAGCAAAATTGGAGAATTCACACTACTTAATTTCAAGAATCATTATAAACCTACAGAAATAGATGGTGTTGTGTTGGAATAAGGACAAATAGGTCAAAGGAAGAGAATAAAATCCAGAAATAGATACACATATACAGTCATTTGTAAAGGCACCAAAACAATGGGGAAAGGAAAGTCTTTTCAATAGATAATGCTGAAATAACTATTTATGTAGTTAAAAAAATGTATGGAAGCTAAAAAGAAAAAGAAAAAAGTTAACCTAGGTCCCTGTATCAACTGCACATAAAAACTGTTCAAAATGGACCATAGATATAACTACTCAAATGAAAACTATAAAATTTCTAGAAAAAGTAAGACAAAAACTTTAGGGAAGGCAAAAGTTTCTTAAAGAAAACACACACACACACACACACACACACACACAAACACAAATTCACCAAAAAAGAAAAATAAATGTTAAATTGAATGTCTTTAAATTTTAAAACATCTGATCAAGACACTATTAACCTGACAAAGGATTTGTATACACAAAGATTTCTCACACAACACTAATGAAACAACCTAATTTAAATGGGAAAAAGACCTGAAGAGACACTTTACAAAGAAAGTAGAAAAATGGCCAAGAATACTTGAAAGAGTGCTCATCAGAGCAAACTAAAACCAAAACAGGGTACCATTACACATCCACTAGAAATAAAGATTTACATTATCAAGTGTTGGCAAAGAGGCAGAAGCACTGGAACCTACACACATTGCTGGTGCTGGAACAGCCACTTTGAAAAACAGTTTTGTAGTTATTTATAAAGTTAAACTTACACAGTTTGTATTCCTAGGTATTTACCAAAGAAAAATGAAAACACAAATCCACAAAAAGGCTTGCACAAGAATGTTCAGAGCGGCATTACTTATAATGGCCTCAAACTGTAAACTACCTAACCGTCCATCAAATGATAAATGGAAATGTGGCATATCTGAACAACAGACAACTACTTAGCAATAAAAAGGAAAAAACTGATATGTGATGCATGACAAATCTCAAAAACGTCATGCCAATCCAGAGGTCAATAAATTTTCTCTGTAAAAAGCTAGATAGTTAATATTTTAGGTTCTAGAGACCCTATAGTCTCTGTCACAACTACTCAACTCTGCCATGATAGTGTCACAACAAATGTAGTAAATAAATAAACCAAAAAGTACAATTGTGATGCAATAAAAATTTATTTATGGACAGTGATGTTTGAAATTTATATAATTTGTTATGTGACATTATTCCTATTTTGATTTTTCTTCCACTATTTAAAAATATAAAAACCATTCTTAGCTTGTATCTAAGTACAAAAACAGGTAATACAAAAATAGGCCATTGTTTGCCAACCTTTGTATTAGAAGGAGGCATAATAATCAACACAATGTTTTTCTTGTACTTACCTCAGTGTTTGGAGCAACTAAGGAAAATTCATGAGACAGATCAAGCTTAATGCCATCAAAATTTATTTCTGAAGGCCTTGCAATTGGGTCAGCACTAAAAACATAAGATGGTCGAGGTACTCCCTCTTGATTAAAATTAGATTCCATTCTGCAAGAATAACAGTAACTTTTTTAACAATATTAATAAGTCAGCATATAAACCACCCACACTTTCAAAAGTCTAGCCCACTACTTCCCTCCAAATAACTAGATTTTAGAAAAGAAAAGCATTACATTTATAACACAATAGCCTACAGGAAAGATAAAAGATCAAATTATATTTACAGATTCTGAATCTAATAATACTGAACACAGCCTACTATTTTCATACAATATCCATTCAAAGAGGTTTCATGAGTACAGGTAATCTGTAAAGATGGTATAAAACGTTTACTCTCTCCCTGAAATCCTTTCAAAACTCAAATAGTAAGGAGATCACAGAGTAAATTATAACCTTGTGTTATCTACTTAGTGACTCCTGTAGAATGTTACTTACAGACTTTCTTTTAGCATTTAGAAGTTAAAACTCAGTTATCTGGGCTTGGCGTGGTGACTCACACCTGTAATCCCAGCACTTTGGGAGGCCAAGGGGGGTGGGGGTGGATCACGAGGCTAGGAGTTCAAGATCAGCCTAGCCAAGACGGTGAAATCCCACCTCCACTAAAAATACAAAATAATTAGCCGGCCGTGGTGCCAGGTGCCTGTAATCCCAGCTGCTCGAGAGGCTGAGGCAGAGAATTGCTTGAACCCCGGACGTGGAGGTTGCAGTGAGTCGAGATCACACCACTGCACTCAAGCCTGGGCGAGAGAGAGAGACTCCGTCAAGGGGAGGAAAAAAAAAAAAACCTCAGCTATCTGAAAAATTACTTCCAATTTCAAATTCAAGTAAAAAGTAAAATAATATATGTAAACACATTCAAAACAGTACCTGACACATCACAGGTTTTAAGTTAAATAGGAATAATGCATCAGTAAACTATTACAATTGAATTAAACATAAAATCACTAAACTAAAAGGTAAACTTAAGGATAATCTTAACTAAAAAATACTAACATTCTAATATTTACTGAGAATCTACTAGATGTACAATACCAGAGAGAGGGGGAGGACTCTGAGCTGTTTTTTGGCAAGATTATAAAATATCCAGATCAGTGACTCCCAAACTAAAGTCCCTAGCTCAAGAAAGTAGTAACGAGCAAAACCCACAGGTATTATATAAAATGAACCAAAGATGGCCCTTGCATGATGGCCCTAAATTATATACTTCTTCACAGCTGGTAGGGATCTTAGCTCAAATGCCTACTGGATCAAAGACCATAAATGTTTAAAATAAAAATTAAAAAGCCTATGGCCAGGAGCAGAGGCTCATGCCTATAATCCCACCACTTTGGGAGGCCAAGGCGGGTGGATCACAAGGTCAGGAGATCGAGACCATCCTGGCCAACATGGTGAAATCCCATCTCTACTAAAAATACAAAAACATTAGCCGGGTGTGGTGGCGTGTGCCTGAAGTCCCAGCTACTAAGGAGGGTGAGGCAGGAGAATCACTTGAACCCAGGAGGTAGAGGTTGCAGTGAGCCGAGATCGTGCCACTGCACTCCAGCCTGACAACAGAGCAAGACTCTGTCTCAAAAAAAAAAAAAAAAAAAAGCCTGCTGGGGTACCAAACTCAAATTCTGAAGCATCCATTTACTTTAAATACGGCCAAAAATAAGCATATTTTTAGCCATTTAGAGCCTGCCAATTTGAACACCCCATGAAACTGCACCCAACATTTGCCAGACACATAAAACCTGGGATTATCAAGACCCCCAAGCCGCTGCTGCCCTTGAGAGTTCTATGATCCAGAGACTCTCCACTGTGCAACATCACTTAAACATGTAAGCCCCTCTATGATTCTTTCCTCCCCACTCCCCATCCCCTTTGCCCTCTTTGACCTCTGGATGGTGGTCCCTCACCTGGTCTAGAAAACGTCCCATACTGAGAGGGATTTCCTTTGCCTACAATTCTGTCAAAGTCCTTGTTTATTCCTGTCACCTTGTTGACAATCTTTTTCCTTGATCAGAAGAAAACTTATCCTAAACTTATCACAAGAACATGGCTGGATTTTTTCCCCTAAATTACAAAAGGGCTAAGGAAAGCACCGATCTAGATCATGGGGAAGGGGGTGCAGAGCGGGGAGCATTTGCAAAATGTTAAAGTACCGGCTTGACATTTCAAAACACAGAGTTCATGGAAATGCCCAGAAAACTAAAAAACATCTGTGGCTTCAAATAATAACTTTTGGTTTAAAGAAAAGTGTTGATAAATCTTTTAAACTGCTGAATTAAAAAAGAATATTCCTGTGTACGAAAAGCAATTATAATAAAGTATTTGTTCATATGCTCATTTTTCAATGAACAAACTACTTCCTAGCATTTCTAAAAGTGTTGAGATGTAACTTCTTGCAATTATATATGACTACTACTTATACATGGCCTACCCAACTAAACTGGAACCTTCTTGATGGCAAGAACCTTATCTTATACCACTCTGTAGCCCCTACAACAAATTCAGTGACTTATGTAGGGATGAAGACTCTCTGACTAATGACTTTAAATAATGGTTATAAAGAAAAAACTCTTCCCCCCCTTACCCCCCCAAAAAAAATCGGTCCTAATCTGTAATACTATATTTCATGAGGCTTCAAGACCTCATTTTTCATTCAAAAGGCTGCTCTGACTGGAAAACTGCATCTTTATTTATCTTCTCTCCAATAAGAATCCGCAATTGGAGACTTGAGTGAAAAACAGTAGAATCTGTTACTGAATAAGGTTTCTGAAAGTGGTCTACAACACACAGCCTCAAAAAAAGTCTTCACAACTAACTGATGAGTATTTTACGTTATTTTACAATTTAAAATCTGGAGTCTTGGACATGTAATAAAACACATACACTGTTACACTACCTAACCCATAAGGCATGAACTTGTGTAAACTAGTACTTTAGCAAAAAATATTAGAGAATTTGCCAGACAGGCATCACTGAACCAGGGAGCGAATCGAGATGGAGAAAGCCTTCGGAACTGGGGAATAACAGCAGTCACTGTGCCACGAACTCTTCAGCCTGGCACTGCAAAACCCTAGAAGGGTAAGCCCCAAGCACCAGTAGGAGTAATCTGGAAATAAGTGCACAGAGGCCACCACAGGGCTCCCCCCCGCAAAAAGGCCGTGTTACCTACCTGCCGAGCAAACTGCTCACCTCAGAGCTTCAGAAAACTAGCTGTGGCAAAAGAGGCCTGTTTCTCAACAACAGAAGCAACAACAATAATAATGTTAATGACTGCAAACATTTAGTAACTACTGTGTGCCAGCACTAACAACTTTACACATTACCATTTAATCTTCACAAAAGCCGAAAGAAATTGATACTTTATTGCCGCCTTTTAACCGATAAGAAAACTAAGATACAGAGAGATTAAATGAATTGTCTTGCGTCACTCAACTAATAAGCAGTGGCGGCGAGATTTAAACCCTAACCGAAATAGTATGACTCAATGCTGCGTACCCGGTGTTCCCATCGCTCCGCAACCCAGTTCCTGACAGTAACCTCCACGGGGGTACGAGCACTGTCGGAACATGCCCACATTGCCAAAGCCGTTTCCTCACCTTAGGCCCCATATATATGCAATCACCCACCTCCTTCCCTACACCTTCCCCCGGGCCACCTCCTCACCTGCAAACGTCGCCTGGTCAGGCGGACCCGCGAGAAGCACTGCAATATTATCGTTTTCAAATTCAAACAATGGCGGCCAGGGCACCGCACTGAACGCTGGGAGTGGGTGGGGCGTCCGGACCTCCGCCAGGGAGCGCTGCCGCCTCGCGCTGCGGACTTTCTAGTGGCTCCCGGAAGAAGCTCTCCAATGTGAGGGCGGGTCTTGAAACGCGGGCAGCCAATGAGCGGAAGCAGGCGTGCACAGCCCGGGTGCCGAGGGTCTCGTTTGCCTACCAGCTGGGCTAGTCGGGCACTAATAGTGCGCTTCCTCACGGGTGTTGTGAGTCCCACGCTGTTGACTGTGACACCGATCTCCGATTCTGTCCTCGAGGCAATAAAGATGTGGCGAAGGCCCGACGTGAGGCCGCTGCCACTGCACTTAGTCCTGCGACTCCCCAAGGACTGGCCGAGGAATGGCGGGCCAGCTACTTCCCAGTACTGTCCCTACGGGGTTTGAAAAGACTCGGCATCCCGGGATCCGGAGGGTCACTTCCCTCGCTGCATCCCCATTGTGCAACTGCCAGTCTCAAAATTGATGTAGGTAAGCTTATGAATGTTAAAACTAATGAATGCAAGATGCTGAAACAAAGCATTAACTGAAAGGTTGTCGGGGATGAGGATGTTAGTATCTCAAAGAATCACCCTACAGATAATTTATTATAAAAGGAAAGTAGAATTTTACACTGAAGAGATTTATTAGACATACCTTAACTAAGTGAAGATACTTAGCATCGCTAATAGCACCCGATACTATTTGTACTAGAAATGTTTGACATGAATCTAATCATGAGGAAACAATCAGAAAAAAACAATGTAGAACATTCTACAAAACAACAGGCCTAGGCTCTTCTTCAGAAGTGTCAGTGTCGTGACAGGAAAAAGAAAAAAACGAAGTGGAGAATTGCTTTAGTCGAGAGTCAAAAGAAACCAAATGAAATCTGTGAATCTTGGTTCATAGATTAAAAAAACAAAACAAAACTGCGAAATACATTTGTGGACAATTGGGGAAATTTAAATATGAACTACATATTAGATGAATCAGTTTTAAATTGGTTGCATGTGAGAATGAATTTGTGGTTAAGTGGAAGAATGCCTTTGTTTTTGGAAGGCGCTGGCGCTTGCTAAAGTAATTAGCAAAGTGTCACAGTGTTTGCAGCTTACCTTCAAAAGATATGGCAAAAAAGTAAAATAGAGAAAGCAAATGTGGCAAAATATTAGTAATTGATGAATCTAGGTTGAAGGGTATAATGGTGTACATCGTACTAGTCTTGCAACTTTCTAAAATAACTGAGATTTTCTAAAATAAAAAGAGGAGGGGGAAAAGGGAATAAAATTCTGATCTTTACCCCGGCCTCCCAGGTCCTGCACAATCAGGTGTCGGCCAACCTCACTGCCCACTAACTGTACAGTAAGTTGATCTGCTCTGGATACCTCAAACACAACTTCTTTCCAGCATGTATGAACCTTTGCATGGGTTATTCCCTCTACCTGAATTCTCTCTTCCCCATTCAACACATGGCACTTCCCTTTATCCTTTAGATTACATCTAAAATAGTACCTTCTTAAAGAAGACTTTCCTGACTACTGTATCTCAAGTGAGCACTGTTTTTTTTATTTGTAGGTTCAATTTCATTTTTATACTTTTTACAACTAGCAATTGTTGTTTTTCCCCTGCCCCATTAAATGTAAGTTCTGTGAGTAGAAGAACTGTGTTTTGTTTGGTCACTAATGTATCCTCAATGACTCTGTAACACAAGACAAGCAAATCAATATTTGTTGAACAATGAATGAAGGCTTATGTGGCTGGGTAGAGACCATGGGGAGGAGTCAGGGGAGTGAATCTGGAGGCATGGGCCGAGGCCAGATCCTATAAGTCTTAGCCAAGTTACTGACTTGAGTATTATGAAATGCTTACTGGATAACCGGTTTTACGCATGGGCATGGTACAATCCAATGTGCGTCTATCTTTTGAAAAGGTTAATCTCCTGGAGAAACTAGAGGCAGCCAAGGAGGATGCTGTTGCAAGAGATTCCAGGAAAAGATAATGATAATGTGGACTTGGAAGATGGCAGAGGAGTTGCAGAAAACTGACCAGATTTTAGAGGTATTTTTTCCTACGTTTTTCGTTTTGGCACCAGCTGCTGGGTTTTTCCCTTAGGGAGATGCAGAGCCAGCTTGATTGGGAAGTGCTTGAGATTAAGTACCCTTTCCAAAGAATTCCATCTGTGCCTTGAAATGAACATTAACCTAAAGTGAGAAATTTGGTAAGTTAAGTTACATCAGAGTGATTTTCTGCCCTGGCCACAGTCTCTACTGTTAGTAATAGCTGACTTCCTTTATGCCTGGTAGTGTTCTTAGCACTTTATACTCATTTAATCCTAAGAGTAACTCTGTAAGGCAATTTGTTGTTAACTCCTATTAATAGAAGAGGAAACTGAGGCGTGGAGCTTGTAAGGAAAGAGTAAAGCTATCTACTAAATAGAAGTGTTGAAGATTAAATCAGGTAATAGTGTAAAGTATTTATAAAAGTATCTGGCACATGTTAAATAATAACTTGTTTCAATTTATATAACAAACAGTGAGACTGGAATTTGAATCGGGGTGATCTGGCTTTAGAGTCCATGCATTCTTTCTCCTCCCAAAGTTTGGATCCAGCACCCCTGGAATTCTCTTAAGAAAATACTAAGTGCTTAACTCCTACTGCAAAGCCATTTCTAGAAGCAAGACTGAAGCAACTCACTTTTCAATCCCAAAATAATACTTTTGAGGGTGTATTAATTACAAAGGTTTAAATAACAAGTTCAACAAAAATTTATCAGTCACCCACTAAGTGGCAGATTTCTCTACCCTTGAGAGGCCCTTAACAGGCCTTCTTCTAAAGCAGCCCTTCTCAACCTGGGATTTCAAGAGACAATTAATCCCTAAGCCTTTAGGCACCCATTATATATAATGTATTAACTTCTTTCGTATACATCTAGAATGGCACTGGTTCTACACCATCCTGAAAATAATTTTTTTATCTCCTATTGTTCATATGGGGAAATCCATATGCGAAGTATTTCAAAACATGACAAATGCTGTAATAGAAATGAACAAGGAGTAATGGGAGCAGAGTGAGCATAGCTTAAAAGTAATGCTGTGAAGTCAGACTTGAGATTGAGTACAAGCCCAGCCACTTATAGGGCTCATAAAATTGTTGTGAGGATTAAAATAGCATATGTAAGTTATTTAGTATAATCCTGGCACATAGTAGGTTTCATAATGGTAGTAATATTTATTAAATCTGTTTATTAAGTCATTAGAATGCAAACTCATTACTATCTTGGTCCTCTATAGCCCCAACATATAAAACCATACCTTGCACAAAACGAGTACTCAATAAATACTTTTTGATGTAATAAGGGACATCTACTAGGGAAGATTTCTTAATGTAGCATGTAGGCTGAAGAAAGTGAGTGGGATTTGCCAGTGAATTGTAGGAGGAGGCCATTCCAGGCCATGGAAAGCTATGAGACAATGATAAAAAGAACAAGAGTTCACAAAAGATTCCAAAAACTAAATACCTACTTCAGCATGACTGTGAACATTAGCTGAAGTGGGTAATGGCAGGAGATAAGAAAAGTGGGCAGAGGCTAGATCATAAAGGGCCCTGTATGACATGCTAAAGAAGAGCTAGAATTATATTCTCTAAGGCCTAGGTTTTGCTCAGCAGAGGTATGGAAGGAAAAGTGTAGGAAGAGAAGAAACAAGAAGGATTGAGTCTTAGTCTATAATACCAGAATCTTACAAAGTGCAAATCAAGAAATGAGACAACAGGATGTAGACGTTTAGGCATATCATTTCAGTGTGCAAAGGTAACTGGTACAGGAAAAAATATATGTAACTATCTAGAGCTAAGTGCTTGTCTGTAGGAAGTACATAGATATCTATAATTGATACATGAAGAAATAACATTAGGAGGAGCATATCATTTAAAGATAGAGTATTTGGTATAGTAATTGCCAGAAATACTAAAAACAAATTATAAGAATAGTTGCCCCTGGAAAGCAGGCCTGGAGATGTGAAAGGGTGAGATTTTTTTATTATAAGATCTTTTTGAATTTGTAATAAACATTTTTTAAAATTTAATGTGTCCTAGCTGGACTTGGTGGCTCATGCCTGTAATCCCAATGTTTTGGGAAGCTGAGGTAGTAAGATTGCTTGAGCCCAGGAGTTCAAGACCAGCCTGGAAAACATGGCGAAGCCGTGTCTTTACCAAAAGTACAAAAATTAGCCAGGTGTAGTAGTGTCCTCCTGTAGTCCCAGCTACTTGGGAGGCGGAGGTGGGAGGATGGTTTGAGCCTGGGAGGCAAAGGTTGCAGTGAGCCAACATCATGCCATTGCACTCCACCCTGAGCAACATAGCCAGAGCCTGTCCCCCCCAAAAAAAAACAAAAACAGAAAAAACAAAATTTAATGTGTGAGGAAAAAAAGAAGCATTTCTTTGTTAATCATTTACTATGTATTAGGCTATGAGATCCCATTACCTCCTTGGTGAAGGAATCTGTAAGCTGTGGTGGTGATTTTTCTTCAGAGTCAACTTGACTAGCTTTAGTCTCAGGAAAAACGCAGTTAAAAAGAAGAAAGGTTAACTGTAAAACAGCCTCAAACAGGTCCTGTAGGAGTTATTCTAGAAAGCATTGTTATAGAAGATAGTTTGAAGTGTGTTATTGCCCCTGAAAACCTTCCAGTAGAACAAAATGTGAATGTGGAAGACAGTGATATTGATGATCCTAACCCTCTGTAGGGATAGGCCAATGTGTGTACATCTTAGTTTTTAACAAAAAAGTTTTAAAAGTAAAAAAATTTTAAAAATTTAAAATTAAAAAAAGTTGATAAAATAAGAATATAAGGGAAGAAAATATTTTATCCAGCCATACAGTGTGTTTGTGTTTTAAACTAAGTGTGATTACAGAGTCAGAAAGTTAAAAGAAATGTAAACATTTATAGGAGTAAAATTATATATTACATGTGATATATATTTTTGTATAATATAGTCTCAATATTATACATTTCTCATATTTACTAGAATTTTTTTCTTTCCAACTTGTACTGTAGGCTCAAGGGGTACATGTGCAGGCTTCTTACATGAGTAAATTGCATGTCACAGGTATTGTACAGATAATTTTTGTCACCCAGGTATTCCATGTAATACCCAATTATTTACTAGAATTGAACATTTCTGAATTATACTAGCTGTTAATGAAAAAGAGTCAAATTCTGGAAAATATTTGAGGAGATTTATTATGAGCTAAATATGAGTGACCAAAGCCTGGGGCACAGTCTCAGGAGGTCCTGAGAACATGTGCCCAAGGTGGTTGGGTTACAACTTGATTTTATACATTTTAGAGGGGCAGAAGTTAACAGGCAGACTATCAATACATGTAAGGTGTCCATTGGTTCAGTCTGAAAAGGCAGAACAACTCAAATTGGCAGTGGGCGGTGCAGGGAGACTTCCAGGTCATAGGTGCATTCGAATAGTTTCTAATTGGCAATAGGCTGAAAGAGTTAAGTTATTATCTAAAGACCTGGAATCAGTGGAAAGGAATGTCTGTGTTAAAATAAGGGGTTGTGAAGACCAAGGTTCTTGTTATGCAGATGAAGCCTCCAAGTAGTAGGCTTCAGAGAGAGTAGATGGCAAATATCTCTTATCAGACCTGAAAAGGTATTATGTAAGACCTTTAGTTAGTCTCTCCTGGATCAGGAAAAGATCTAGAAAAGAAAAAGGGTTATCTATAGAATCCTTATCCCCACAAGAGACAGCTTTGCAGAGCCATTTCAAAATATGTCAAAGAAATATATTTTGGGGTAAAATACTTCATTTTCTTTCAGAGCCTGCTGTCATGTGATGCTATACTGGAGTCAGGTTAGAATTTGGTATCTTATTGCTACAAAGAGTCTGTTTTGCCAGTGTTAAGATCTCTGTTTTATTGTTAACGCTGATCACTTGTGCCTGAATTCCAAAGGGAGGAGGGTACAATGAGGTATGCCCAACTACCACCCTTCCCATCAAGGCCTGAGCTAGTTTTTCAGGTTTAATTTGGAATGCCCTTGGCCAACAGAGGGGTCCATTCAGTCAGTTGGGGGGTTTAGAATTTTGTCTTACAGAACTGTGCTTTTACTCATTTTTATAACAGTCCAGCCAAAAGGACTGCTGTTACACCCAGTAGAAAAAGAAAGACTTAGGAGTGAATCAGTAAACTTCAGGCATTTATAACAGTTTGTATTAGACATATGAGGAAGATCTAAATAAATATGGGGAAGATGAGAATGAGGAAGAAAAGCTGGCCTTCCAGTAGGAACTTATAAAAGAGTCCATGAAATAAGGCTCAAACCACAGAAGCTTAAAAGTCATTAAAAATGCTAATGAATTCTTTCTGAATTCTAAATTAAAAGAAACATTTTATTAGAATGTATAAAATGTGTTTTAATTCTGAGCTTGATTAACAATTCTGAGTCACAGTTGGGATGTACAATTTTCAGAACAGTTTAGAAACAAACAAAAAAGCCTTTTAAATGAGTGGATATTTAGGGAATACTTGTGGGAGTGTTTGGGACATTTGCAATGAGCTCTTTCATTTTTCCTGATTGCTCATTGTGAAGCAGTAAGTAACAGGCAGTAAGTACCAAACAGATCATTTGGTACAAAAAGAAAAATCTATATTCAATAACTATAAATTTAGGAACTCTAACCTCTTGCCACAGCATCTCCATGTTATTCAGCATTGGGGCTCAACTACTGACTGTGTCAGTCAAATAAGAGTATCAGGTTCCTGTGCTAAAACTATTCTAGCTCAAATCATCTTGGCAGACAATACCAGAAAAACAAACATTTTTCTGTCTGTTAAAGTGACCAAATATTAGGAGACTAAATATAAGCAGAAAAGACAAGTAATAGCTGCATAACCTTGAGCAAGATACTAACTAACTGAGCCTCAGTCTTTTCATCATTAAAATGATATTTTTTTTTTTTTTTTTTTGAGACGGAGTCTCGCTCTGTCGCCCAGGCTGGAGTGCAGTGGCCGGCTCTCAGCTCACTGCAAGCTCCACCTCCCGGGTTCCCGCCATTCTCCTGCCTCAGCCTCCTGAGTAGCTGGGACTACAGGCGCCCGCCACATCGCCCGGCTAGATTTTTGTATTTTTTTTTAGTAGAGATGGGGTTTCACCATGTTAGCCAGGATGGTCTCGATCTCCTGACCTCGTGATCCGCCCGTCTCGGCCTCCCAAAGTGCTGGGATTACAGGCTTGAGCCACCGCGCCCGGCCTAAAATGATATTTTTAATGCAGGTCTACAGTCTCTACTCTGCAATTCCAAAACAGGACAAAAAACAAAAACACTGTGAAACCCAAAAGTGTTTTTGTAAGTTTGGCACCAGGATTATATGCCCAAAAATAAACCTACTGTGAACAAATATGAAGCCTCTGTTGTCTCAGCACTTGTATCCATAAGTCACACATGCCTCTATTTGCTGACATTTTCTGACTTGGGGATTAATTCCATGGAAAATGTCGAAAAGAGCTAAATATATACCTACGGATAACAGTGAGAAGAAAAGGAAGCATCTGTCTTTATCAGTATCTCAGAAAGTGGAGTTATTGCAGAAACTTGACGTTAGTATGTTTGTGAGGTGTCTTACTGAAGAATATGGTATGGGAACCACCACGATATATGACTTAAATAAACAGACAAGTTGTTGAAATTTTATAGTGACAGCGATAACCGGGAACTAATGAAAATTAGAAAAATATTGCATAGAGCCAAAAATGAAGATCTTGACCCTGTGTTAAGTGAATGAATTTGACAACAAAGAAGTAAAAATATACCACTGACTGGTTTGTTGGTCATGAAACAAGCTAGAATATACCATGAAGAACTGAACATTGAAGGAGAGTGTGAATATTCAGAAGGCTGGCTGCAGAAATGTAAAAAGTGTCATGGAATCAAGTATCTTAAAATCTGTGGTGAAAAAGCTTCTCCTGATGATGAAGCTACTGAAAATTACATTGATGAATTTGCTAAGATAATATCTGATGAAAATCTTAGCCCTGAACAGATTTACAATGCTGATGAAACAGCTCTGTACTGGTGCTATGTTCCTAGAAAAACCTCAACAATGGCTAACAAAAGAGCAACAACAGATGTCAAAGGTAACAAGCAAAAGTTAACTGTTCTTGGGTATGCTAATGCTGCAGGCACACACAAGATAAAATTGGCAGTGATCGGAAATAGCCTATATCCAAGGTGTTTAAAAGGTGTGCATAATTTACCTGTATATTATTATGCACACAAGAAAGCATCAGTAATGGAAAATCTTTTCCAACTGGTTTGATAGGCACTTTGTGCCAGCAGCATGAGCTCATTGCAAACTGGACCGGAAGACAATTGCAAAATTTTGTTGTTTCTAGATAACGGTTCTGCATATGCCCCTCCTGCACATCTTATGAAGAGCAATGCTTTTGGCATTGACTTTCCCCCCAGTGTGACGTCTGTAGTACAGCCTTGTGACCAAGGAATTGTACACTCCGCGAAGAGCAAGTATAAACACTTTTTTTTTGAAAAGTATGCTTGCTTCAGTTAACAGAGGCCTGAAAATCAGGACTTCCTTAAAGAATTTAGTCTTAAGGATGCCATCTACACAGTTGCTAATGCTTGGAACGATGTTGATAAGTCAACATTAACAAATGGTTGGCACAGACTTTGGGCTACAATGATGTTTGAAAATGACCTAGCTGATGAAGATTTTGAAGGATTTCATGACTCTAGTGAGAAAACAATGGGGATAACTCATTACCTATGCCAAAAGTTTATCAGCCAAAAGTGTAAATAAGTTAGAAGAAGCTGACATTGAAGAAATGGTTAACATTGATAATGATGAACCCATAGTGCACCCTAAGAGTGATGGGGAAATTGCTGAGATGGTATTAAATGCAGATCAGTATGAAGGTGGTGGTAGTCATGATGATGACATTATGAATTTGGGTGAAAAAAATCTCCATAGATCATACGGCGAAAATGTGTTACTGATTAATTGCTGGCCTTGAACGATGTACATTTATCAGTGAGCAAGAGCTGATGACAATTTAGTCAATTAAAGAGAAACTGCTTAGACAGAAACCAGTGTTAAGGAGGCAGATGAAACTGGGAAACGTATTTAATAAAGCTCTGTGTGGTAATACCGCTTCATCTCTTGACAGTCCTGTTTCTGGCTCATCAGATGTCCAGCTCCAACCTGGTTTCATAGACATGGTAATACTGGAACAACCTCTTCTCCAAGATTCTCAGGCAGTCAGAGGTAATGAACATTCATTGCATGTATATGTGATATGGGTTAGTTTTCATCAGTAAAAGTTTTAAATTTTACTTAAAATTTCTTTAGAAATAAGAAGCTTTTTCATAAGTGACAAAACACATTAAAAGCTTGTGGTGTGTGTGGTCTATATTTATCTTCCTATTTCATATACCAATAAACTTATTTATGTAAAAATGTTATTTACCAATAAATTTACTAATATATTTTTGTAAATAAATTGTAATATTATTTATGGTTTTGTTTCACTTAGTGTGAATTTTCATACATTTATTTGCAGAAATAGTAAGATTAATGTGTTTCATTACGTATTACTATCCTGTACCCATTTGGAATGTTACAAAATATATGCAATTTATGTACTGTATTCCAAAGGATTCCAATTTCTTCCTGAATTCCAAAAACCTCTCATTTCCAAAACACATCCAGTCCCCAGAGTTTTAGATAAGAGATTATGGATCTGTGATGCTTTTTGTTGTGAATGATCTAGTGAAGTGATCAATGTAAAATGTCTGGCACAAAGTAAATACTCATTAAGTGTGGTTGCTATTATTAATATTCCATTACTGTACTTTTAAAATGTAAGACAAGCTTTTTCTGGCATCGAAGTTAGCAAGTTGACATAGCATAGGTAATGATAAACATTCTTCAAGTTTTATTACTCTAAGAGATGCTTTGGCAGTGTGATGCCGATAAAGTGTATTAGAGTATCTTCTATATCTTCATCCAAGAATGGAAACATTTTGCAAGTCAGAGGATAGAAAATGTTACACTACATCAAATTAAATTGCATGTTGATAACATATAAACACATCTAGTTAGCCCTTATTAATCAAAGAAATATAATATTTTTATCTGATGCTAACTATCCTCCCATCTCCCTGTGCCACAAACACCACACAAACAATAATTTAATCTCGCTTGTGAGCAAAGATTGATTTTTTAACCGTGTTTGTATAATTTCAGCTACTATTGTAAGACCTTGCCATAGCTGAATACATAAAATGGGTGTTCTGTTTTGTAAAGAAAGCTGTTACTATAAGCCTGATGAATGTGAATTGATTCCTGTAGCCTGGTCTTCTTTGTTTTGTTTCATATTTTGTAATGTTTGTTCATTTAAAATATAAGATGTGTTGCTTTTCTCTCACTATAAAAGGCATACATCATTCCTGTAGAAAACATGGAAAATACAATTTATAAAGAAGAAAATAAACTCATCCCTAATGTGATAGCCACTGATACAATCATTCTTAACATTTGTTTACTTTCAAAGCTATCTGTTGTATTAAACTGTAAGCCTTATGGGGGCAGAAACCATGTCCATTCATTCCTGTTCTCCACCCTGTCCTTGCCGTCTTACTGTAGTAGGCATGTAACACATTTAAAGAAAACACACACTCATACACTTAGGGACCAAAGTATATTCACAGAGTTTTTTGGCCACATTACTTTTAGTGAACACTGTATTGTGAGCATTTTTCCGTGTGAATTCTATTTGATTTGACAAAGCCAGATTTTTACACTGCATTCAACTTACCCTCTTTTCTTCTGGGACTTTCTACTCACAGGCCCAAGGGTAAGCATTATTCTGCAGTCCCTCTGCCAGAGTACCTACCTTCTCTATTGTCCTCACCATTTTTCCATCATAGTTGTCCCTCTTATTTCCAATTAGCTCATGCCACAGCTTTCTGCTAGCTACTCTTACCAGGTATAAGAAACCGTCACCATCATGTAAACTCATATACAACCTGACTGGCGATTGGCTCCCATTCTCTACTCAACATATTTCTTCAATTGGGGGGTGAGCTAAATTTGCACAGGAGAGGCTTGACATGGAAGGTAGAGAGAATCCCAGAGGGGAGAGAAACAGCAGCAGCTCCATCTTAGTAAGTAGGAATATGGAGGGTGGGTCCTGTGTCCACAATGTTACCCATTCCATTCTCTTAGGATCGGTCATAGAAACAAGTCCCATTCAATTGGAAGATGCCTGGAGTCACTCTGCTGACCTGGAAATCTCAGCTACACACATGGTTAACAGTCTGTCCCACTGATATCTAAACTAAAATGAAGAACCGGCCACCAGGTGATATGAAACCTTGTATCATGAGCCAAACCCTAGGAACTGGCCTCATGTCATTGAATTTTTGAACATCATTGACCACGTTGTGTCAGGCTTTTTCTGTAATTTGTGCAAAAATCTAATGACGGATAATGTTCTCCCTCCTCTCCCAGCTAATATGGTTTACATGAGCTGTTCATTTGTTTAACCTAGGGATAGGAGTCATCTACAGTGTGAATTCCAGTTGCTTAGTGGTGGCTGCCTGAAATGCATGTCTGAAAATTTGGAGCCATGTTTTTGCTTAGTCAGTCAGTGTGTGGTAGTCATTTGTTGATATCTGCCATTGGTACAGAAAGTAGAAATGGCAGAACATATGCTGTCTGTCCCTTATGGGGGCCTTACGTTTTCCTGTTTACCTTTGGTTCAGACCTTTTGCTTTGCTCAGCTAGTGTAATTTATAAGTCATCTCACAATCTCATGTTCTTATTCTGCATTATATTGCTCTAGCCATGGACAAGGACCCCTTTTCCTTGACATACACACAAGCCATTTGTGTGTATATTGGTCACAATTAAAAGGCTGTAGTGATGGAAAGGGTACTTTCACATAAACCAGACATTTAACTTTGGACACACCTGTCTTTAAAAGTCCTTCAAATGAAATGAACACTCTGATATTGAATTGGAATCTATTGTATTACTATGAAATCATAATTTTTATTATTTTAGAGACAGAGTCTCACTCTGTCACCCAGGCTGGAGTGCAGTGGCATGATGATAGCTCACTGCAGTCTCAAATTACTGGGCTCAAGCGAGCCTCCCACCTCAGCCTCCCAAGTAGCTGGGACTACAGGTGCATGCCACCATGCCAGGTGAATTTTTTTGTATTTTTTTGTAGAGACAGGGCCTTGCTATGTACCCATGCTGTTCTCAAACTCTTGGCCTTGAGAGATCCTCCCACTTCAGCCTCCCAAAATTCTGGGATTATAGGCATGAGCTACTGTACCTGTCAACTCATTTTTAGTACTTATACAGAAATATAGAAGTGTATACACACAGGGGTATGGACACAGGTCAGTGTATACTAACAGGTTAGTATACATGCAGATATGCCCAGTCATAGGGCCTAAAAGCAGTGATACTCCAGTAATAGCGAGCATGCCTAGTACCCAGATTTGATTTTTAAATACCATTCTTAAATAAAAGGAACCAGGGTTCCTTCAAGAAGTTGTTGGTCCCAGGCAGGTCAAGGAAATTACAGAATGAGCCTGTAATATCTCATGGTGCCAGAAAGTAAGGAAATGCTTTAAAATAAAGTAAGATTTGTCAAAGATACATAGGCATCAACCTAAAGAATCTCCAAAAGACCAAAGCTGGAACAATTTGAACAACAAGCTAAATAATAACCATATTGACCATAGTGGATTATAACCCACATGGTAAAATAAATATTCCTGTGACCATATATTGAAGTAATTGATTAAATAAAGAAGTCGGGGAGAAGGGACAGCTTTTCCTTTGAGTAGAATTCTGTGGTGGCTAAAGCAACTCCCATCTTGGATGATGCTGTGCCACGTTGGCTTCTGATTAACCCCTGTTCTGGGAAGGCCTCTAAGATTTCTAGTTTATCTGTTGTTTTTTCTGCAACAGCAAGCACTTACCTTAAATCCTGACCTTAGGCTAAACAACCTTGATGTTATCATACTTCAATTATCCTACACATCCTTTCTGAACTACCCCTCCTTTATGGTATATAAGACCTGGGTCTTGGGGATAATGGCGTGGGGACCCACCATCTCACCTTGCGCCCATCTGAGACACAGACATGGCTTCTGTTCATTTAATGCTTCTAAGAAACTGGATGTTTTATTAAATGTTTCTAAGAAGAAACTGGATTTGTCAGCATCTTTCTTTAGCCTCTCAGCTTCCTCAGACTTGGGGGCAGGTTTGCCCAGACCTGGCCACCACAGAAAAAAATCCAACTAATAATGGTAGAAGAATAGAGAGAAATAGAAAATGACCACTAGGCAGACATCACAATGATAATTGTAGCAGAAAGGATATATACATGGATGCTAAAATCTGTGAGTGAAAGTTTGAGTTGAAACAGACTGCATAGTCTCAAAGCATTTTCTCCAGACATTTATTAACTATCCAGTGAAAATAATAACATTACAGTGGAGAAACTCAGCGAAAACCCCCTTAATCAAGTGATAGGTCAACATCACTAGTAGTACAACAATCATGAATCGCATTGTGTGATACACACATCCTATTACATGAGGACGCGGTATCATTTCTGTGGCATTCTTGTAAAAAATGCATCACCTCAGTCCACTCAGAAGAAAACTTGTCGGGCACGGTTGTGCATACCTGTGATCCCAGTACTTTGGGAAGCTAAGGCAGGAGGATCGCTTGAGGTCGGGAATTTGAGACCAACCTGGGTAATATGGCAAGACCTCATCTGTACTAAAAATAAAAATAATTAGCAGGGCGTGATGACGCATTCCTGTAGTCCCAGCTACTCAGGAGGCTGAAGTGGGAGCATCACTTGAACCCAGCAGTTTGAGATTACAATGAGCTATAATCACACCACTGCACCCATCCTGGGTGACAGAGGAAGACCCTGTCTCTAAAAAATAAAGAAAAGAAAAGAAAATACAATTTGAGGGACATTCAACAAAATAATTGATCAGTACTCTTCAGAAGTATCAAGGTCATGAAAGAGCAGGAAAGACTAAGAAACTTACAGTCTACGGGAGACTGAGAAGAAATAACAACTAAATGCAATGTGGGATTCTGTGTAGGATTCTGTACCAGAAAAAGGACACTGAAGGAAAAACTGACAAAATTCAAATAAGGGCTTACAGTATAATAAGTAATATACCAATGTGGATTTCCTGGTTCTAATAATAGTACTATGATTATGTAACATGTTAAACATTTAAGGAAGCTATGTGCAGGGTGTATGGAAACCCACTATACTATTTTTGCATCTTCTTCATGAACTAAAGTTTATTCACAGTAAAAAGTTAAATGATTTTTTGAAAATAAAGAGCCTGTCGGCCACCCCAGCTGAAGGGAAAGCCTCCTTCCAAGCCACTGTTTTCTACAGGTTCAGGCTCCAGCCGTGATATGCAAGCCCATCTCACTCTACACCTCTCATCCTCCAGCCTTCCCTAAGGTCATCCTTCTCAATTTATTATGCAGAATGACTTGTCTCTCCTCTACTAACTGAAGGCTAACCTTCAAAAACTCATTAATATGTTGAAACACAGGGTAATGTAGTCCAGGTCTTTCCTTCAGCAGCCCAGGGGAACCAGCAGAGGCTTCATAATTTTAGACTTTCCTTTCTCCATTTCCCAGGCCCTGAGAAGAGAAGATCAGAATAAAGATTGATTTCCTCATTGATGTGAATTTTGTCACAACCACCATCTTTGGAATTCAGATGTTACTATGGTCAGTTTGGGTTTAATAACACTTCTGTTTTCTCTATGTTACACTCCTAAGGTTGTTAGGATCCTATGAGCCTATTTAGTTGTTTTCTTTAAATGATGGCATATCTAAAAATTGTCTCATTTTATACTTGGAGAATATTGTTAGATTATCTTAAAAGCCTCCATTCCTTTGTTAAGTAATCCATTTTTGTTTTGCTTTGTTTTCTTTTCAGAAGTATTAAGACCTTCCTCTTTAGTTTTCTGAAACTTTACCATGAACTGTCAAGGTATGATCTGGAGTCTTTCAGTTTGTGTTTGTATTTATTTTAAATAGCTCGTGGGCCCTTTCACTGGCAGTTTTATTTCTTCAATTGATAATAAGATATTTTAAGGCCAGGTGTGGTGGCTTCCGCCTGTAATCCCAGCACTTCGGGAGGCCGAGGCAGGCGGATCATGAGGTCAAGAGCTTGAGACCAGCCTGGCCAACATGGTGAAACCCCATCTCTACTAAAAATACAAAAATTAGCTGGGCATGGTGGTGCGCGCCTGTAATCCCAGCTACTGGGGAGCGGGGCAGGAGAATGGCTTGAACTCAAAAGGCAGAGATTGCAGTGAGCCGAGATCGTGCCACTGCACTCCAGCCTGGGTGACAAGTAAGACTCCGTCTCAAAAAAAATGAAAAAAAGAGCTTTTATTCTGTTATTCTTTGTATATTCCCTCTCTTATCCATTCCCACCATTCTCTCCTTCTGGAATGCCTCTGCAGTTTTCCTCAAATGTGTGGTGATTCTTGGTTGTGTCCTTAGGTTTACATTTTTAGTTACCTGCTAATCTGCCTGTCTGTCTGTCTGTGAGTGCTTATCTGTGTATTGTGTTCTGCTTCCTGTGGTTACAGAGGAGAGGTAGGACATACCACCAAGCTAAGGGGGTCATCAGCTCATCTGGGCATGGGAACCCCCACTTTCTTTTGGTGGTATATATGCCTGCTGAGTACTCCCGGCTTGCAATACCCAAGTGTTCTCATTCACCGGATATTGCTTTTGCTGCTTGCTGCATAGCACAAGTGGAAGAACTGCCTAATTGTTCCTACTATTGTAACATTACAAAAATCACACTGAATATTGATTCGGGACTGCCTCTTGTTCCCCACATCTGCTTTTCCTAAGCTTGGAAAGGAAGAAACCTGGACAAACATGTATTTGCTTATATTATCAATTTGATCCAATACTTCTGTAGACGTGTTCAAACATTTTTAACAGATACACTACTTTTCAAACAAAATGTTATGTAGAGGATCAGTATATTAGGTAAAAGCAAAACTGATCTGCTTGAAGCAGAGGAGGCAGCCCTGAATGTGAACTGCTGGTCTCCCCTCTGTTCACTGCAGCTCCTGAGACCCTCCATGGAATCCTAGAACTCTGCAGGGCAGTTTAGAAACCACTGATAGGTTCTTAAGAAGTGGTAGCTATCATTATTATTATTATGAAAATGTTGCCCCTCATCCTTCCCTAGCCCAAGGCCAGCTATAAGCCCTGATACCAGCTTTTGCTGTTTGTCCTTCCAGTCCCATCTTGCAGAGAGAATGATAGAAAAGGCTGGGCACGGTGGCTCACACCTGTAATCCCAACACTTCGGGAGGCCGAGGTGAGCCGATCACTTGAGGTCGGGAGTTCAAGACCAACCTAGCCAACATAGTGAGACCCTGTCTCTACTAAAAATTGTCCGGGCGAGGTGGCGGGCACCTGTACTCCCAGCTACTCTGGAGGCTGGGGCACCAGAAATGCTTAAACCCAGGAGGCAGAGGTTGCAGTGAGCCGAGATCATGCCACTGCACTATAGCCTGGCCGACGGAGCGAGACTCTGTCTCTCAAAAAAAAAAAAAAAAAGGAATAAACAGCTGAGCTTCTACTAAATATGCCTAAGCACCATCCCAGGAACTTACATGCTACCTCACTTAATCCTCACAATGAGGCAAGTGTTTTGATCTACAGGATAAGATGAAAAAACAGAGGCTCAAACAAGCATAGCAGGAATGTGTACAAATTCAAATGTGTGAGAAATGTACAGATATTTTCTTAAGTTTTAATTAAAATCAACTACTAGCATGATTACATTGGAATGGCAGGAAATGACATCTCAGTCATTTGAGGGCTTCCCTCACAAGACATGACTCAGGATTCTAGGATCTTGCCCAACATGCCAAAGCATGGAGAGTGCCTGTCCTGTTATCCGTCTTCCGTCTGCATGAGTATCTGCGGGGTGCCCAGAAAAGCTTACTCTAGACTGGGCTGCTCCATGGCTTCTGTGTGATCTATAATGCCAAAAACATTTGAGAGGCTAGGGTCCCAGTCTTTAGAACACAGTATCTCAAGCTGTACCTCAACACATAGCTCTCCTGTCTTGAGCTTTCTCCTCTGGCCACTATACCAAGGGTATTCAAGATCGCAGGAATCCTCTCATCCTCACAAACCCCGTTTTTAGTGATAGGGAGTATTTGTCTCATCCTTCTTGTTGCTCTCAATGTGTCTGTTTCTTCTTTTCTGGAAACACGTAGCAGAATCTAGAAGAGTTTGAACCATTACATAATAAAAGCTGCTCCATGATAACTTCTGCTTTCCTTGTGCAAAAAACCTTGGGGAAAGAAAATGCCAAGGGTCTTCTGCTTAGAAAGAAGATAGTGAGTATAGGATATGGAGAATATGAAGATTTAATTATCTCAATACACTTTCCTGCCACAAAAATTAATCCAATGCCCCCACAGTACTAAAAGGCAGAACTAAAATTCAAAATCACTCTTTCAGTTATGCACACCACCTAAATAGAAAAGTCATGTGAAGGTTAAGCTCCAGTTGTTGCTGGGCAGGTACTCCTAGACAGGGAGAAGCAGCAGCTGTAGATTCTAGCTGAGAGCTGGCCTCTGACCACTCTGATTGAGACCACAGTTGGGCAAGATACACACACTTGAGTCTTAGGGTTTGCAATTTAAACCCAGAGCTGTCTCGATACACACACTTGAGTCTTAGGGTTTGCAATTTAAACCCAGAGCTGTCTCATCTACAGCAGGACATTCAGTCATCTTACACTAGATAAATGCAGGGTTTCCCAAGGACAGAATCTAAATTATTCTGATCTTGGAATTTCCATGGTTATGTAAAGATGTGCTTGCCAGAAACAGAATGACAGCACTATTAAAGACCATTTAAATGGAAGAAGTTTAGGCACCTTCTCAAACTGTAATATTAATACTTGCACAGAGGTTAGGGGTGCCAACCCCCTGCACAGTCGAAAATCCACACATAACTTTTGACTCCTCCAAAATTTAACTAGTAATAGCCTGCTGTTGACTGCCTTACTGATAACATAAACAGTCGATTAACACATAGTTTGTAAGGTTGTATATATACAAATGTATAAAATATATACTGTATTCTTACAATAAAGTAAGCTAGAGAAAATAAAATGTTAAGAAAATCACAAGGAAAAGAAAATATATTTACTGTTTATTAAGTGGAACTGGATCATAAAGGTCTTCATCTTCATCATCTTTACATTAAATAGGCTGAAGAGGAAGAAGAGGAGGAGGAGGAGAGGTTGGTCTTGCTGTCTCAGGAGCAGCAGAGATGGAATAAAATCCACGTATAAGTGGACCCAAACAATTAAAACTCATGTTGTTTAAGTGTCTACTGTATATCCCTTTGAACAATAATTTTCATATTTTCAGGTAGAGGACTTATTTTAATACTGTTTCAAACAACCAAGAAGCTCATTTTGTTCTAAATTAACTTTTGCGGTATAATATGGATTTGTTATAGCAAAAGGCTCTGAGAAAACAGAGCCACTTAATTTTAAATCTGTCTTTATTTTTGTTTACAGTAGTATTTTTATATTGACCTCAACTAATAAAAACACGTTAAAAATAAAAAATGCAGGATGGAAGAGGTGGTGTGGATCCTCTGAACAGCCAAAAGAGAAGTAATAAAGTTGAGGTTTTCATAAGTGAGACCTTTGGACCAACAGTATTTTGTTGACCCTAGTCCATTTTTTTCTCTCAGTAAACCTTTTAGATGTGTTATGGGGTATAACAAAAGCAAAAGCAAAGGTAGAAAGAATAACTCTCCAGAGATACACCACCCAAAGACTACCACTGTTAATATTTTGATCTATTAAATCTATTTCTTTTGGAGTCTTTTCCTATATATTTTTTCTTTTTTTTTTTGAGACGGAGTCTCACTCTGTCACCCAGGCTGGAGTGCAGTGGTGCAGTCTCAGCTCACTGCAACCTCCATCTCCTGGGTTCAAGCGATTCTCCTGCCTCAGCCTCCCAAGTAGCTAGTATTACTAATTTTTTGTATTTTTAGTAGAGACGGGGTTTCACCGTGTTAGCCAGGATGGTCTCGATCTCCTGACCTCATGATCTACCCGCCTCAGCCTCCCAAAGTGCTGGGATTACAGATGTCAGCTACCATGGTGGCCCTTCTTATATATATTTTCAAATATTGACTATTGTTAATATTGTCTGTTTCCTTGTTTTCTTTTTCTTTTCTTTTTTTTTTTTTTTTTTTTTTTTTTAAGACGGAATCTCCCTCTGTTGCCCTGGCTGGAGTGCAGTGGCATGATCTCGGCTCACTGCAACCTCTGCCTCCCAGGTTCAAGTGATTCTCATGCCTCAGCCCCACCAGTAGCTGAGATTACAGGTGCACACCACCATGCCTGGCTAATTTTTGTATTTTCAGTAGAGACAGGGTTTCACCATGTTGGTCAGGCTGGTCTGGAACTCCTGACCTTAGGTGATCCACCCATCTTGCCCTCCCAAAGTACGGGATTAGAGGCATGAGCCATGGCACCTGGCCTGTTTCTTTTATAGTCATGTTCAAACAGTATTTATGTAGTATTCTGTTTCTTCATTACTTATTATTATAAGTATTTCCCCCATTTAATAGACTCTTCATAATCCTTTTTAATGGCTAATAATCATTCATGTGGCTGCATTATTTACTTAACTAATTCCCTGTTATTGTACACAGAAAGAATTGTCTTCCAGAAAATTCATTCCTGTGCTTTGCCTCTTAAATTAGCCTTGGTGTATGTGGCTAAGTCTCAGGAGTTTCTGGATACCAAAGGATAAGTATCTTCTTAGACTCAAAAATTGTTCACAAAATTGGAAGCAGAGATTCATCTAAAATAGACCCAATTCTGATATATTATGAAATAGAATTAGAAATGTGTATGAATTTTTATGATAAACCAGGAAAATAATTTTAAAAATTAAATGTGGTTGAAAACTATTTTGTGTATATATTTGTGAATTATAGATGCAACCTGTATGAATAGAACTGTGTAGGGTCTTTTGTGATACTTAATTTTACATCTTTTGTAGGTGTACGAAAGAAAGCAGTGTCTGTATGATTGCATAAGAAAACAAACAAAACCTTGCCTTGCTTTCACTGAAGGATTTCTAGAACTGTGTATCTGTACTGCTCTATTTTAAGTATGTCTATCCTTCCGTTGTATTTTAGATAATAAAACAAGAAACTCTTTCTTGTTCAGTACTTTGGCGTTGTTTTCCTTACTTTTTCTCTTTTTGCATTATTTGAAATGAGTTTTATTCCTTTTCTGTATCATTTTCTTTTTTATTGGAAACATGTTTTATGTTTAAGAATTGATATATAAAGGGGCTTTTATAACTTCTTTTTCCATATTAAAAAATTTCATTCTGATTAAGAAGACACAACATAAAATTTACCACGTTAACCATTTTTAAGTGTACAGTTCAGTAGTGTTAAGCATATGCACATCGTTGTAGAACAGATCTCCAGAACTTTTTCATCTTGAAAACTGAACCATACCCATGAAACAATAACTCTCCACTTCCACTTCTCCACCTCTCAGCCACTTTCCTGGCTGGCCTCCAGTAATAACCATTCTGCTTTCTGTTTCTGTGAGTGTACTTCATATAAATGGACTCACAATGTTTGTCTTCTTAATTCACTTAGCTTAATTCTGGCTTAATTCACTTAGCTTAATGTCCTCATCCATGTTGTAGCACATGACAAGATTTCTTTCCATTTTATAATATTCCATGGTGAGTGTCTTCCACATTTTGCTATCTATTCACCTGTTGATGTAGAGTTGGGCTGCTTTCACCTCTTCACTGTCATGAATAATGCTGTTAGGAACATGAGTGTGGAAATTGAAATTCTGCTTTTAATTCTTTTGGATGTATATTCGGAGATGGAATTATTTAGTCATATGGTGGTTCTATTTTTAATTTTTGGAGGAACTGACATACTGTTTTCCACAGTGGTATAACCCTTTTTTAAAAAGAGAGAGATCACAGAAATATTCTGCTGGTAGAAGGTTCTGTTGGACCAACACTCTAGATTGACAAGGGCGGGAATTCACTTCCTCAACTTCCATTGCTCCCATTCCTTCCCCTGACAAAGCCCTGGTTTTCTTTAGGTGTCCATTTTTCCTTCACAAGGCCCATGACTCAAAGGAATTTAACCTCATCGCCAGCTTTAGCAATGTATCTTGCTTACTCTTAACCACTCATGGTAATCCCACCACCTTACCAGTGAATGGTTTTGAAACTCGGACTTCATTTATTTCATACATGACTTTCCCCTGGGGAGTGTTATTGGTAGAGGAGTGGGCATGTGACTTAAGTTGGCCCAGTCAGACTGAAGGGAAAGGTTTCTGTAGTATGGTTGGGTAAAAGGTTTTGTTTTTTTTTCTGTAGTATATGAACAAAGAAACGTGTACCTATTTGCTGCTGAAAGCCCTTGCTTAACAGTTAGGGCCTTAATCTGGAGACAAATCTGATACACCCAAGAGAATATCAAAGAAATGGAATGGAGCTCTTATAGCATTGGGCCTGGAACCTTTCTGAGCTTGGGATGGTCTGTTAGTAAACTTCATTGTTTAAGCTAGTTTGAGCTGAGTTTTCTGTTACTTGCAGCCGAAAGCATCCTACCTGATACAGTTCTCCCCTGCTGTTCAGGACACTTGGGGGAAAGTTTTAGAATCATCTATATTACACCTCTGAGGTCTAACAATAGCTCCTGCTACATTTCCTCTTTACATATTGGCTGGTCAATGTTGTCTTTCAACAACCAACCTGGGGATGTCGCTCCTCAGGTATTTTAAAATCCTGAGAAAAGGTTTCCATTCCGTTGCTGAAGGAGGGATAAGGAAAGGGATTATCTCTTCTTGCCAGGAGATAGTATGTGACTAGATCTAATCTAGAAGAGTAGAGGTTGTACCTTGGTGGTAGCTTTGGAAGGGATAGAATGCAGGGCCACTGCTAGCCCATACAGTTCTTTTATGTAGATTTTTTTAAAGCTTCTTCCCAAGACACTACTTTCACATGATGGCAAACTGTCATAATATATTAATTTTGTTAGAACAAAACGTTTTTCTTTCATTTGCCAGAAAATTTTCATAATGAACATACAAAAGCTATCTGGGGTATAAATAGCTCTCTCTCAGATCTGCCACCACTGAACATGGCACCCTATTAGAGAGAGACAGAACACAAAATGCAGAGCAGATGAGAAAGCTGCTGGAGATATACTTAGAGTCCATTTACTTTTAGTTCAGACATAATTTTAATAAGTAAACAAGTCAACTAGGAGGTAAGTTTTTTTAACTTTTTATTTTGAAATAACTTCAGACCTACAAAAAAGATGCAAAAAAACCCATCAGCAAAGAAAGCATAAAACAGTTCTCATATATTTTTCACCCTACATAATAATGGTACAATTATAAAAACCAGGAAATTAACTTTGATATCATACTATTAACTAATATACAGGCCTTACTCAAATTTTACTAATTGTCACACTAATGTTCTTTTTATGGTCCTAGATCCATTCCAGGATTATATATTGCACTTAGTGGTCACATTTTCTTAGTCTCTTTCAATCTAAGACATTCCCTCATTTTTTCTTTGCCTTTCATGACACTGACCCTTGAAGAGAGAACTAACTAGTTGTTTTGTAGAATGCCGCTTAAGGTGGGTGTGTGGTGTCCTCAAGATTAAATTCAAGTTACACATTTTCAACAAGGATACCACGTTAAGTGATGCCGTGCTCTTCTCCGCATCATTTCCAGAATCACATGATGTTAGTATGTCTCATTACTAGTGATGTTAAGTTTGATTACTTGGTTATGGTGATGTGTGCCTGACTTCTCCACTATAAAGTTACTCTTATTCTCTTTGTAGCATCTCTAGTATCATGTGTGGAAATACTTTGAAAATATGCATATATTCTGTTTCTCATCATACTTTCCCCGCTAGTTTTAGAAATGATTGATGATTCTTATCTACAACAATTATTATTGTGGTATTGGTCAAATGGTGAGACCAAGATTTGAAATTTAGAATAAAGCGTGGAAAGAGTCCTCAGAAGTAGGTGTTAGACATCTTGCAAGCTGATGGTATAATATGGTGACCAGGAGCAGGAGTTTTGCTATCAGACAGATCCAAATTCAAATATTGGCTCCACTGTACAGTTGCTATGTAATCTTAAGTACATTATCTTCTCTGAGCATCAGTTCCCTATTAGTAGGGTAGGGATTATGAGTCTACATTATGGAGTTTTCATGATGAACATAGTGAATATAAAATATTTTGTACAATGTCTGGCAAATAGTAAATTATCAGTAAATTTTAGTTCTTATGACATGAAAATGATTGTTGTTGTTGTAGCAATCTTCAGCATAAAGAAAACCCAAAGTTACTTTCTTAGCATACTTACATAAAAAATACCCTTTCTCTTTTTTTTTAAATTTTTAACTTTTTATGAAGATTACCTAGGAAGAATATACTTCTGATGTACCAGCTAAACGGGCAAGAAACCAGATTGAATGTGCATGCATGTGCGCACGCGCGCGCGCAAACACACACACACACACACACACATATTATATGCCCAGCATTTTGAATATTATGACAAGGGAGAGAGACTAGCTGAGATGAAAGTCACCATATAAATAATATGTTGGATTATTGAGCCCTGTGACAGATACTGCTGGTTGTTTTTCTTTGTTTTGTTTTCTACCCAGTAGCCAAACTCTCACTGATGGTATTAAAACTCTGCCATCCAGGTGAATGGAAATGTACCCAGCTAAAAAAAAAAATCCTAATTTCCCAAGTTCCCTTGCAACCAATGATGGCTAGTATGGCTGATAAGCAGAAGTCTACTAGGTGTGACTTTAAGAAAGCTACTGAATTTTGATAAGGAAAGCATGCTCACCTGACCTATGTCATTTAATCTTCACTCTTCTCCCTTCTTCCTGCCTAGAACTCAGAAGCAATGCTTGTAGATGCAACAGTCACCTTCTTATCAAAGAGCTGAAAGTTCCACATTGAAGACAGCAGAGCAGGAAGATAAAAGCAGGCTGATTCCTTGAGCAGCTGTTAATTCTCTTTTTATAAGTGAGGAAACTGAGGATCAGGGACATTGATTATCCCTGGTCAGTTACTGCTTAAACCAAAGAGCTGGGGTTCAAATCAATGTTTATATTACTTCAAAGTTATTTATTTTTTTACTATATTTCAAAGTTTCCTAAAAGGATGAACATATTTAGAACCCTTTCTCCCCACATCTACAGATTGTGATGACAAAGCAACCTGTGATGGACAAAACAAAAGTATCCAATGTCTTTGACTCAGAACTACAAATATTTCTTACATGTTCTTTTTATGAAATACTAACAACTCCAGCCTGATTAACAAAATGACCACGCAGTTCTCTGGCATTCATCTTCTATTCATGCCAGTAAAAAAAGGCTTCAATGATAAGCAACTCGTGATGAGTGTCAGCAACAAGTAGTTGCCACCCAAAGAACACACACAAGAAAATGGCCTAACAGAGAGGTCACAAACAAAGGAATGATAAATGTGGATTGGTTACCATGTATGTTTACTAACTTGCTTGAGCTCATATAAATATCACTAATAATTAAGGTTTCTTGCCGCTCTTTTAAAATTCTGGAGCTGAATTCTTAGGTGGCAACAATTAACCTGAGCTGCTCCCTCCCAGTACACCATCCTATTCTACACTCCTTCTCTGACTGAGCTAGAATATTTGTTTCCATCTATCATCATGTTTGTTCTATTGTTTTTCTTGTAATAGAAAAATACTGTATCTCTATCAAGTATTTGATGTTTACCTAAAATAAAAATAGATGGCTAGAGCTGCCTGTTTCTAATACCTGGCCCACTAAGGCATATCAGCTACCTGCCAGAAGGCATAGAATTTGAACAGACACTCAGATGTTTGCTTCCTAAATCTGTTTCCAGCTCATTCACAGACTCCCATTTCACATACCTTACTTCAGCAAGCCTCCACAGCAACTACTGAAGTGAACATTATTATTCTCATTGGGATCCAAGAGGTTAGCTGATTTTTCTGAGATCTTGTTCTTGTGTAATAGCTGTGTTGTTAGAATTGTGATTGCTGTTTTGTTGATTTACAAAACTGTTATCTCTGAATATCTGTTTCGGGAAAACAGAAATGAGTAGGATAGGTAGACTGATGGACCTTTGTCTTACCTAACTTGGGACCTAACATTATCACTTCTTCATTACCTTCTTCCTGTCTTAAAAGTTAGCTAACATTATTGAACCAGGCACTGTATTAATTGCTTTACATGCATTGATTAATTTAATCATAATAACACTCTGAAATATGTTGAAGGATAAGTTTTATAAGAGGAATCATGATTCACACACAAATATAAAATAAGCATGTGTCTATGATTTTATGTCAATGACTAAATCAGTAAGATATTAAAATGAGGATCCAAAGAGCAGACAAATAAAGCAACCCATCAGGAATGCTAAAATGAATTTACTTTATAGGTACAAAACTGATAGACAGCCACAGGACAATCATCAATGGCATACCACTAGTTCTTTGTGGGTTTTTAAATTTTGTTTTGTTTTAGAGATAAGGTCTCTCACCCTGTTGCCCAGGCTGGTCTCTAACACCTGGATTTAAGGAATCCACCCACCTAAGCCTCCTGAGTGGCTGGGATTACAGGGTCAGGCCCCCACAATTTGCATTCCTTTGAATAAGAATTATTTGTATTACTCTGTTTTTTTGCAATTTATAAAGTCATAAAGTACCTCAAAGACAATGAAATGCAGAGAAAATCCAGAAGTATAAGCTAGATAGAACATCCAGTAATCTTTTTTTGTTCTCTTTTCGAAGTATCTCACAAATTTTCCTGAGTACTTTTATTGTTATTCCCCTTTTACAAGTGAGGAAATTATTAAGTAAATTTTCCAAGGTCCCATAACCAGTAAGTGGTAGAAACATATGTGAACACAAGTCTAACTGATCTGGAAAAATAATTCAGTTTATTGAATCAGTTTTCCTCTTGGAGGCGGAGCTTGCAGTGAGCCGAGATCGTGCCACTGCACTCCAGCCTGGGTGACAGAGCAAGACTCCGTCTCAAAAAAAAAAAAAAAATCAACTCAAAGCAAGTTTAGGTAAGAAAAAAAACCTTTTTTTCCCTCTACAATTTTAGGTTCATTGGCTGGGGCCCTGCAAATTAGACTGACAAAAGACAGATTAACAAGAGAAAACCAGATTTACACATTTATTTATTAACACTCATCAGTGATGAGTAACTCAAAGGGTGGTTAGAACTTGGTGCTTATCTAGCATCTTCACAGAAGAACAATAAACCTATAGAGAAGTGACAAGACAAAGGAAAGGGGCTTGCAATTCCTAGGGAACAAATTGTACGAAGGTGAATATATGGAAAAACTAATGGAAGATAAATGTTGTTGTAGCGAGGTTTGTAATATAGATTTCTCTGGTGCCATTCTGGGCTGGTAAGAGTCTAGAGTTTGGTGATTAAGTATATCCTACCCTACTTGGTAGAGAAGGTGAGGGCAGAGAGTTTTCCTTGTCTGCTTTTTCTCAACTGCCTGCAGCTCAGAATGAATCCCTATACCACAGTGGCATATTTTGGGTGGCATTCTCTCTATAGATACTATAAACTGGCAACCTGAATTCAGGCCAAGGAAATTTTTTTTTTACCAGCACAATGTTTAAGTGGTATAAATTACTTAGTGGTTTCACCAGCCTGGCAACATAGGAAGACCCTGTCTCTACAAAAAAAATATTAGCCAGGTGTGGTGGGACACACTTGTGGTCCCAGGTACTTGTGGGACTGGGGGGGAGGATCACTTGAGCCCAGGAGATAGGGGGCTGCAATGAGCTATGAACACACCACTGCATTCCGGCCTGGGTGAGAGAGTAAGACCCTGTCTCTAAAAAAATAATTTATAAATAAATAAAAATAAAAAACTTAGTGGTTTAAAATGACAATAAAAATAGATTTTCTCACGGTGTTGTAACTGGGTGGTGCTGGCTCAGGGTGTCCCATGACGTTGCAGATGTGAAATTGGCTGGGAACTGAATAATACAGCAAATCCCTGCATGAGACTGCCTTGAGTTTCAGTTTTGGCTCTGCCACTTACTAGCCATGTGACCTTATACCTTAACCATTTTAAGCTCTTAATTTTCTCATTTGTAAAATGAGGATAACAGTAGAACTTACCTCGTAAGACTATTGTATTAAACGAAATAACATCATTAAATACTTAATATAGTGTGTTGTAGACAGAAGGCACGCAGTATATATTTTCATTGTTCACAGAGATTCTATCCTGTACAATGATTTGTTTATTTTCGTATACACCTCACAGGAAGGGAGAGTACTTGTGTTTTTCTTCAACTTACAAATCAGGAAACTGGCTGGGTGCAATGCCCCATGCCTGTAGTCCCAGCACTTTGGGAGGCCGAGGCGGGTGGATCACTTGAGGTCAGGAGTTCCATACCAGCCTGACCACGAGGCGGGTGGATCACTTGAGGTCAGGAGTTCCATACCAGCCTGACCAACATGGCGAAATCCCTTCTCTACTAAAAATACAAAAATTAGTTGGGTGTGGTGGCGCATGCCTGTAATCCCAGCACTTTGGGAGGCCAAGGTGGGTGGATTACTTGAGGCCAGGAGTTCCAGACCAGCCTGACCAATATGGCGAAACCCCTTTTCCACTAAAAGTACAAAAATTAGCCAGGTGTGGTGGTGCATGCCTGTAATCCCAGCTACTTGGGAGGCTGAGGCAGGAGAATCTCTTGAACTTGGGAGGCTGAGGCAGGAGAATCTCTTGAACCTGGGAGGTAGAGGTTACAGTAAGCCGAGATCACACCACTGCACTTTAGCCTGGTGACAGAGTGAGACTCTGTCTCAAAAAAAAAAAAGAAGAAGATTAAAAAAAAAGAAATCAGGAAACTTAGACTCAGGGCAGTTAAGGTACTTGCCCAAAGCAGCCACTTTTTAAGTGACTAAGGTAAGGCATGTTATCTGCACCAAGCTTAGAGTTCTTGCCATTTGTGTCAGTCAGGGATAAGGAAGTAGAGACCACTGCAGATATTAATACATTGAATTATTACATTGACTTAATACATTGAATTATTTGCATACAATTCCACTTATTAAGGTTGGGGAAGTTCTGCTTTCGATATTTGGAGTAACTAGGAGCACTGTGTGGGCACTGCCACTCCACAACAACTAGATTCCAGATACAACACACTGTGTGAAGAATTTCTTATCTCAAGAAAGGTTGGAAAGGTCTCTAGCAATGCTTCCAAGTTAGCAAATGAAAGCTGACCCCAGAGCAGGTAGGGGACAGCAACTGAGATACCTAGCATTGGAGTTTTCGCAGAGTGAGATTGTAAAATTCATTTTAGAAAATTAGAAATCATTTCACATGATCTTTTTTATTTATTTATTTATTTATTTTTTTTGGAGGCAGAGTCTCACTCTGTCTCCCAGGCTGGAGTGCATTGGCGCAATCTCGGCTCACTGCAAACCTGTGCCCCCTGGGTTCAAAAGATTCTCGGCCAGGCGCGGTGGCTCAAGCCTGTAATCCCAGCACTTTGGGAGGCCGAGACGGGCGGATCACGAGGTCAGGAGATCGAGACCATCCTGGCTAACACGGTGAAACCCCGTCTCTACTAAAAAATACAAAAAACTAGCCGGGTGAGGTGGCGGGTGCCTGTAGTCCCAGCTACTCCGGAGGCTGAGGCAGGAGAATGGCGTGAACCCGGGAGGCAGAGCTTGCAGTGAGCTGAGATCTGGCCACTGCACTCCAGCCTGGGCAACAGAGCGAGACTCCGTCTCAAAAAGAGATTCTCCTGCCTCAGCCTCCTGAGTAGCTGGGATTACAGGCGTGCACCACCATGCCCAGCTAATTTTTGTATTTTTAGTAGAGACAGGGTTTCACCACGTTAGTCAGGCTGGTCTTGAACTCCTGACCTCTTGATCCACCCACCTTGGCCCCCCAAAGTGCTGGGATTACAGGCGTGAGCCACCGCACCTGGTGACATGAGCTTATAATATTGAACTTGCACATATCTTGGGATACTGTAGCTGCACTGCACTCCTGTATTCAGAAAGTCACTTTTACACATACATTGTAGAACCTATTTCCAATAATGTTCACAAAAGCATTGTTGATAACACAACACTCGGATAAATGCTGATTAACTGTATATTGGGGTAGGAATTGTGGTTTGTGTAATGGAATATTATACTGTAGTGAAAATGAATGAATTTCAGCTATATGCAACACCATGGACACAAGAATGGATCTGAATAATAGTGAATGAAAAAGACAAATCCCAGAAGATGGCATAGTATGATACCATCTTTGTAAAGTACAGAAACAAAATTTAAACAATATTTTGTTTAGGATTACATACATATGAGATAAAACTATAGAATAAAAGGAAGGGAACTCAGTATAGTGCTTATCTTTGAGGTGGGGTAGGAAGATGGGCTGAAGGAAGAGCACATAGACAGGACATATAAGTTATTGGCCATGTTTTGGTTATTGAGTTCAAGGTGGGTGCATGGATGTTAATTATGGATGTTAATTGCATCATTATAAACACAGAAATAAAAATAAATAAATAGAAGTAGGAAATAAAAAATATATATTTTATTAGAAGGACTGAAAGACGAGGCTCTCAGTGGAGCTTCCAGAAGCCCTTACCTAATTGACCACATGGGGAATCCCTACATGGGAGGCCAAGACAACTGAATTCAAGAACACTCCATTGTATCTGTGAGCTAAATATTGGAAATCACAAAGCCACTGCAATTGCCACTAAATCTTGATACCCAGAAAGCTGAAAAATTGACACTGGGGGTTGTGCTGCAGAAAAAAATCTCCGCTTTTTATAATCATTTACCAGTAGAAAGCAGCCAGAGGGTAAGATGGCCTTTGCCTCATTTCTTCCCTCCAGATTTCATTTGGGTAACTGGCAGAACCAAATTAGCAGACCCAACTTAGCCCCCAGAACTCTAGCAGCAAGGAGCCTAAGAAATAATAAGTTTTAGCTTCCTAGCCTTGGAAGTATAGAAATGAATACTAGAAAAGTGAAATGGAAATTGAGCAAGCCAATTAATAGTATCTGTGGCAGAGAAAATGCTATGTTTTCATCAAACCTATTTCATTTTCTTCTTGGACATACAATTAAATTTCCCATTCTCCCATGATGTTAGTAGTGCCATGTGATAGACTCTAGCAAGTATACAGAAGTGATATGCTACTCACAGGCCTGGCTCCTGAAACATGCCATGTGATCATGTTCTGTGTCCTCTCCCAGCTGCTGGCTGCATGTTGGTGAACCTTGGGAGTCATACAGTAAAGATGGCCTCTGTTAGCTTAGGCTCTGCTTGACTGAAGGGAGCAGAGTTCCCTCTCTCCACCCCACCCTCCTACATTGGACAGTAGAGTGGGAACTGAACTTTATGTGTGTATTATGTTAAGCCACTGAGATCTGGAGATTGTTTTTACACAACTAGCACTACTATTATGACTAAAACCACAAATGGGACCTTGAAGTAGGTTGTTCTTAAAACAAAAACCTAAAATAGATGCCACTGGCTTAGCATACCAGTTGTGGGAAGAAAGGAAACTAATGCCAGAGGCAGAAAAGGCGGCAATCCATGCTACGCAGCAGTAAAACATTTGGCAAAAATTCTCGCTTATAGTAACTTAATAGAAAGGCCATATGTTTACTAATCTGTCAGCTCCAAGAGAAGCAATTGGAAAGAACCAAACTGTTAGTGTGTATTGGCTACTACTGGCTGGCGAGTATAGGCAGTGTACAAAGAGAAATGAAAGAAAATAAGAAAGTTACATAAATTTGGAGTCTTAAAGTAGATTACTACTTCTAGGTCCCAAATAGAAGGAAATGAGATTGGGCAAACTCTGAGAAACCAAGGCCTGCTAGGTCACTGCCTATGGCAAAGATCACATTAAAGGTGTGGCCTTCCCACTCAGTCCTAACAGAATCAAGGTGGTTGCCAATAGGTAGGCTGTCTCTTGGGAGAGGCATGGGAAAAAAGACATAAAGAAGATGAAGAGCTATGTCAGGAAAGTATTTGGGATGTTGTTTGTGGCACAGGATCTGCCTAGAAAGAAGTCAATGAGAAGCCTGTTAAGTTTCTGAGGAAATTTTATTTCCAAAGAAAATGTAAGTCTGGGACAAAGAATAGTCAAGGCATAAAACAACAACCACCCTTGGGCTCTCAGCTTTCCATGAGAAAGAAGCTGACTCCAAAATCTACATAGCCCAGAGATAGCTCACTCCCGATCACCCACTTCAGATATCACCACAGAGGATAATGGCAATGAAGAGAATTCCCAAAGAGTGGAGCCAGGGATCACAGAAAAAATGGGCAAAATAATTTCTGGCACAGAACAGAAACAGTCCAAGTAAATTTCCTAATGCTTCTTGGTTAGTGAAACTTCACAGTGCCTACCAGCCTGCTCTAGACAAGTGATAGCTTTGTGTCTTTGATCCTTCCCCTTTCCAAATGAGACACTGCAGTTCTTTTGTCTCTGCTTACTGTTGTATATTTGGCGATGGGAAAGGAGCAGGAGATAGAAAGCTCTTCTTTTTAGTTTATAAATTGCTCAACCAGAAAGAACCGCATCTATACCAGATGGACATGAGTCCCAGGGCTTTTAGCTGAACACAATGGGAATAATCTCCAGGGGAGTTTGGTGGGGGAGTGTACTCTGTTTATGAGACGAAGAATAAAATAAAAATTTATTGACCAAAAGGGCAAGCTGTGGTAGAGACTGGTCATATGTTCTCCAAAATCATTTCCTCCTAGGCACTAGAACTACATTTCTCAGCCTCTCCTACAATTAGGGACCATGTGATTGAGTTCTGGCCAATTAGATGTGCGAAAGGTTGATGTATGATACTTCTAGACCTGCTCCCAAAAACATCCCACACAATCCTCTATGCTCTCTTTTGCTCCTCATCTGCTAGCTAGATGTCAACACATAAAGTCCCTAAATAACTGCATGGTGCAGAAACCCTCAGCTGACCACACTGAACAGTTTGTGAGCAACTAATAAATCTCTTACTGTACTAATTTAATATGAAAAATTATACAAGAGAAAATGGCCAGCTAAATACTTATTTAAGATTCCAGACCTACAAATGTCTTATTTCAGCTATTAGATGATTGCAGGTCAGCCTATTTGAAAAATACATTTTCATTTTCTAACAGTTGCATTTCTGACACAAATATACCCACTCATATTAGAATAATGGATGTCATATCTAAATGTGCCTACAGGTTAGACCAGAAAGGGATGCCAAGTGAAGTGGTTAAAGCCTTAAAACTATTTTCAGGTATGGTCCTAGGTTTAATCCTGATATTTGGATCTGTGGCTCCACCCAAATCTCATATGGAATTGTAATCCCCAATGTTGGAGGTGGGGGCCTGGTGGGAGGTGACTGGATCATGGAGGTGGATCTGTTGTGAATGGTTTAGCACCATCACCTTGGTGTTGCTGTTGTGATAGTGAGTTCTCACAATATCTGGTTGTTTGAAAGTGTGTAGCACCTTCCCCTTTTCTCTCTCTTCCTCCTTTTCTGGCCATGTGAAGTGCTGCCTCTCCCTTCACCTTCCACCATGACTAAGTTCCCTGAGGCTTCCTCAGAAGCTGATGCCACTGTGCTTCCTGTACAGCCTGTGAAACCATGAATCAGTTAAACCTCTTTTCTTTATAAATTACCCAGTCTCAGGTATTTCTTTATAGTAGTGTTAGAACAGACTAATAAACATCCTGAGTCAACATTATAAATGGTCTATCATTCAAGGTTCAGCCAGGAGAACAGAAACCACCCTGGGTATTCAGGGGGCAGGAAATGTGATGTAGGAAGAAGCAGACAAGCTAATTAGATGACAGCAACCCAGACATTAGCAACAGCAGGAAGCTATTGGTCTGGCAACGCAAGGGTAAAGGTGGTATAATCAGAGCCCAGGAGTTAGGAAGGCAGAGTCAGGTCAGACATGTCCTGTAGGTGCTAGAGACTCCAGTAGAGGGGCAGCAGCTGTTGGCAATGCTGTCCAAAGCAGTGAGGGAAGGAGAGAAAAACTTTGCCATTCTCTCACCAATGACTCTCACTGGCTAATGCCAACTGGAAGACAGCTGGCACTGGACCCTGAGAAACACAGCCTGCCGGAGTCAGCTCTCCTTCCTTACAGAGCAGGGTACACTGAGGACAGGCAAAGGGTCTAAGCACACATTCAGCTTAAGACCAGCAGAAACTAGTGAAGACAGTAAGACATTCTATTAAGTAATATCAAAGCTCAAGTATTAGAGCAACTTAAAAGAGCATTACAATCAAAAGTGGGGTATTTTACATTTTTCTTGCATTTTAGAGGTCCTGTTCTAGTTTGGAGATTTAAGTTACCACTTTTTTTTCATTTTTATTCTAGGTCATGGAAGACCCAGCATGTGGGGGAAACTTCTTTATTCTGCTATCCAAATATAAAATCTATGCAGAAGTAGCTCCTTTGTCCCTTAGCCTTAGTAAGCAAATTTGATTAAGCATTTGAAAGCTATAGAGGTGCAAGGTGGGAGAAATTCTGCCTCTGCTACTTGGCAGCTCTATGATATTAGGCAAACCACTCATACCACATTTATTTTCCTTATATCCAAAATGGACATAATAATACCTTCTTACTTATCTCACTGGGTTATTGGAATGATCCTAGTGTTTGGGTGGTTGGTTGTTTCTAGGAGGTAATAATGTATGTGAAAATAATTGGTATATGGAAAAGGATTAAATACTAGTGCTGAAACATTATACATATTAACATGCCTTTAAATCTGTCTCCCTACCATTCCATCATTTATTTTTGGGGTCAATTTTACTGAGATACAATTAATGTATTAATGTAAGTGTACAGCTCAATGAGTTTTGACAAATGTATACAGATATATAACTACTACCACAATCATAATACAGAATATACCAATGGCCCCCCAAATTTCCTCATGCCCCTTTGCATTTTTATACTTTAAAAGTCAGTATATACCCAAGAGTGATTAAAACATGCCTTCCCAAAAACTTGTGCGTACATATTCTTAGTAGCATTATGTATGATAGCCCCCAAGTGGAAACAACTCAAATAGCCATCAGCTGATAAATGGATAAATAAAATGTATATCCATGCAGTGGAATATAATTCGGCCATGAAAGCAATGAAGTACCATTGTCTGTTACAACATGGATGAACCTTGAAAACATTATGTTAAGTAAAAGAAGCCAGTCACAAAAGACCACACATTGTATGACTCCATTTTTATGAAAGGTCTAGAAGAGGCAAATCTATAGAGACAGAAAGTAGTGTTTGCCTCATATTGGGGGCTAGGGAATAATGATGAATGACTGCTTATGGATGTGGAATTTCTTTTGGGGGTAATGAAAATGTTCTAAAATTGATTGTGGTGATGGTTGCAAAACTCTGAATATAATAAAACCATTGAATTAATGCTATTTAAATGTGTGAATTGTATGTTACATGTGTTACATCTCCATTAAGGTGTTAATTTAAAAAGTTAAAGAATTAAAGAAAATCTAAAACAGGCAAAATTTCAAACACAATATTTCATTATAATTTTGCTATACTAGTTTTCTCTTCAAAGTTATAAGAGATAGTCATGGAGATTTTTATCTACAATCAATGTCCTAAGAATCAAACTATTTTGATGATTTTTTGTCCCCTCGTCACCTCATTTTTGAATATATTTGCTTGGTTTGTAGTCATAATGGTATAAACATGATTAAGGTGCTTTCGTCAGTTAACATTAGATCATGAACATTTTCCCATAGTGTTATGAAGCCTTTTTAATAATCATTTTAGAGATAATATGACATTCCCTCTAACTTACCACTTTCCTCCATCTGCTCAGGCACCCAAGCCAGAAACCTGAATTATGCCTAAGTTTCTCCTGCCACTGATTTAGTTCAGAGCATACTCTCACCTAGATCACTGCAAATGTTTCTTTACTGGTGCCCTTGCTTTTTGGTGGGCTTCTATCAATCTGTCAGACAGCATGCAGCAGCTACACATCATGTAGCAGCCAGGCCTAAAACATGTTTCATCAATGACTCCCAACCAACTACCCATTAGAGGCCAAACCGCTTCTAATAGTTCACACAGCCCTTGGGATATGGGCTCTTGCCTACACTTTCAGCCTCATCACTGTCCTCCCCATTCCCTCTCCAGTACATATTTCCTGTGTTCCCTGAAAAGCACACAGTGTAGTGTATTCTCTGCCCAGAATAACTCTCCCACTCCTCCTTCTGCTATTTACTTGGCAAGCTCCTACTCACCCTTTAACATTCGGTGTAAACATCACCTCCTATGGGAAGCATCTCCTCTCCTCCACAGAAAAAGGGAGGTGCTCCCACATCCACACTCCTAGATATCTTTGTACATGTCTCCATTTTGTTCTGTACTTCCCATGTATGCTCCATGCTTATTTTTCTCACCAGAGTAGAAATTATGGTCTATTCAACTTGATATTTCCAGCACTTCAGCATCTGGCACATAGTAGGTTCCAGTAAATGTTATTTCAATAATTTAATAACTACTAGTAATTCAGCACTGTTTTCCAGCCACTGTTCACTTGCTTTTCACATATTATCTCACTTAGTCTTCTAAACAATCCCATAATGTAGATACTGTTATCATCACTATTTTAAAGATGAGAAAACAGGCACAGCTTAGGTAACTTGCCCCAAATCATCGCACAGCTAGGAAGTGAGTGGCACCACCAGCATGTGAACTCATGTAGTGTGATTCTAACTCTGGAGTTCATGTTCATAGTAACTACACTACATAAAAAAACTTGAACGTATAATCCATTATCTTATTGCCTAATACATAAGCTACTTGTACTCTGTCTCTCTCCTCCCAATCACCCCACCTTTCTTCTTTTGAATTTTTTGAATTTGGCTTAAGATAAATTCCCAGGAGTAGAGCTTAAAGATGTATTTACAAGATGAGGATGTTTTTCTGGATCTTCATATGTCCAATGAGAACTTTACTTAACAAAATGTAGTGCATGCCAAAGAAGTGAAAGTTTCAAGGCCATCACCCATCCCAGGCTGACGTGGTATGATCGGGCAAGTTGGATCAAGAACTCTGAAGACAGCTGCAGAACTAGTGCAGGAAGGTGCAGACTGCCATGAACTAGCCTTGGCCAGCAGTTGGCTTAGCTTCACAATACAGCTTTTAATCTAATTTTAGGATGACAGAATGGAAAGCCCTTCTATGTTGCTGCTGCTTCAAAATGTTCAAATATTGATTTAGTGGTTAAACTGCAGCACCAGTTTTCACAATAACATTTTTTATGCCATAAAATAGATTAAACTATGCAGTATGACTGTACATTTTTGAAGCTGGCCACCATTTAAGTCTGGCTATCCTGAAATTGCTATGCTACGAGGAAGCCCAAGCTACCTGAGCAGAGATACCATGTGGAGAGAATGATGACCAGCTAGCCTAAGCTGCCCAGCCATTTCAACCTAGATGCCAGGCATGGAAATGATGAAGCCACCTTGTACATTTCAGCTTCAGTAGCTATGATGTGGAGAAAACCGTGAAACCCAACTGATAGCCAGAATTAAGGCCTCAGTATTTGCCTTAGTTCATTCGGAGTGCTATAACAAAATACCATAGACTGGGTGGCTTACAGTCGTGGAGGCTGAAAGTCGAAGATCAGGTTGCCAGCATAATCGGGTTTTGATAGGAGCCCTCTTCTTTCTAAGCTGCAGATTGGTGACTTCTCCCTGTGTCCTCACATGGTGGAAGGAGGAGGATCTCTCTGGGGTTTCTTTTTTTTTTTTTTTTTTTTTGAGACGGAGTCTCGCTCTGCCGCCCAGACTGGAGTGCAGTGGCCGGATCTCAGCTCACTGCAAGCTCCGCCTCCTGGGTTTAGGCCATTCTCCTGCCTCAGCCTCCCGAGTAGCTGGGACTACAGGCGCCTGCCACGTCGCCCGGCTAGTTTTTTGTATTTTTTAGTAGAGACGGGGTTTCACCGTGTTAGCCAGGATGGTCTCGATCTCCTGACCTCGTGATCCGCCCGTCTCGGCCTCCCAAAGTGCTGGGATTACAGGCTTGAGCCACCGCGCCCGGCCTGGGGTTTCTTTTATAAGGACACTAATCCCATTCACAAGGGCTCCACCCTTACGACCTAATCACCTCCCAAATGCTCCATATCCTCATACCATTATGTTGGGGGTTAGGATTCTAACATGTGAATTTTGGGGGGCACAATCAAACCATAGCAGATACGTGGTCCCAGTTAAACGATTCCAACCATTTATATCCTTTTGAGCCATCTCAGTCACCCCAGTCATCATGGAACATAAGCTATTCCTTCTGAGCCCTGTTTGAATTCCAGACCCATAAAGTAGGGAGTATAATAAATGTTGTTTAATGCCACTAAAAAATAAAATAAGTCCTACTCCTATCCTAGCTACAGAATTTGTTACTATGTTACAAAGCAGTTGTTCACCAGTGGCACTGACTTTGATCCAGTCACTTGTATGACCTCTCCAGAGCTGCAGCAAGGATGGCAGCTCAAGGCTTATCCTGGCAGAGTTTTCTTCAGCTGCTTCAACCCAAAGGACCACAAGTGATCTATGAAAACTGGTGTTTCTCCAACTGCCAGAGGGTGCTCTAGCCATTCAGGATGTTTGCCTGATACCCCAAACTACCAGCCTGTCTGGGATGGTGATGAGAGCTCTGGCTCTAATAGTAGCTTAATTTGGGTTCAAATCCCAGCTCTACCACCTAAATTAGTTGCATGATTCCAGGCAGCTTAGTGAACTTGGGGTACCTGAATTTCCTCATCTTTAAAATGAGGATAACAACATCTAACATTGTAAGTTTGTAATTAGGGTTAAATGAGCCTTACTTACTTAGCATTTTAAAATAATGAGAGTGCCTGTAGTCCCAGCTACTTGACATGCTGAGGCAGGAGGATCACTTGGGCCCAGGAGTTCGAGGCTACAATGGCACCACTGCACCCCAGTGTGAGCAACAGAGTGAGATCCTGTCTCTATAAAAAAAAAATAATAATGATAGCTAATGTTTACTGAGTATCTCACAAATGACTTTATATTCCTTATCACTATCCTCAATACAATATTATGCTGATGGCTTCCAAATGTATACTGATTGTTCAGGCCTCTCATTATCTCCAGTTTCACATAATTAATTATCTAATTGACCTAGTCACTGGGATATCCAATTGACACTTGATGGTTACCTTTTCTATTTTGCTGCTAAAACCTGAAAACAATGAATCATCCTTGACTTTTCCATTTTCTTAATTTTCCACATTCATTTAATAATTTGTTAATTTTACTTCCAAAATAGATTTCAAAACTGTTCACTTCTGTCCATCTCCCATCATTTCTCCTCTGAATAGCTGCCTCCTCTCTGGTCTCTCTATGCTTTCCCTTTAGCCCCTGCCCCAGTCCATTCTCTATGGAGCAGCCTGAGTTATTTTTCTAAACATAAATCAATTTCTGTCATCTGTCTGCTTTCATAACTGTCAGCAGTTTCTTGTAATGCTTTGGATGAAATCCAGACTGCCTACCATGAACCACAATGTCCCAAGCCTTCAAGCCTCTGCCTACCCTTAACCTGATCTCACCCCACTCATCTTCCTCATGATGCTCCAGTCACATGGGCCTTCTGCACGTTTCCAGTTCCTTCCTATCCCTTTTGACTGTGGTGTCATCTAGCTTGCTTTTCACCTCAATAGCTCCTTTTCATATTTTGTATTTTAGCTGTGTCAGTTATGAACAGCCTTGCCTGCAAATAAAATAAATCCCATCTAAGAGTGGTTTAAACACAGGAAAGTTTGTCTGTGTCTTATAAAATTTCCAGAAGTAAGCATCCTAGGGCTGGCACAGCAGTTCCATGAGACCATAGGGACTTAGCTTCTTCCTACCTTTCAGTTTTATCATCCTTCATGTATTGACCTCATGTCGTAGTCTGTTTTCTGCTGGCATGATCTCGGCTGGCTGCAACCTCTGCCTCCTGGGTTCAAGCAATTCTCCTGCCTCAGCCTCTCGAGTAGCAGGGATTACAGGCATGTATCATCATGCCCGGCTAATTTTGTATTTTTAGTAGAGACAGTGTTTCTCCATGTTGGTCAGGCTGGTCTTGAACTCCCCACCTCAGGTGATCCACCCGACTCAGCCTCTCAAAGTGCTGGGATTACAGGCATGAGCCACGGTGCCCAGTCACCAGTTTTCAAAATAGTGAATTGATTCACTAGCATCCTCCAATGGTAACCAATCAGACTTTTAAAAAATTATCTTAGTGAACTCATTGATTTAAACATATTGGATGTGTTTTAATGCATTGCAGTTATTAGCCTTGTTGATATTCAAATAGTCCAATTTTGGCCATTGGGAGTGTCCTCAAGTTAACTTATGAATTCCTTTTTTATGAGAAAACCCAAAACTTTCCGGAAACATCACTTGGACAGTTTCTTCTCTTATCTCATTGGCCTGAGTTGTGTCAAATGGCCACCCTGAGCTGGAAGATGGCAGTGGATGGAGTTTGGATCATTCATAATCTCCTCAAAGAGGTTGTTTCCCCTGATGCCCCACCTAAAGAATGCACCCCCTATTATTCTGCAGAATGCTATCCTGTTTATTTCCTTTATACTACTAATCATAAACTGTAGTTACTGTATTTATTCATTTGTTAAGGGTCTGACTCCCTCACTGGGTTGTAAGCTTCACGATGTTTTCCCTAGCACAACATTTGCAGGTGCTCATAAAATTTACTTAATAAATATATGTAAAATTAATAAAACAAATGGGGTAGAGACCATTTTATTCCTATTGTATCCACTATCCAATACAGTATCCATTATTTACATTTAAATTTAATGTAAATTAATTAAAATGGAAAATTAAAAATCCATTTCATTAATCTCATTAGTTATATTTCAAGTACTTGAAAGCTATGTGTGGCTAGTGACTATTACATTGCACAGTGTAGATACAATGCATTTCCCCCATCACTGAATACTATTGGATAATGCTGGAGAGAAAAGAAACTGGCTATTAGATAAAACAACTTAATCAAGGTCATAGTTACTAAGATTACACAGCTACTAAGAGAAGGAGCTGGATTCAAACCTATGTCTGAGTGACTTCAGAAATAGAACTCACAACACCATAACATAGTCATCACTGTTGCTATTACTTGATTAGTCCTGCTTTCAATTTCAGTCTCTCTAGGGGAATTTAGGGGGATTCAAGCCTCACTGCCGCATAGGTTAACTGACTCTCTCAGTTTGCCCGGCTGAAGAAGTTCCCAGGATGCAGAAAAGTCTCAGCAAACCATGCTACCTAATTATCAAAATCTTTATTGAGGCTTGTGGCAGGTAAATAGATGGGTTCACTCAACTCCATTTCAACCACTTTCAATATGCCCTATTGCATGCTAGAAGTGAGAAAGTTGAAGTCTTTTCCCAGATTTCCTTACAGCTTTGGTCCTGTACATGGATGGGCTAGCTCTGCCAAGCAGATGCACTTGGGCAACATCTGGAAGGCCTGATTGAGGAGGAGGCTGCACTTCTGCTGCTTTGTCTGGAAGGCAGTGCAGTAGCAGCAGAGGTCTCAGTGTCCTGTCCTTAATATCATGGACTTGGAGAGGCAGCATATGGGGCATGTGTTTTGCGTGTATAGATTCGACCTGAGATGGTCAGTCCTGAAGCCAGCAACAGGAGCAGTGACTCCCTGATTTCTTGTTTTATGATTGTAACAGAAGTAGCTACTCCCTTAGTAAAATGATTCTGTGATGGAAAGAATACCACCTAAGAGAGTCATTACTGGGAGCCAAGCCAGTAATGGCTGTACCTTTAGCTTTTCCAGTGATTTTTACTCACCCAGTTTCCCATATTAATTCATTTTATGCTAAAACGAGTTAAAGTGGTGAGATATAGCGATATAATAAGAAATGTGTATTTGGTTTCTTCTCCCAGTTCCTGACACAGAGCTCCTAATCCTTTGGAATTTCCCGGGTGATAGGAGTGTCTTTTGTTCTAATGGAGCGAGTCTTGGTGGACTCCTGGACGGAGACTGGTCACCAGAAAGACTAAGCCATAATTAGAAGCTTTGAACTTTCCAACTCACCCCCAATCCTTTGGGGAAAGATAGAGATTGGGTTAACTGATCATATCTATGTGATGAAGCCTCCATACAAATCCCTGAACTGGGGGATTTGGTGAGCTTCCAGGCTGCTGAACATGTGGAGATGTCTAGACGGTAGTAAACCTGAAGAGATCGTGGGATCTTTGCTTTCCTTCCCACATACTTTGCCCAGTGTATCTCTTCATCTGGCTGTTCGTTTGTATTCTTTATAATACACTGTAAAATGACTGGTAATTATAAATAAAGTGCTTTCCTGAGTTCTGAAAGCCATCCTGGCAATCAGACCTGAGGAATTCGTAGCTGGTTGACCAGAAGTACAAGTCACAACCTGGGACTTGTGATTGGCATTTGAAGTGGGGCACAATCTTGTGGGCCTCAGCCCCTAACCTGTTGGATCTGATGTTATCTCCAGGTAGCCGATGTAAGAACTGAATTGTAGGAGACCCAGTTGTGTCCACTGGAGAACTGCTTAGTGTGTGGGGAAAACTCTCCACATATATTAGCCACAGGGTTGTTCTATGTTGTGTTGTGTATGAGAGGAGAAGGAGGAAGTTTGTTTTTTCCCTTACAAGTGGATTTTTATTATTATATGCAGCTGATGACCCCTTACTATTCAAAGGGGATTTCATCTGGGAAGCAAGACAGCTATAAGAAATCTGAATAAAATCTGAATGTCTAGCATGCTAGGACCCTAATATAAGGTTCTCCTTATCACTGCTGTCATTCTTTAAGAACTGTGCATACATCCTATTCACCAGAATCCTGAAAATACTTGAAATTTGATTTCAGAAACATGACTATATGCATATACACACACAAACACACACAAATATTCCTCGACTTGCAGTGAGTGGGGTTATACCCCAACAAACCCATCATAAGTTGAAAATATCATAAGTGAAAAAGGCATTTGCCACCTAACCAACTGAACATCATAGCTTAGCCTAGTCTACGTTACATGTGCTCAGAACACTTACGTGAGCCTATAGTTGGGCAAAATCATCTAACGCAAAGCCTATTTTGTACTAAAGTGTTGAATATGCCATGTAATTTATAGAACATTGTACTAAAAGTAAAAAGCAGTGGTTGAATCAGTACTTGAAATATGGTTTCTACTGAATGCCTACCACTTTTTCAGCATTGTAAAGTTGAAAATTGTAAGTTGAATTATTGGAAGTTGGGAACTATCTATACAAATAGAAATCATTATATTAATAGTTAGAAAAAAAATTTAAGGGCAAAAAGGCTCTTTCAGAAACAAAAATAATAGCTTGAAGAATATCAATGAGAAATAAAGGAACCCAGTAATTTTTATGAAAGGTAATGTTATGTAGGCAGCGGAATATTATACCAGGCATTTGCAACCATGATGTAAAGTCTGCAGGTAACGGGAGATACACTGCCTTTTGGGAGGCACCACAGCTGAGTTATGGAATGTATAGGTGTAAACAGGAAAAAAAACCTGATTTTCTCTCTACTCTCATACTCACCACACAGAACACTTTTGTGACCAGATGTGTGGGAGTTTTCCCCACATACCAAGCAATTCTCCAGTAGATACCAACTGAGTGTCCTACATTTCTACATGGAGATAATGCCAGATTCCAAAGATTGAAGACTCAGTCCCACAGGACTGCTGCCACTTCAGATAGCCATTGCAAGTCAAGTCCTAAGTTGTGACTTGTGCTCCTGAATAAGCAGCTGTATTAGTCTGTTCTTACATTGCTATAAAGACATACTGAGACTGGGTAATTTATCAAGAAAAGAGGTTTAGTTGGCTCACAGTTCTGTGGGCTATATAAGCTTTCTGGGAAAGCTTCAGGAAACTTACAATCAGGCAGAGGGTGAAGGGGAACCAGGTACATCTTACGTGGCTGCAAAAAGGGGGAGTGCTACTTATTTTTAAGCAAGCAGCACCGGGGGATGGTGCTAAACCCATAGATCCAATCACCTTCCACCAAGTCTCTCCTCTAACACTGAGCATTACAATTCAACATGAGATTTGGGTGGGGACACAAAGCCAAACCATATCATTCCACCCCGCCCCTCCCAAATCTCGTGTCCTTCTCACATTTCAAAACACAATTATGCCTTCCCAATAGACCCTCGAAATTTTAACTCATTGCAGCATTATCTCAAAAGTCCAAGTCCAAAGTCTCATCTGAGATAAGGCAAGTCTCTTCTGCCTATGAGCCTGTAAAATCAAAAACAAGTTAGTTACTTCCAAGATACAATGACAGTACAGGCATTGGGTAAATGCTCCCACTCCAAAAGGGAGAAATTGGCCAAAACAAGGGGACTACAGGCTCCATGCAAGTCCAAAATCCTGCAAGGTAGTCATTAAATCTCAAAGCTCCAAAATAATCTCCTTTGACTCCATATCTCACATCCAGGACACACTGATGCATGGGATGGGCTCCCAAGGCCTTAGGCAGCTCTGTCCCTTTGGCTTTGCAGGGTACAGCCCTTGTGGCTGCTTTCACGGACTGGCAATGAGTGCCTGTGCCTTTTCCAGGTGCACGGTGCAAGCTGTTGGTGGATCTACCATTCTGGGGTCTGGAGGATGGTGGCCCTCTTCTCACAGCTCCACTAGGCAGTGCCCCAGTGGGCACTCTATATGGGGACTCCAACCCCACATCTCCCCTCTGCACTGCCCTAGTAGAGGTTCTCCATGAGGGCTCCACCTTTGCACCAGACTTCTTCTGCTTGGACATCCAGCTATTTCCATACATCCTCTGAAATCTAGGCAGAGGTTTCCAGGCATCAATTCTTGCCTCTGTGCACCTGCAGGCTTAATAACACATAGAAGACACCAAGACTTGCAGCTTGCACCCTTTGGAGCAGCAGCCTGAGCTGTGCCTTGGCCTCTTTTAGCCATGGCTGGAGCTGGAGGAGCTGTGATGGAGGACACCATGTACTGAGGCTGCATAGAGCATTGGGACCCTGGGCCTGGCCCATGAAACCACTCTTCCCTACTAGGCCTCCAGGCCTGTGATGGAAGGGGCTGCCTTAAAGGTCTCTGAAATGCCATGGAGGCATTATCCCCTTTGTCTTGGCTATTAACATTCAGCTCCTCTTTACTTATGCAAATTTCTACAGCTGGCTTGAATTCCTCCCCAGAAAATGGGGTTTTTTTCTACCACATCATGAGGCTGCAAATTTTCAAAAATTTGCATGAATATAAGCACATGCTGTTAGAAGCAGCCAGGCCACATGTTAAACACATTGCTGCTTAGAAATTTCTTCCACCAGATAACCTAAATCATCTCTCTCAAGTTCAAAGTTCCACAGATCTCTAGGGCAGGGCACGATGCCTCTAACCTCTTTGTTAATGTATAACAAAATGAGCTTTGCTCCAAGTAAGTTCCCAATAAATTCCTCATCTCCATCTGAGACCATCTCAGCCTGGACTTCACTGTCCATATCACTATCAACATTTTGGTCACAACAAGTCTCTAGGAAGTTCCAAACCTTCCCTCATCTTCCTGTCTTCTGAGCACTCCAAACTGTTCCAACCTCTGCCCACTACCCAGTTCCAAAGGTGCTTCCACATTTTCAGGTATTTTTATACCAATTCCCCTCTTCTCTGGTACCAATTTTCTGTATTAGTTCATTCTCACATTGCTATAAAGAAATACCTGAGGCTGAGTAATTTATTTTAAAAAGAGGCTTAATCAGCTCATGGTTCTGAGGCTTCTGCTTCTAGGGAGGCCTCAGGAAATTTACAACCATGGCAAAAGGTGAAGGGGAAGCAGGCATATCTTCAGATGGCTGGCAGGTGGCAGGGGAGGTGCTACCCACTTTTAAACAAGCAGCACTAGGGGGATGATCCTAAACCGTTAGAAACTGACCCCATGATCCAACCACCTCTCACCAGGCCCCTCCACCAACACTGGGGATTACAATTTGACATGAGATTTGGGTGAGGACACAAAGCCAAGCCATATCACCAGCTATATATTAAGGTTCCCATGACTCCTCACCTCGGGTTCAACAACTTGCTAGGAGAGCTCACAGAACTTAGAGAAACACTGTACTTATATTTACCAGTTGATTATAAAGGATATTATAAAGGATACAGATGAACAACCTGATGAAGAGATACCTTGATACAGTCAGGATATTTGTCCCTGCCCAAATCTCATCTCGAATTGTAATCCCCAGTGCTGGAGGTGGGGCCTGATGGGAGGTGTTTGTATCCTGGAGGCAGATCCCTCATGGTTTGGTGCTGTCTTCATGACAGTGAGTTCTCATAAGATCTGGTCATTTAAAAGTTTGTAGCACCTCCCTCCAACTCACTCTTTCCTGCTTGCTCCTGCTGCTGCCATATGATGTGCCTGTGCCCCCTTCACCTTCTGCCATGATTGAAAGCTTCCTCAGGCCTTGCCAGACGCCGAGCAGATGCCAGCACCATGCTTCCTGTAAAGCCTGCAGAACCATGAACCAATTAAAACTCTTTTCTTTATAAATTACCCAGTCTCAAGTGTTTCCTTATAGCAATGCAAGAATGAACTAATACATACATAGAGCAAGGCATGGATGGGCGACTACCCTCCCAGCACCTTTATGTGTTCAGCAACCTGGGAGTTCATCAAATTGCATTATTCAATAGTTTTAGAGAGCTTAATCTCTAGCCCCCACCCCTTTCCTAGAGGTTGGTGGGTGAGGTTGAAATTTCCAACCATCTAATTATCTAATCACTTGATTTTTCTGATGTCTGGCTCTATCTTGAGTCTATCACAGGGGCCCCACCACAAGTCAACTTATTAGCATAAAGTCAGGTATGATAAAAAGAGACCATTATGAATAACAAAACAGTCCTTTTTTTCCCCCACACTCCGGGAAATTTTGAGTGTTTTAGGATCTCTGACAGGAATTGGGACAAAGACCAAAATATTTTGTTTTATACCACACTACGTTCTGGAGCCATCCAGACCTGTGTTCAAATGTCAGTGACACTGTTATCCACTATGTGAACTTGGATAAACTAATGAGCCTCTATAAGCTCCAGTTCCCTAATCTGGAATATGAGGATAATAATAGTATCCAATTCACATGGCTATTGTGATATTTATAGTGTGCTGAGTATAGTATATGGCACATGAGGACTTAATACATGTTAGATAATATGACTATTATAATTTTGCTAAACTCGGCTCCATTCCTGAAATTATGTCCAATACTTGGGGTCATTCTGATTACAGCCTATCAAATTTCTAGGCAGCCATGCACCATCCCCCTCCATATCATAATTAGTAGGTGCTCAAAAAATATTAGTGCCTTAGTTCATCCTGGGTCAATATTATTCTGGTAGTCAACATTCTAATAATTCTTTTAAAACTGTGTCTTGACATGTGCCCTTTTTCCATTAGAGGTTTATTCATGTGGGGTGCGTTTCACTCCTGCACCCACAGTTATTACTGGTAGTGGCAGCTGCTGATGCTATATTTTCCCCTCTTTGTTGACCAAAATAAAACGAAAAATAAAAAAACGGACAACAAGAGTATCTTGGGTATGTGTTTGAAGAAAGTACTCCATTACAAAGAGAGAAAGAATAGTAAAGAGAAAGAGATTACTCTCATGTGGTCAATTTGAGAAAGCATAAGACCTGGGTTTGGCTTCAGCTTGCCCCAGTAGAGCATTCTTTCATACGTTCCCACTGACCACAAAACCCACACCACTACCTCGCTGATGCTATACCTGCTAACTCCAAGGCTTTAGTCACACAAAGAATATAGCCATTCTTCTTTGCTCTTATAATGTTTAACCATGTCTTTTACCTACAGAATTTCAGAAACTGGCTTTAGGGGATCCAAAATCAAACCAAGGTTGCAGAGTGTCCTACCTTGGAAGGAATGCTGAAAAATTGATTTAAACCCTTTTTGCTGCTGCCAGATAACCAGTTGGCCCATTACTCAATAAAACCATGGCAACCAGCTATGCTACATACCCTACCCCTCACATGCTTTGTCCAGCCAAGCCTGCATATCTTACCCCTATTGTCAATGTAGCACTTTGTCTCATAAAAAATCCCTACCAGCTCTTTTTCAGAGAGTCACCAGAGGGTCCTTGTGCCTCTGCTGTCTCCCTTGCACTCAAGCACAAACCCCCAGATAAAAGCTTTGTCTGAGAAATCCGCATGGCCCCATGTTAATTTTCATCACACAGGGAGCCTCTCGTCTATAACAAATTATTGGAAGATTAGACAAACTGGCCTAAACCTTCTCCAGTGGTTTGTCCCAGTAAATAATTTTCCTTACACTTGATTTGCCCTATTGGGGGAGACAGGTTCAATTCATTCTTTCAAACAACAAGTTTTTATGAATTACCTACCATATTTATGATATGAGATACACTGTGAATACCTCTTCTACATCTACTCCAACCTTAGTTAACTTCTATTCAATATTCAGAACTCAGTTTAAATACCACTTCTCTGATGAAGCTTGTATCTAGGCCAGGTCAGCCTGGCATGTACTCTGATGGCACTAGGGGGTCTTATATTTTAGGCATTTTGAAGTATGCACTAATGTCTTTGCTTTTTTGGTGAGTGTGTGCTTAAGGCCTGTCTTTTCTGTAACGCAGATGAGGGCAGGGACTTTGCTTTTGCTCAGGATTGTAACTCTGGTACTTATCTTGGTACCTAAGCAAGAGGCTCTGATGAATGAGTTATCAGAATCTCACTATAACACCACTCACCAAAGTATTTTTGTTTGTGGTAACCTCTGGCTGCCTGGGGCATCTACAGAAAGTACAGTGATGAAAATCCGTACCTGAAGGTAGTCTCTTGTATGAGGAAATCCCATGGTGAATCTCTGAGGAAGTTATAAACACCAATAACAAAAAAGCAAAAATGAAAAAATGAAAAAAGAAGTTCATCCTGGGTCAATATTATTCTGGTAGTCAACATTCTAATAATTATTTTAAAACTATGTCTTGACATGTGCCCTTTTTCCATACTCACACCATAGCTATGTGGTTAAGTGGATGAAGACTTGGGCATGTTTGACTTTATTTTCACTTTAGCAAATGATTAGAATTTCTATAGTGAAAACATGCAATGACATCGTGGTACAGAGGTTTTATCAGTGTGTCTTCAGAAAGTAACAATAAATTACAAGTCTGATGTAAAGTTATTAAAAACTAGGTTACAAACCCACACTGTAGACTTCCTTCTTTAATCGAGAGGAAACTATAAACCAAAAATAAAATTCTAAGCCCCTCAGCTGACTGAACGGACCCCCCTTGGCCAAGGGGATTCAAAAAAACACCTGAAAAACTAGTTCAGGTCATGATGGGAAAGAGGGGGTGAAACATGCCTCATTATACCCTCCTTCCTTTTGAGTTTAGACACAAGTGACCAGCACTGACATTAAAACAGGGATCTTAGACTGACAAGACAGAATCTTTGTAGCAATAAAACAACAGATTCCAATCTGACTCTGGTGTAACATCACATGACAGCCAGTGGGCCCTGAAGGAAATCAAGTCATTTTACCTCAAATTATATTTCTTTACATATTTTGAAATGACCCTGCCAAGCTGTCACTTGTGGGAGGAAAATTTATGTTCTGTAAAGATTCCCTTATTAGGTCTTTTCCAGAAAGTCTGACAATTTTTAAGGTTCAGTAGGAGACATTCACATCTATTTTCTCTGAAGCCTGGAGGCTTCATGTACATGATAAGACCCTTGGCTTCCACAAAGCACCCCCTTACCTTAACTTAAGTTGACATCAACTCTTGAGGCAGAGCTTAACTCTGTCAACAAACTGCCCATCAGGAAATCTTTGAATCCACTTATGACCTGGAAGCTCCTGCTTCTAGATGTTCCACTTCTGTGGGCTAAACCCATGTATACCTTGCATGTATTGATTTATGTTTTTGCCTGTAACTTCTGACTCCCTAAAATGTATAAAATGAAGCTGTATCTCAACCACCTTGGGTATATGTTCTCAGGACCTCCTGAGGCTGTGTCGTGGGCAATGGTCCTTAACCTTGGCAAAATAATGCTCTAAAATTGATTGAGACTTGTCTCAAATACTTTTTGGTTTACAAAACCTTTCCCAGAATCCCCCAGGCTTTCCCTCGTATTTCATTGGCCAGACAGCTCCTAAGTCAATCATAAACTTAGACCAATCAAAACTGCTCTCCTGAGTCTGGGCCCACTTCCGCAGGGAGTTTTACTGTCCATGGTCAACAAAAACTGGGACCTCTAAGCCAGGAACTAGGAACCTACTTTGAAGACAATCCCCACTGTCTGCTCCTCTTCTACTCTGCAGCCTCACCTTCTTCACCTCTACAATGGGGGGAAATTGCATCCTTCATTGATTCCACACACACTTTTTCAGCTCCCATTTTGTGTCCAGTACTGTGTTGAGTCCTGGGGATTCAAAGATTCCCTTCTTCTTGTTTGGGTAGCTGAGACCTATCAGAAGTGCTTCAGAGGCCAGGTATTTAAATTTATACATATAAGTGTATAAATTTATCCTACTTGCTTTCCAATTCAAACTTTTAATTTAAAACACACACACAGCTGGTCAAAATGAACACATTTTGTTTGGGGATTTTGAGTGGGGGGATTTGGTTTCTTGTTTGCAGGTCCTTGAGGATCCCCCCCGCCAAAAAAAATTGCAACAAAACGTTTTAAGTGTAGCATTAGACTGAGATAGGCAGAGTGATATGGCTTACACCAGAGAGGCACCCAACCCAGCCTGGGAGTGATGCAGCTCAGGATGGAATGGGGATCTGCTTAGATTTGAATGTTGAAACCACATCCCCAGCTGCACAACCTGGAAACATAGAAATCAGCCAGCCACACCTCTCCCTCACCCTCCCATTGATCAAGTCCTATAGATTCTATCCTTAAATAATTCTTGAATCCACCCAGTGCTCTTATTCCAACTGCTGTGTTCTTTACTCAGTCCCTTATCACTTCTTAACTGTTTTTTTCCAGTAGTCTACTTGGTCTCCCTGACTAGGGATCACGTTCCCCAATCTCCTTTCCAGGCTTCTGCTGAGGATCCTCCCACAATGCAAATCTGGTAGTTTTTATACTGCCTAAAACTCTTCAATAGTTTCCCACTCAGTTAAAAGTCCAAACTCTTTCCTATGGGATAGAAAGCCATTTGAGATTTGGGTCCCATTCAATTGAAACTACCTTTGCAAGAATTATAACAAGGAGAAAATTATGACAGTGAAAGAGATCTGATCTAACCAACCACCATCTTGCCTTTACCCTCCAAACTGCCTTTAATCATTCCTGGGCTTAGGCCAAGCTAACTTTAGGAGACATTTAGTTTATAGTTTAAATGATAGTAGCCCTTCCCCAAAACTAAACCGTCTTTATAGGTTAGGCAGATAAGAGGAGCCTGAATTCTGCTAAAGTGTAGACATAAATGTTTACCAGTCATTATTCCAGATGTCACAAGATTTACAACTTTCACAAATACTCCTGCAGATAACATCACTATTGTAAAACCTAAGATTGGCCTTTTGAGATGTCTTTTCAGGGTTTTGCATTTTTGACAGTCGCTCCATCTGGACCTGCCAACCTGTCCTCTGGCCCCTCCCGGAGGGCAGACTCAGCGCACATGCAGCAGGACCATTTTCCACACTCCTATGATTGCATCCCCAGCCAATCAGCAGCACTCCATTCCCTGGTCTGCCAAATTATCCTTGAAAAACCACAGCCTCTGAATTTTCAGGGAGACTGATTTGAGTAATAAAACCCCAGTCTCCTGTTCAGCTGGCTCTGCGTGAATTGACTCTTTCTCTTGCAATTCCCCTGTCTTGATAAATCGGCTGTATCTGGGCAGCAGATAAAATGAGCTTGTTGGTTGGTTACATAAACTTTTCAGCTGTTACTACTCACCTTCTCCCTTCTCAAGCTGCTCTTCAGCCTTGTGGAACTCCTGGCAGTTTCCCAAAAATGCCAGGTTGTTTCAAATGCACCCACAGAGTCTTGGCTCCTTCAGTTCTGAGTGAATTCTTTTAAACCTTCTCTCCCTATTCACCTGAAGAGAGGCCAATATTATTCAAAATTCAGTTTAAGAGTCATTTCCTCCCTGAACCCTGTTTTAGCTTCCATCTCAGCACCACTCCCCCACAATTCCCCACCCCGACTCTGTCATTGCTCACTCTCTGGGGTCTTCTGGAGTTGCCTCCCGCAGTATAGATGGCATACTTTGCTTCCTTCATTGTTTCTCCCAAACGTGATGATCATCTGCCTCAAATCCCCTGGTTTTGAAAAAGTTATTTTTTTAATTTAAAAAATATTTATTATCATCGTCATTATCATCGTCATCACCTATTGATGAATCAGTCTATGGAACTGGAACCAGAATCTGTGCTTACAAAATATCCTGGGTTGGAAGTTACACTGCACGTTCATTTTTTGCAAAATACCTTGAGCTTTATAAGATATGCATACTTTTCTGTATGTATGTCAGTTTTAATACAAAGTTAAAAAGGAAAAATTCCTTAGGTTATTCTTACATAACACTGATGCTGGAGAATCACTGACTTTTCTCTCTCTACTGAAGTGTAAGCCCTTTGAGGGCAGTGAAGCCATCTATCTTGTCTTTGTATTCCCAGCATGTTTTAGTGCCTACAACATAGTACACACAATAAATGATTAATAAATAAATGAGTAAGACCCAAGGGAGTGCACTGGTTTGTGGGATCCCTTCTCCCTCACTCTCTTCCAAACATTTGTTGCATGCCCCTCTTGGAGCACATGACAGCTCACGCCTCAAAGTTACACCTCCTACACACACCCCTGAATAAACCTGTGAGATGCCACCTGGCTTCTTCCCTACCATACGCTGGGTGTAACTGATCCAAGCACCCAGCCTGACAAGGGTAGGAGAAAGGAAGCAGGTGGAGGACGTTCTGTCCCAGTACCAGTACTTTTGCCCTGCCTGGGTCTGAGCCACCTGGCTCAGGCCTTCCTCAGCAGGCCTGGGAATCAAGCTGGAAAAAATATGTCCTTGGAGATACTGCAATGCTAAAGCTTCTATTTGCATCTCTGATGTAAGTTGCTTCCTAAGCCACTCAGTTCAATTATGTGGAAATTTGAAAATGATATATTTGAATATTTAGGAGTGGCTGGTGATTTTTAGCAAATTTACAGCAGAAAATGAGGGGGACTCTGTGTGAAATATCATCTAAGTCAGGGTTGTCCAATCTTTTCGCTTCCATTGGCCACATTGGAAGAGGAAGAATTGTCTTGGGCCACACATAAAATACACTAACACTAATGATAGCTAATGAACTAAAAAAAAAAAAAAAGTTGCAAAAATAAATTTGTGCTGTGCCGTATTCAAAGCCGTCCTGAGCCGCATGCAGCCTGCGGGCCACGGGCTAGACAAGCTTGATATAAGTCATTTATCCAGTCACAAATTATTACCAAGTGCCTTCTAGGGACAGAGTGATGAACAAGTCATCTGCCTTAAAGATGCTAACAGTGAAGTGGGGTGAGATGGGCAATCAAATAATAATGTCTAACTTTTTCTAGCACTTACAATGTGCTGGACACTTTACATATGTTAACCTTAAATAATGAGATTTAGAGAATATGATTAACTATGAAGTTTGAGTGCAAAGCTTGAGGATAGCCATCTGGAAACACTAACTCCAAATGAGTGGGATCAGTGCTCCAAAGTGGTGAAGTTAAGATTTCACTTATACCGGCAGAGATGGAGAAGTTCCAGCAGAATTACATTTAACATACAAAACCAGTGCATATGCCACAGCGATTTGATTGGTTACAGACTGCTGCATTCCAAGGAAGATTATTACTCTGTGAGGAGAGGCAATGATCCAAGGGGTTCGTATCTCTGGCCGTGCTTGGTCTCCCTAATTATTTACAAGGAAAAAAGGCAAGGCCAGGCATGATGGCTCATTCCTATAATTCCAATACTTTGGGAGGCCAAGGTGGGAGGATAACTTGAGCCCAGGAGTTGGAGGTTACAGTAAGCTATGACTGTGCCACTGTGCTCCAGCCTGGGTGAAGGAGTAAGACCCTGTCTCAAAAAAAAAAAAAAAAAAAAAAAAAAAAAGCAAAAGTTGTAGCTGTATAGCCACATTTCTCTCAAGTCTCACAATAAAGTTCCAACAGCTTGAAGTTTGAATTACTTAATTTTACACATGTGTTATGCATTTCATCAGTCTAACAACTCAGTGGTGTCCTATTACTCTCAAGTTACAAATAAGGGAACAGATGCATTGTATAGTTACAAACTGATAAGGAGTCATAAAGGGAGTACAAAGAGTAGGAAGAGGATATGGCAGGGAGACCTAATGTAGCCCTAAGGGTCAGGGAACATTCTCTAAATATGAGAAGTTAAACAGGAGATCTAAAGTTGGAGTTTAGTAGACAAAAGAGGTCTTAGAGAGACCTGCAGGCAATGGAAACAGTAGAATGTTGTTTAAGGAACTGAAGGCAGCACAGGGAGCCCCTGATGAGACAAGAGAGGTAGGGAGGGGCCAGATCACCTGGGTTTTTTTGTCTGTCTTTAAATAGCATAAGGTTAGGGAAGCCAAGAGAGTTGAGATTTAGGGTTTAGTTCCACCTTTGCTCTTACTCTCAGCCATCTGTCTGCAGCTGAGTTTCCTGATGTGAAAAAAGTGTGCAAGAGTGGATGGACCAGAGTGCTCCAGTGGCCCCCATGGTTCTGAAACTCTGATTCTAGGTAAGGCTCTGCTGGAAGGAATTGCCAGATGCAAGCCCTAGATGCTGCTGAATGCACTGAAACCCAGGGGCCCTGCAATCCAGTAGCCAGCCAGCCCTTGCCAGACTCTGACTCCTCTGTAGATTAATTGCAAATCACGGAGAATATCACAAAATAAATCACACAATAAATACGGCTGTAAGCATGGTTTGTTCCCCTCCGTCGAAACAAAGGGTGAACTGCTTAATCATAACAGCATAATAAGGAAAACTAGCTTTCTGAGCATTTACTATGTGCCAGGATTGTACCAGGTACTTTTAGTAGATTCTCTCACAATAGCCCCCTGTTATGGATAGGAAAGTGAGGCCTCAAGAAATTAGTCCTGCATACTGAGCATGGACAGTCCCGTTTCCTATTGCCAGAAGTGTTACCTTGAGCAATAACGTTATCTGGGTTTGCTCAGTGGCTGAGTTGTAATTTGAACCCACTGCTAACTCCAAAGCTCATGGTGTTGGTCACCACGTGATGCTGCCTTCCCTTCTTAGAAGAGGCAACTCCTTACTCTATAAATAACATGACATTGTCTTTTGAAGTCCTTTCTGGGTGAGGAAAGTGCTTTTTATAGCATGGAATTGCTCCTGTTTATTTGGTCTCTTTCAGCACCTATTAATCCTGCCTACAGTTTTGTCCTTCACTGCCCTTACACTGTATTCCTAGGTTTCCTCCCTGCAAAAGACAACTCCCTGAGACCACTTGGTGTTTGTGTGTGTGTGCGCCAGCAAAGAAATTTCACTCCCCTCCCTCCCCAAGTCTGCCTATTTTTCTATAAATAATTGTTCTCCTCCCGCCCCTCAGGCCTCTAAGTAGTTTAGTCACTTAACCAAACGCACAGGCACACACGCGCGCGCGCGCGCGTAAGCACACACTCACAAAGCGGGGAGGGCAACGTGAATGACCTTGCAAAGGTATCTTGCCCACTGGGGACAGGACTAGCAAACCTGAAACCTCTGCAAATATTTGTCTTCCTCCCGTATTCCTCCTGAAGCGGTTGGCTCCTCTCGCTGTCTCTCCCAGACCCCTCTCGTTTTCACTCCGCCATACAAAGCCCAACCCGCCCATCTCCTCTCTGCAAGCCCAGAGAACTTGATTCCCCATGTTGAAACTCGTCGGTGGTCGGTGGCGGGCAAGACTGGGCATGCTCAGTGGCGGGGACCAGTCTGGGAGGCGAGGAAGCCGCGTTTGAAGTCGCGCGGCCCGGGGC
>NW_012115933.1:3110958-3203320 GCF_000951035.1 Colobus angolensis palliatus
CAGTCCAGCCGCCGCTCGTCTGCAGCCGGGGTCCCGTGGGCGGCAACGACGCAGTGCCCCAGCGCCTCCCGCTCCTACCGGAGCTCCAGCCGCAGCCACTGCTCCCTCAGCATGATTCCCCGGCCAAGAAATGCCGGCTGCGGAGGAGGATGGACTCGGGGAGAAAGAACAGGCCGCGTAAGTCCCGCTGGGAGGGGAGCGCGGGCGCAAGGCAGACGCAGCGTGCGGGGCCCGAGACTGGGAGCGGCTGGGGCAGACGCCGCAGCACGTCCCGTGCGCCCCCGCGTCTGCGGTCGAGGGACTGCACAGAGTGGGTTCCTGGGACTGATTCTTTTCCCAGGGGGCATCAAGCACTACAGGTCGTTGCCTGAGCCTGCCTTTTGCTCGCTTCTATCCGTAGAATGGGGCGATTGGACACGGAGCTTGAGCGGGTCCCTAGGTCAAGGATCTATAATAGGCGAACGCTCTGTCCGCCTTTCTAACTGGTGGCTGAGAAAAGCATGTGTGTGAACATTTGCTGGGGTCCAGGAGTGAGGATAAAGTGGGCGGCACACCGAGGGTGCCCTCTCCTTTCTCACCCCTCTCGCTTCTCTGAGCGCGTCCTGCTGGGGTTGCCTGCCCTTTGAATCACAGAGTAGCCGGCAGCGTCTCGGGTCTATTGGAAAGCGCAAGTCTGGAGGCGTGGAGTTCAACAACCCCCAAAATCACAGCCTATTAGACGCTGTTTCTTCTCAGCCAATGAGAGGGTTTTTTGGGAGGGACACACCCACTGATACCATGTGGGCCGGAACTATGTGGACCAATGAAGATTGGAGGTGGATTTTTTTTTCAAAGAGGGGGGAGGTTGAGTTGAGGGTTTGTAATTGTAATATACACTGCAGAAAGCCGAAGTGCATTATTTCACACTAAAGCTTGTATATATAATGGTAGTTTGTAAAGTGTACCTTCCACACAGGACGTTGTGGGATGTAAATTTGTAGGTCGAGTTTACAGCTGGTTTTTCTTAGCTGAACCTCATTCAACTGGTTACTTCTTTATGGGTATCTTTAATGAAGCTTATAAATGGCAAAAATCAAAGTAAGTACAGTAAATGCTAATAAATGACTGCATTTGAGCACACACCTTTTGCATAGAGGTTATGCTGTTCGATATAGGGAAAATGTTAAGTAGGTTTTGGATTTCTGTAAAAGTTTAATGTTTGGCAAATAACACCTTCACTTTTCCCTGTTTCTATGTTTTTTTGACTCTTAACTTTTCTGCATTGAATTAAGGTTTCTAAGACCTTGGAAAGGACTTTGACATGACTGTGGGTGACTCTGGTACTTGTATCTTGTGGGTTTGAAATGTTAAGTTTGTAGGTTAAGATTTTGTGTGGAACTTTGAAGCCAAACAGCAGATTTGGCTAAGGTTGTAAGGTGTAAGGTTGTAATCTAGCACATGAATTTTTATTTGCTTTTGTTTTTGATACTTGTTAGAAAATGACTTTCATTCGTATTAATATTTTAAAAGTCAGGACTTAATATTGATTACCTGTGGTTTATAAACCTGTTTTACTTATTTTGAAGCTACATTTCAGTTATTTCTCTGATCTACATTGACAGATTGTACTAGAGTTTGCAATGAAAATATCTAAAATATAATGAAAGGGAGCTTCTAACTTAATCTTCTATGTTTAACTGAGGATATAACAACTCTTGAAATAACTTCTGAGGAATTGAAAACACATCTTCTAAGAATACCTTGAAGACAGAGAAAAACTAACCTGAGCCTTAACTTGTGCTTGCAAACCCACAGAAATTATTTTAAAATGCAAAAAAGTGTAACTATCTGCCTGTGTGCTTTGTGTCAGAAATTAAAGTGGTTTATATTTCTTACAAAATAAAAATCCTAGTTGTTTTAAGTTTCATGAACACAATTGTTGCTTATAATTTTTTAAAAATGGTTTGTCAAAATTGGATTTACATTATTTACCATGTTTTCTTCTCTCAGATTTGAACAACCATTTCTAAAATAAATTTTACATGTTCCGAGGAGTCAAATCTGGCGTTTTCACTACCAAAATATCTTAGTTAAAAATGGCTTAACTTAATATCTTTGTGCCTTGCCTATTGACATTCACATATCTTTATAAAAAGAATATTGTCCAATCAGTTGATATTTAGTTACTCTAAGAGGAAGTAGGTACTCTAAGAGGAACATTTACGCACTCTGTGAGTATTTACATACTCTAAGCTTATTCCTACTTACTGATGACTGACAGATTTTACAGGAACAATTTTTGCAAAGAGTAGTTGGGTGCTTTAACTGCAAACTTTAGTGTGTGCCAGTGGCGAAGCATCAACTAGACAAATAATTATTTCCTCCTGGTCAGTTACAACAGTTTGGCCTCTGTCCAAACAAGATGTGTGTTAAGACAGCCAGTGTTAACACTTGTAAAGGTATCTGGAATGCATATGTGGATAGGTGTGTTTCTATTTTGTAATATTCTGGCAAAGGACAATACACATTAAAATACTTGATGTTTGAAAATGATGGATGGAATAAAACAGATCAGTATTTTTAGATTATTTAACAAATTTTAATCTGACCCCTCAGTGCCGAGACTATTCACCATCCTGCAATCTAAAAATCAGACCAGTGGCAGGTTAATTTTGCTAAACCAGGAAAGGAGAATGTTGTCCACTCTTTTCATCTAAAGTGCCATCACCTCACTCTACTTGTCCTTAAAAGGCTTTTCTTAGACTACTTAATATCAGGCTTCCTTAGGTACTTTACCCATCTCTGCTACTTAGCAGCAGTGTGATCTTAACCAAGTTACTAGGTCAAATCTTGAACTGCTGGAGCTAGGCTAGGTGATCTCCAAGTGCTGTTTCCTGTACCTTCAGAATTCTATGACACTTCAGAGCTGACAGTTCTTCCTACTAGATGACACTAGTTATCTGCTCTGCCATTGACTTAACATTTAATTATGAATGGATTTTTTTGCCTTGTGCTGATTTTTTTGTTTGTTTGTTTGTTTGTTTTGTTTTGTTTTGTTTTTGAGACGGAGTCTGGCTCCATCGCCTAGGCTGGAATGCAGTGGCACGATCTTGGCTCACTGCAAGCTCCGCCTCCCGGCTTCACGCCATTCTCCTGCCTCAGCCTCCGGAGGAGCTGAGACTACAGGCGCCCACCACCACGCCCAGCTAATATTTTGTATTTTTAGTAGAGACGGGATTTCACCGTGTTAGCCAAGATGGTCTCATCTCCTGACCTTGTGATCCGCCCAACTTGGCCTCCCAAAGTGCTAGGATTACAGGCGTGAGCCACCGCGCCCAGCCGCCTTGTGCTGATTTTATCATGTGTGTTCTACGTGTTACTTGTCTCCCCAATTAAATTGAATGTCTGATTATAGACGATACATTTTTTCTCATATGCCTTGCACCTTGGGTACAAGTGTATATGACTGATGTCACAGAAAAAAAGGTACAAGTAACCCTATCACTACCTCACTGAGGAAGCCATCTCCACCTCCACAACAGACTTTGATAAGTCCTTCAACGGAGTTTCTCTGAGGTATCAGTAGGGAGATTCCTTTGATCTGCTCCTTGGTGCACTGATTCTCTGAAGCACAATTAAGTAGCACCTCATAGGGTCACCTCATTTAACAAATATTTTGAAACTAATGCTGAGGTGCTGTGAATGCTAATGTGTTGTAAATGGTATGCTCATTTAAGGTGCTTGAATCCCAGCTGGATGATCTTAGCAGGTTACTTGACCTGTATGTTTCAGTTTCATATCGATAAAATGGAGATAATCTTACTACCTTGTGGGGCTGCTATGAGGATTAAATGAGATAATATATATAAAGAATCCTGTTTGGCACATAGAACTTATTGATAAATGGCAGCTCTCATCATCACTGTCACACTACACATTGTCCACCATTAATCCATAGGACAAGGCATTTGAGCTGGCACATACAGCCTCAGGCTGACTTTCTTCATTTTAGAAAACTACAGGCCAGGTTCAGTGGCTCATGCCTATAATCCCAGTACTTTGGGAGGCCAAGAGAGGAGGATCTCTTGAGCCCAGAGGTTCAAGACCAGACTGGACAGCGTAGGGAGACCCCATCTCTACAAAAACTAAAAGTAAAAAAGTTTAGCCGAGCATGATGACATGTGCCTGTGGTACCAGCCACTCAGGAGGCTGGGGCAGGAGGATTGCTTGAGTTTCCAAAGTCGAGGCTGCAGTGAACCATGATTGTGCCACTGCACTCCAGCCTGGGACACAAAACAAGACCCTGTCTCTACTCTAAATAAATAAACAAACAAACAAATACAGGCTTAGAATAAGAAAGATCAAAGAGTTGTATTTGATCAGCTATAATACTATTCCTATCCCACAATTCTTTTTTTCTTTTCCTTTTTTTCCTTCCTCTCTTTTTTTTTTTTTTTTTTGGCCTTTTTTCCCCCTCAGTATAGCTAAAAATGTTGGATAGCACAAAAAATGTAGGAACAAAGCAGGAAAAAGTACTTGTGATCCCACCACTTAGAGAAAGCAACTGTTTAAAATGTACCATATTTTAATGATAATTTTGGATCATACTAAGATAACTTTTTTATTAAAAATTTTAGTATAAGCATTTTCTTATGGCATCTAAACATCATCCTTAATGGTTGTATTATATTTCTGATATTCCATTATATAGATATTCCAAAATCTATTTAACCTATCTCTTGCAGCTTTAGGCTACACACAGGGTCTTTATATCACAAAGCACACACACACAAACACAAACTTTGAATCACTAATTCTAACATTGTAGTCTTGATTAGAACTTGGAGTATTTTGCTGTATTAGAAAGCAGAAGTGTGGCAGCAACAACTTTTTACATAACTCTTTTTCCCTAAAGTTATTTTCAATAATATTGGTGAATATATACTTTTTAGAGGAGGAACAGAAATGACACAAAGTGGTATATAGATGTTGTCTTGAAACCTGGATATTTTAGACACCAAAGACACTGTTTTAGAAAAGCCATAACACTAGCGGAGAGAGGAGAAGAATGCAAAGGAAATAATTGAGTCACTGAACACTACACTGCAGAAAGGCAAACATGTGAGTATCATCTGAAGGGCTCAAGGACATGTGCTACCTTATTCCATCTCATCCCAGTGTGTGGCAACAGGCAGGAATGATGAGTAGATGCATGCAGTCAGCCTTCTGGTCAGAGGTTCTGACTTCTCAAATCATCCAGATAGCAGAAAATGAGAGTTAATTATGCACGTAGCATACTGGTGGGTACAGACTGGAAAACCCCAAGTCTGTTACCAGTTTTAGCCATCATTGAAAGTATGAGGCTTTAATTTCCTAAATATTGGGATGTTTAGCTTTGGCACTTGGACTTTACATTACCCTTGAATCAGGCTAATTAGAAAAACCAGTATAAAAAAGATAAATAAGGAAAATTGGTTGTATCTGCATAGAGTATGGATGCATACAGTATTTTTAACAATTAATGTTAACATAATCAATACTTCTAGATGAATGAGAGACATTGCAACTTAAAACACAAAAGACTAAAATGGAAAGCAGGAGCACACTCTAGTATTGCTACCTTCTAGGGCGTGGTCAAATTCCCAAGTTTGTCAATTAAGCTGTGAATTGTACAATACACATTTGAATTGATGAATAATAATTTAAGGCCCAAGTGTCCAGTGTCCAACTGGTTAAGAATCAGGATTCTATTAAACATACGAACACTGCTTTTCCTCCAAAAGACCAGTAAATGAATTTCAACATTAATATAATACAAAGCATATTTTATTTGGCATAGTGACCAAAGACACAAACGGTGTTGTTGCTTCTTGACATGTGAGACATTTAACAAGTGACTAAAACAAAACTCATCATGGTTTTGGAGACAGAATAAGTAGGGGAAACAAAGGAGTATTGGTTTTAACTGACAGGCTGTTTTGTGTGTGTGTGATAGCCTGCGTTTTAATATTTTGTGTGTGTATATGTTAAGTATGAACCAATTATCATGAAAACTAATCAGGGTTTGACTTCTAATATATTTAATTACATATGCTTTAGGTTTAATAGGTAAGCCAGTATTCATCTTGGGACCTTGGGATGACAAGTATTTAGTGTACCCACTGTGGCGTACAGAATTTTTAAGTAGACCTTTTCTCTAGATAGTAGAGCTGTCAAGCTTGGTACCTCATTACTTAATTTATGACACCTTTTAAATGCCTGGAGTTGTTGGGTAATTGTGTGTGTGTGTGTGTGTGTATGTGTGTGTGTGTGTATTCTCTCCTTGAGAGTATATTTGAGAGTAGCGGATGATTCAAACGGGCAAAGAAATATTATTTTTAAAGAGAATTACATCAGAATAATGACCTCGACCTCTAACAGATTTCTCTATTGTTAGGAAAGAAAGTGGAAAAAGTCATGACAGTAGCTTCGATTTACACAGTGATGAGAGTAGCTATTATTGAGTGACATCTCTGTGTCCGTTCTGTATGTGCTTTTACAAAAGCATGCAATTCCCACTCCTGCTCTCTATTTTAAAGACGGGCAAAGAGAGGCTCAAAAGAGCAAAGCAACCTGTCCAAAGACCTGTAATCAGTGAATGACAGGACCAAAACTGTAACCCAAGTCTATCTTCCTTGCCAACTGGCTTTGTTTTCTACCACAATAAGCCTATTATTTATGTTGGGGAAAGGATATGTGTTCTGTCAAACTTTCGGAAAAGATAGGTGCATGTAATCTGCACACCTCTGGCAAAACGCTCATCCATGTGTCTGTGGAAGTAACAGTAGCCAACATTGAGGAGCACTTACTATGTGCTAGGCACTAAGTTAGACATGTAGATTCTCTCATCAAATATTTCCAGCAGCCTGTGAGTAGATGCTGTCATTATCTTCCTTCTACAAATGAGGAAACTGAGGGCTCAGGACTCAGGGTAAAACTATTTGAGTTAAGATTTTGACTGTCCTGGGCAAGGCCCTAGTGGGTTCCATGAAGCAAGTGTGGGTTGGGTTCTGTGGTGTAAAGAGCTTTGTTGCCACCAGACCTGGATTCAGATCCTCATTCCCTGCTTACTAGCAGTGAAGCCTTACGTGAGATTCTTAACTTCATCAAGGCTCACTGTTGAATAGAGATAATGGTGGCCATCTTATCAGTTGTAGTAATAACCAAATGTGGAAAATGTATATCAAGTGTAGTACCATGTCTGGACCCTAGTACATGCGTAGTAAAAGATATCTTACTATTTATCATGGTTTGAATGTGTCCCCTAGAACCCATGTGTTGGAAATGTAATCTCCAATGCAACAGTGTTAGAAGGTGGGGCGTAATGGGGGATGTTTAGGTCATGAGGGCTCCACCCTCATGTATGGGTTAATGCCAATTGTAAAAGGACTTGAGGCTGCAAGTTCAATCCCTTGCTCTTTCTCAAGCATGCTCTTTTGCCTTTCTGCCATGGGATGATGCCGCAAGAAGGCCCTCACCAGATGCAGTCCCTCGATCTTGGACTTCTCAGCCTCCAGAACTGTAAGCCAAATAAATTTCTGTTTGTTATTAATTACCCAGTCACAGGTATTCTGTTATAGCAGCACAAACTGGACTAAGACAGAAAACTGGTACTGAGAATTGGGGCTGTTGCTGTAACAAATACCTGAAAATATGAAAGCAGTTTTGGAACTGGGTAACAGGTAGAGAGGCTGGAAGAATGTGGGGAAGCAGGCTATGAAAAGCCTGTGTTGCTATGAACAGAGCATTAAATGTGATTCTGGTGAAGGCTGAGAAGAGGAGGAGAGCTGTAGTAAAAGTCTAAATCTGCTTAGAGATTAATTACGTGATAGTGATGAGAATGTTGGTAGAAATAAGAACAAAAAAGGCAATTCTGATGAGATCTCAGATGGAAAAGAGGAATAAGGTATTGGAAACTGGAGTAAAAACCAGCCTTGTTATGAAGTGGCAAAGAATTTGACTTAATTGTGTCTGTACCCTAAGGCTTTATGGAAGGCAGAATGTAAGAGCAATAAACTACAATATTTGATGGAAGAAATTTCTAAGCAAAATATTAACTGCATACAGGAAAAGAGAAGAGAGAAATGATTTAAAGATAAAATTTACAATTAAAAAGGAAACAGAATTTAGGGATTTGAAGGATTCTCATCCTGGCCATGTGGTAGAGAATGAAAGAACATTTTCAGGAAAGAAGACCAAGGGTGTGGGCAAGCAACCAATTGATAAGGACATCAGTAGGGATAGAAGGAAACCAGAGGCTGTGCATTAGTACAATGGAAGAATGACTCTGAAGGCATTTTGGAAATGACTGATGCTGTTCCTCCCATCACAGGCACATGGTGCCATGACCTCGAAGAAGGAAGTACAGTTATGCCCCACATATAGACCTTTTCACCAAGGAAGGAGCACATATACAAAGGTAGTCCTATAAGATTATAACCGAGCTGAAAAATTCTTATTGCCCATTGGTATCATAACCATTGTAACATAACTCAATGTGTTGCTCATCTGGTTTTGGTGATGATGGTATAAACCTACTGGCTGCCAGTCATATAAAAATATAGCACATTCAATTATGTATAATACATAATACCTTCCAGTGAGACAAGATGTGGAGGTGGAAGACAGTGAAATTGATGACCCTGACTCTGTGTAGACCTAGGTTAATGTGTGTGTTTGTGTCTTTGTTTTTAACAAATAAGTTTAAACAGTAAGATAAAATAAAATAAAAAATTTTAAAAATAGAAAAAAGCTTATAGAATGAGAATATACAGAAAATATTTTTGTATGCCTATGCAATGTGTTTGTGTTTTAAGCCAAGTGTTATTACAAAAGAGTCAAAAAATTTTAGAAATTAGAAAGTTTATAAAGTAAAAATGTTATAGTAAGCTAAGTATAATTGATTACTGAAGAAATACATTTCTTTTTATAAATTTAGTGTAACCTAAGTGAACAATGTTTGTAAAGTCTACAGTGTGTACAGTGATGTCCTAGGCCTTCACATTTACTCACCACTCACTCACCCAGAGCAACTTTCAGTCCTGAAAGTTCCTGTATGTGCCCTATACAGGTACACCACTTTTTGTCTTTTATACTGTATTTTTACTGTACTTTTTCTATGTTTAGATCTGTTTAGATACCCAAATACTAACCATTGTTACAATTGCCTACAATACTCAGCACAGTAACGTGCTGTACAGGTTTACAGCTTGGGAGCAATAGGGTTTACCATATAGCCTAGGTCTGTAGGAGGCTATACCATCTAGGGTTGTATAAGTACACTCTATGCTGTTTGCACAATGACAAAATTGCCTAATGACACTTCTTTTCTCTGAAAATATCCCTGTCATTAAGTGACATGTGACTGTATAACAAAAGAGAGACCTAGTGTGCCCTCTGGATCTTGGAGTTCACTGCTTAGGGCTGCCTGAAGTCTCTGCTCTCCACATTTCAGTACAGTGCTTCTTGCTCACCCCACCCATGGCTCAAGGGTGCTCTGGTGTGGCTCAGGCCACAGCTTTGGAATGTGCAAGCAGCAAATCTTGGTGGCATCCATGTGGTGTTAAGTCTACAGACATGTGGAGTATAAGAATTGTGGAGGCAGGCCGAGTGCGGTGGTTCATGCCTATAATCCCACCGCTTTGGGAGGTCAAGGCAGGCAGATCACAAGATCAGGAGATGGAGACCATCCTGGCTAACACGGTGAAACCCCATCTCTACTAAAAATACAAAAAAAATAGCGGGGTGTGGTGGCATGCACCTCTAGTCCAAGCTACTCAGGAGGCTGAGGCACAAGAATCGCTTGAACCTGGGAGGTGGAGGTTGCAGTCAGCCGAGATTGCGCCACTGCACTCCAGCCTGGGCGACAGAGCAACACTCCATCTCAGAGAAAAAAAAAGAATTGTGGGGACATGGCTAGATTTCAAAAGATATCATAGACAGCCTCATGGCCCAGGCAGACACGTGTTGCAGGGGTGGAGCCACCCAGAGAGCCCCTACTAGGGCAATGTGCAGCATAACTTTGGGGTCAGAGCTACTGCAGAGAGTCTCCCAGAGCAATGCCTAGTAAAGCCTAAGGAGTGGGCTTACACCAACACTCCAGAATTCCAGAACTACCAGCATGAAACACCAGCCAGGAGAGCCACAGGCATCTGACACCAGCCTGTGAGAGTCGCTGCATGGGTAGTACCAAGCAAAGCTGTAAGGGTAGGCCTGCCTACCTGAGGCCTTGGGAGCCCAACTGCCACTCCAGTGTTCCCAGATGGTAGGATGTGGAGTCAAGGAAGATTATTCTGGAGACTTAAGATTTAGTGTTGTTTGCCCTGTTAGGTTTTGGATTGACTTAAGACTATCCCTTTCTTCTTGCCTATTTGTCTCTTTTGGAATGGGAATGTCTATCCTGTGCCTATTCCACCATTGTATTTTGGAAGTAAGTAACTTGTTTGATTTCATAGGCTTACAGCTAGAGGGAAGTGTGCCTCAAGATGAATCCTGCCTTGAATCTCATCCATATCTGATTCAGATGAGACTCTGTACATTGAACTTCTGGGCTGATGCTGGAAAGTTATGACTTTTGGGGCTATTACATGAAATGAATGTATCTTTTATGTGAGAAGAACATGAATTTGGGGAGCCAGGGTGGAATATTGTGGTTTAAATGTGTCCCCTAGAAAGCAGGTGTTGAAAATCCCCAGTGTAACAGTGTTGGGAGATGGAGCTTAATGGGAGACATTTAGGTCATGAGGGCTCCATCCCCATGAATAATTAGTGCCATTATAAAAGGGTTTGAGGCTGTGAATTCACTCTCTTGCTCTCTTATGCACGCATGCTCTTTTGCCCTTTCACACTTCCATCATGGGATGACGCAGCAAGAAGGTCCTTGCCATGTGCAGCCCCCTAGTCTTGGCCTTACTAGCCTCTAGAATTGTGAGCCAGATAAATTTCTGTGTCATTACAAATCACCAGTCTCAAGTGTTCTGTTATAACAGCACAAAATGGACTAAGACACTATTAATACTAGTTTTATTTATATTAATAGAGGATATTTTATTTCTCTCTCGATATATATATATATCTCTATATATATATATTTGCTAAATGATCAACTGTGTAGACATTTAATATTAATGTCATTGCTGTTACTTAATTACAGAGGCTTCCAAGACTCTGAAATACCAGGATTTCCACAAACTCATCTTGCCCTGACTGGGAATCTTTTGGGGACTGGATTTCAGAGGATTCCCCAATCCGATCTGATATCATCTCTTCAATGGAAGCTTCCCTAATACCCTCTCATGTTTCTAGAAGCAGGACACATGACCTATGTCACAAGTCTTGACCTGATTGTCATAGATTGCCTCACCAAGTATAGCATACCCTCTCTGAGAGTGATGCTGGCAAATTAGTGACTAAGAGGACTGTGGAATTTATTTGATTGCTAATCTTGTGTCAGGACATGGTTATTTTTGAAAAAAGGAAGTATCCTCTTTTGATCTTAACTGTTCGATATCTCAGCCCTTGAGTAAGGTAGTTATATGCAAAGAAGATGAGAAAAGTGAGTATTTTTCCTTTATAAAAGCCACATGATTGAACAAGACTTCAGAACAGCTACATCCAGTTCTTGGGTCATTTTTTTAACCCATTCTCCAATAATTGAAAAAATGTCCTTGCAAATATGTGCAAAACTCTGGAATCTTCCTCTGGCAGATGATGAATGAGATGACTATTTCCAGGTGCTTGCCTTCAACACCAGCACCTGCACCTTCTAGTACTCTTGGCCTTGATCCTACATTGAATCTGAGGCTGCAAGGACTTCAGATAGAGGCTCAGGACAGACTGGACCTGTATGAACCTCTGTGAGTTGTAGTTAGCCTGGGCAACCAGTTACTTGGATCCCTCCGGGGCTTCTGGACAAACAACTCTTTTATAGCCCAAGGTAGATCATCAGGGGTGACCAGAGATAGGAATAGATTCGTTGACTTCGAGATTGACATGAGTTAGCAGTACGGTGAGGCTTCCAGCAAAATGGAAGCACTCAATAAATGTTAGCTATTATTATTGTGGTGGTGTTAGATGTTCTTCCTTATACTGACTCAAAATCTGTCTCCCTATAACTTCTACCCCATGGACAATTCAATATATCCAATTCGTCTTCTACATAACAGCTCATGAGATATTTAAAGATAGCTATGTTATCTTGACTCTTTTTTGGGTTCTCCTCTTTGAAGAACCAAGACCAATACTCTTGCCTGCCAGATTCTACCTATGTGACTCAGTGCAGGTTATACTTGGTTGCTGACAAGTATTTAAGCAAGTTTGGAGGATGACTTCTTGGGGTAGTCATAAAGGAGATCAAGTAAGTATTGACCTGGGTGGCCTTGAACTCTGAGATTTAATGATTTCCATTAAACCTACAGGGACTAACCAGTTTTTAATTTCTTTGGGCTAGGCACTGTGCTAGACTCTGCATGTGTTATTTGGTTTCATGTGACTCTAAGCTAGAGTGTAACCTGAAGCCAACTATATGGCTTGATTTATTCACTCAGATGCTGTAATCGCTCCAGAAATCCCTAAACCCTGTGCGTGAGTCAGGACCTGAACATTAGTGGAACCTATTTACTATTCATACTCCCCCAACTACCTATGTTTGATTTAAAAAAAAAAAAAGTTAAAGGGATGTTGTGTTTTTAGGATGTTCCATGCTAGGAAGTTAGTATACATTTGACTAAGGAGATAATCACATCTTCTTACCTTTTATGGAAGGTCTTATCCTTTTTCGTGGAAGGTTTTTACTTTGAGAAAGGGTCCAAAAGTGATTTATTCTTTGGGGTTACCACATAATATTTCATTAACACTTTTGAAGAGTGTTAGGGGTACCATTAATTATGCCGGTACTACAGATATAAACTGGGACTATCCTAGGCAAACCAGGAGTCTCAGCGTTGTGCTAAAGCCAACTTATACAGGCTATGGGTGTGTATATGCATGACTTCCCAACTCTGCATTTCAATATTCTTATGCTGATAGCTTGAAATTGGCCGTGATGGATATATATATACACCATGGAAATTGGTAAACACTGAAAATCAGGGCTTTATTTTCAGAGAACCAGTTGTTAAACATTTACCAGTACACAATGACTGGGACACAGTTCACAGAAGAAGCTCATAGAAAAGTCCCAGCGGGCATCAGTGATACCAATTGAATTATTGAACCATTTGACGTACAGAAGGGGAGTAAAGGTCAGCATGTCCTTTGCTAAGTAGGACAATCTCTGAAGATGAGAAGTTTGATGAGTTTATTCTCAGGAAAGAAAGTATTCTACAAATACTTCAGGGCTCACTATGGTTGGTATGAGGGTAGAATTTCTTTAGAATCACATCGTTATTTTCCTCCCTTCCTCCCTCCTAAATTCCTACTGTAAATGTAGCTGGGCTTAGTGCTGGATTACCCAGCAGGTAGACCAAGCAGGTGTTAACTGTTCTATCAATGCTAGCAGAAGAAAATAATACATGTGCTTTTATGTGTATGGATATGTAGACATGCATGCACTTAAGTATTAATCATGGAAAATTATAAATTTGGACTTATATACTTATTTCATAATTCACTATTGTTTTTGTTTTTTAATGACTTCAATTATTTTGAGTTATTTGTTCATCGTGGATTGGGGAACACCAAATTTTTTTTTCTTAAATAGATATAAACCTGGCCCCAGTTGAGGCTTGTACCTTTCTAGGGTGATTTATAATTTATTTATTGCTGCTGAAATGTCAGGGTGGAATTGCCAGAATATTTTCATTATATGTTTCTGGTTAGGATAAGTGGATTGAAGTTTGTCCCAGCTAAAGGGAAACCTGTTTGATATATTTGGTTCCATAAGTAGGATCTGTGTGGCAAAAAAGGGACTTCCCCAATTCACACTCATGGTTTTAATTCCAAAGGTGACTGTGCTCCACTTGTCCTCTTATTGTCCTGAGTGAGCATTTTGGAAAGTGTTAGGATTTTAACAACTATTTCTGCATTTTAAACATTATACAAAACTAGAAAATATAGCATAATGAACTGCCAAGTACTTACCACTCAGCTTCTATAATTACCAAATCATGTCCAATTTTATAATATTGAAGTAGACCTCAGAAGTCATATGTTCAATATTAAATATTTTTGTCTTTATTTCCAAAAGAAAAGAACTCTTTTTTTGAAAAAAAAAAAAAAAAACTCAATCTGTTATTTGCTGTAAAAGTTAGTAGTGTATTATATCCAGTTGAGACTATAGTGTTTTATGATGCACAATTAGATAAATTCAGTTATCTAACCACAATGAAAATTGTTACATCTCATTCATAGGTGGATAAATGAAAACCTGATTTGTGTTGCCCCTGGAGAATCCTTTCATTTGCCCATACCTGTTGTTGTTTGTTTATGATCAATTTTTTTTTTTTTTTTTTTTTACCATTTCTTCGTGGTCTGAGATTCAAAACCTCTTTCTTGGAATGAAATAGTCCTGTGCCAAAAACCTTTTTTGGAATCACCCAATTATCACTGGACTAAGAGTGATTGGTATCTCCTACATAATTTTTGTCTTGAAATAGAGATTAAGAACTAAAGAACAGTATTAAAAGAATTCCACCCTTCTCCTTTTCTCTGAAGCCATTTGGATGGGGCCAGTGGGAGCAGGCAAGCTAGCTCTCTGAAGACAATTAGTATGTAGGACTGGCCTCAGTCCTAGGAATCTAGAGTTGCTGGATTCAGGATTGAACCAAGGGTTTACAGAAGGGGTATTGCTAAAATTTGCAATTTCAGGCAATCTTTAGACCTACAACTCTGTATTTTAATTTAGCCACAAGAGGAAAGAAAAACATCCTGAATCAGATCACTTAAGTTATTGAACATTCCTGGGATCAAGCTAGTTAAATATCAGTGAATTCCTGTCTGTGCAAACTGCCAGAACTGGTTTACTCTTGTCAGTTTTATGAAAATGTGCTTCAGATGCATTTTATACATCACTGCCTTCTTTGACAAGGTAGTATCATTTAACATATTCTAATAATTTAGGGACATCATTAGTATCAACTTTTATACTGGGTTGTAATACAGGAAAGTCTTAGGTAATGGTGTATAAGCATTTGGGTTTGTTCATTCATGGATATTTGTTATGCAACAGTTATATACAGCATGTAAAAAAAAAAAAATTGTTTAGAAATGTGGTTTTTCTGTGTTGCCCAGACTAATCTCCAACTCTTGGGCTCAAGCAAACCTCCTGCCTCAGCCTCCTGAGTAGCTGAGACTATAGGGATGCGCCAGCCTACCCAGCTTGGTTGCAACTTTTAGAGGGTCCAAGTGTTTAATACAGAAACCTTAAAATTTTTTTTTATCTATTTAAAAGCTATAATTTAAAAAGCACATTAGAGGCCAGGCGCAGTGACTTATGCTTGTAATCCCAGCACTTTGGGAGGCCGAGGTGGGCAGATCACGAGGTCAGGAGATCGATACCATCCTGGCTGACACGGTGAAACCCCGTCTCTACTAAAAATACAAAGAACTAGCTGGGCGAGGTGGCGAATGCCTGTAGTCCCAGCTACTAGGGAGGCTGAGGCAGGAGAATGGCGTAAACCCGGGAGGCGGAGCTTGCAGTGAGCTGAGATTGCACCACTGCACTCCAGCCTGGGCGACAGAGTGAGACAACGTCTCAAAAGAAAAAAAAAGAAGCACATTAGAGATCACCTAACGTTTGGGGGAGTTCTCTGAGCCTCAGTTATGTAATCTGTAAAATGAGAACAATAATAGTGCCAACTTCACTGGGTTTTGAGAACTGAATTAAATAATGCATGGAACACTGCTAGCACATGGCACATAGTGTGCCCTAAATGTTAATTGATATACTGTTGCTGCTGCTGCTGGGTTAACTCATTTTTCACAGTCACTGGAATAAAATTATTCTGAATTCCTATAAATTATTTATTGGCAAGTTTGTAGCTCTAAAGTCTTAAAGTTTGGCCTGTATATATCTGTCCACTTAAGATTGCATAAGCTAATATACTACTTCAGCACACGTGTACCAGAATCAATTAAATTTTAGTCAAGGCTTAGACATATTTTCTTGGCAAACTCTCTCACCCTGGCTTAGGTCAGTTACATAACAAGTAAATGGGTAACCTATCAAGTCCTGGTAATGCTATCTTAGAGTTTTAGCACTAACTAAAAGGTTTGGATGTTTTTTGTTTGATTTTTATATGTGTTGCAAGCAAAGTGTTAGATATTTTTAGTATTCAGCAAGAAGCTGAAACATTTTCAGTAAATCTTTTCAAGCTGCTGAATCAGTTTTGATTCAAGAAATCTCTGAGATTGCAAAGGAAGCTGTTCAAAAGAACAGTTATGATTTGCAGCTGCTCTCTCTGATTCAAACTTTCTTCAAAATTGTGTGATCCAAATAAAGTACAGAAATAAATGGGTGAAGTTCATGAAACTGCAGCTATCATCCATAAGTGACAGTATCCAGCCTTTATGTTGAACAAGCATCACTGTTCTCATTAATTAACTTTACATTAGATGTGACGTGATTTGTAAAATGAGACAATGCAAATAAGATGTCGCTTTTATCTCTTTCATATCTGGGATTAGAATTAAGATGGAACTTTTAAAAGTTCCAACGCTAAAGAATTTGAAAAAAATCTCACTCTTAATGGTATGGAAGAACACTATGCCCCCAAACTAAATGGTCCCAGGCGAATAAAATATTTTGAATGTTCATATTTATATTTTATAAAGTTTTAATCCCTTTTCTTAGTCAGATATTACATCTAGCTGTGCCTTTGATAAAAATTATTATGGTAAAAAAAAAATTCACTTGTAGCTACAAGGCCTGTCACTTCTAACTACAATGCCTATAACCCCAGGGGATGCCAGTGATAACCCTGAAGACAGCTGAGCACTGGACGGAAGCAAACACTTCTGAGTGATCAAAATCAGTGTTGGGGGCGCGGTAGCTCACGCCTGTAATCCCAGCACTTTGGGAGGCCGAGATGGGTGGATCACAAGGTCAGGAGATCGAGACAATCCTGGCTAACACAGTGAAACCCCGTCTCTACTAAAAATACAAAAAAAAAAAATTAACCGGGCATGGTGGTGGGCACCTGTAGTCCCAGCTACTCAGGAGGCTGAGGCAGGAGAATGGCATGAACCCGAGAGGCGGAACTTGCAGTGAGCCAAGATTGCACCACTGCCCTGCAGCCTGGGCCACAGAGCGAGACTCCGTCTCAAAAAAATTTAAAAAACAAAAATCAGTGTTGGGAAGTAGATAAAGTCAGAGATGCTCATGCATCTTACACTTGAGAGTGGTTCCTGTGCTCTCCCTCAGAATCTATGTACTCTTCTTTTTTAATTTTAATTTTTACATTGACAAATAATAACTGTACATGCAGTTTCAACAGATTTGCTTTCCTGGTTTCTCTGCATTCAGACACAGCAGGTTCTGGATAGATATATTACAGTAACACTGACAGCAGTGAGAAATTAACAGCTTTAGCCCAAAAGCAAGACATAGAAAACTATAATAGAGACAAAAGATTCAAACCATAGCACCCAGGGAAGCTCAAGTTTACATGATTCCTGAGGACATCAGTGTACAGTGAGCACAATAATTGATTCTCATTTGACCGTGAATCATCAAGAAGACCTCAAATGTCATTCCGTCTGTTTTGTTTAAGAATATGGGGAAGTGGGTTGTGCATTTTAGAAAGATTATCTTCAAGAACTAATATAATTGGCATTTATATTTTTTAAATGTATCTTGAAATGAGAAAATTAAGATATAATTCACATACACTATACAATTCATCCATTTAGAGGATGCAATTCTATGGTTTTTAGTGTATTCATAGAGTTGTACAACTATCACAATGAACTTTAGAATATTTTATCCCCTCCCAGAAAATTATTAGCAGTCACTCCTCTTTTTCCCTCACAATCCCCAACCCTAGGCAACTAATCTATTTTCTGTCTCTAGAGTTTTGCTTATTCTGGACATTTCAAATGAGTAAAGTCGTATCATAGATGATTTTTTCTGATTGACAGCTTTCACTTAGCGTAGTGTTTTCAGGATTCATCCATGTTGTAGTATGTATCAGTATTTTGTCCCTTTTTGTTGCCAGATAATATTTTATGGGTTGGATTTATCACATTATTTATCCATGTTCATCTGTTGATGAACATTTGGGTTGTTTCTACCTTTTGGCTATTGTGAATAATGCAGCTATAAACATTCATGTAAGGTATTTGTGTGGACATGAGTTTTCATTTCTCTTGGGTATATATACCTAGTACTAGAATTGCTAGATCATATAGTAACTCTTTGTTTAACCTCTTGCAGAACTGCCAGTTTTCTGAAGTGACTATACTATTTAGCATTTCCACTAGTGGTATGTGAGGATTCCCATTTCTCCACATCTTCATAATACTTGTTGTTTTCAATTTTTCAAAACTTATAATCTTAGTGGGTTTTAAGTCGTATCTCATTGTGGTTTTGATGTGCTTTTCCCTAATAGCCAATGATGTTGAGCATCCTTTCATTTGCCTGTTGTGGGCCACAGCTCTTATATCCTCCAACACTAATATCTTATTATTTTAAACCTTGTATAAGTTTTAGTCTCATATCTAGTGAAATTACAAGTTTCTTTGATGGCTAGGGAATGTCAGACTTGACTTTGTGATAGTTACTATGCTTAGGAGGGTGCCCTACATAGAGCTACCATTAGTGAATATTAAAGGATTGTTTTAATTAAGTCATGTCTGATTTTAGGACAATGTGGATTTCACTCACAGCAGAGTTTTCACTCCTTCCCAGACTGTTCTCAATTAATGACCAGTTTTTGTGGACTAGAATGTAACTGCCAAGGGGGCTGGCTCATTGCTGCATCCTGACTCTATTTAGCAAAGTGCCTCACACTGTCTTAGGAACAAAATAAATATCTGTCCAATCGATGAATGAATAAGCCCAAACGATTTTCCCTCAGTATCCATTTTGTTGGTTCCAGGACCCCCATGGGTACCAAAATCCTCAGATGCCCAACTCCCTTGTATAAAATGGCGTAGTATTTGCCTGTAATCTATGCATATCATCCCATATACTTTAAATCATCTCTAGATGATTTAATACCTACTACAATGCCTGCATGTCACTTTATTCACATGGATTCTTTATAGCACCAGCACGTGGCAGATTTAAGTTTTGCTTTTTGGAACTTCATGGAATTTTTTTTTTTCAAATATTTTCAGTCTGCAGTTGGTTGAATCCGTGATTGGAGCCACAGATATGAAGGAGTGACTGTAGTTGGTCTCAGATTATTTAAAGCAGGTGTTTTTGTCAGCTTGCATTGCCATGTGAGCAGTTGGCATACCTTTCCTCAGTCCTCTGCCCCCCAGCTCAACTTCAAAGATTTGCCAGACATTCACAGTTAAGAAATAAATGAACAAGACCCATTTCTAGTAGACCTGTTGTTCCACCTGGTTGTGCCACCCAGCAATGCTGTTCTCCCTGAAGCCTCTTTAATTAACCACACTCTGGTATTAAATTGTCAATAGTATCCCTAGAGTATGCAATCACGCTCTGGTGACTTGTCAAGACAGAAAGCTAAACCTCTTGGGTGGTTTAAATGGGGATTTGTTTAAGCAGGTAATGAGATTACCATCTTGAGCCTTAGTGCTGGGCATTAGGAGGTTGAAGGAGCCATTCCTGGGTGGATGCTGTGCTCAGCTCTGGTTGCTGAAATGATCACATTGGAGACAGCCACACAGACGCATGGTGGTCATGTCCCTTGGCACACCTGCATGGTCAAAACCGTGGAGGCTTCTTTTTTGTCCAGGGACTACTTCTGATGAAGAAAGTGGCATAATTAAAGTGGAGGACCACACAGAAAGTTGATACTTATCTTCTGTTGCCTCTAGATTGGGCAGAACTGGCAGCTTCTTGGTGAGAAATAGGGGTGATGACTGTAGCTGTCTGTAAGTGTATTTTCCTCCCACTTCCTCTGGACAGCGTGAAAATGTAACTTTGGAATGGGAAACAAATTTCATCTGCCTACCATTTCCTCTCCTTAACACCTGAAGCAGAAATACACATCTTGACTATAGGCATGAAGGGGAAAAGATGAGCTCACTGGTCCCTAGAGTGACACTCATCTTTCTCTCTGATTTTCCTGTATGGATGGCATGGAGAGGTTTCAGGACCTTGGGAAAGAAACCGCTCTCACTGAGCTACTCAGGGACTTAAGGAAGAGACTGAAGGAAAACAAATTTTTATTAACTTCATGGATTTGACATTTTTTGGGTCTCCTCATCTCTAGCTTCATCTTATTCCTGCTTCCTCCTGGCCCAGATCCAAGCTAAGAATACACTTCATGGTGCTATCAGAATGACATGGCTTCCTTTGCCCCTGCAAGAGCTTTTTTTTTTTCTTCTCAACCTAAAAAATAAAATAAAAGCAACATAGCTTTCATGTTGCTGTTTCTATTTGTTGTTCTAATTTCACATGGTTGTCTGTGTCAAGGTCAGCCACGTGGGTTGCAAATCAAAGAATGTCTGTCTGCGTGACCTAAATACGTGAGTACTGTTGTCAGAGCTAACCTCTTGATGGAGGAGTGCGTGCTTACTTTTAAGGTGGCAGTCGGGGGGAGAGAGGAGCCCATCTAGGGAATTTAATTATATGTGGAATGTTTCTAAACCACAGCCATGGGGTTTAGTCATGGCTAGTACTTCAAAAACTATATTTAAATTTTGAAAATCACCTATGGCACTCATGCTATAAATTGCCAGTAAGTAATTTCATTAACAAGCAATTAGATGTGTCTGGGAATGGGAACATCTGCCAGTTGGTGGCTGTGCATTGCCCTCAGCTGTCTGCCTCAGAGTTCTGCCCTCAGTTTCAAGCAAGAGCTACTCCTTCAAACTACAGTTTCTCACTTTTAAAACGTAGTCCAAGCTGGGCATGGTGGCTCATGCCTGTAATTCCAGCACTTTGGGAGGCTGAGGAGGAGAAGCACTTGAGCCCAGGAGTTCAAGGCCTGCCTGGGCAACATGGCTAAACCCTGTCTCTACCAAAAAAATGTAAAAATTAGCCGGAAGTGGTAGTGCACACCTATAGTCCTAGCTACTCAGGACGCTGAAGTGGGGGGAACAGTTGAGCCTGGGAAGTAGAGGCTGCAGTGAGCTGTGATAACACCACTACACTGCAGCCTGGGCAACAGAGTGAGGACCCATCCCAAAAAAACAAACAAACAAATGTAGTCCAGCTACTTACAGTGTTCATTTTGATTCAACTGGAATAGTAGTTCTGAACTTGACGAGTGAGAATTACAGGGACCCCTTGTTGAAAGCATTTTCTGGGACGTGACTGCTATCCCACTGAATCAGAATCTCTAGGTGATGTCCTTGGAGTCTGTATTTTTAACAAGTGCCTTAGGTGACTTTTTATGATTAGGCAAATTTGAGAAACCATGTGGTTAAATGTGGCCAGTCATTTAAAAAAATAAATATAACTAAAACTTTGACTTTAAAATTTAGTTGCACTAAATAGTAAAATTAAAGTTGCTTTATGGAAATGTGATTGTAAACAAGTCACAGAGACCAGGTTCAAATTGCAAGTGCAAAATGGATGATGGTATGGTATCATGCCAGTTTTAACCTGAAGATGGGTGTGGAGCAAAATGTAGAGGATGCCTTTTATGGGCCTAGGGACTTTTGCCTTCATGGGTCCCCTTCCTCCATAAAAAATAAATAAAAATTATATTTTATTATTGTTGACATAAAGATGAATGTATTAATATTATATAGTAAATTATATTTTCCTTAACCTAAAAGTTCATATATTTTCTTCTGATTTTAAAATAAATTAAACTATTTCATGGGTGCCTAAAAGTATGGCAGGTCCTAGCCACTATGCCTCTTGAGCCTAACAGATGGGTTAACCCTGAGCAGCAGCGGTGATGAAATTCAGACCTAAGTCTCTGTGTGACTCCAATAATAATACTTCTACATGCCTCGGAAGTTCTGGAAGGAATTCTTGCTGTTCTCCTTTTTCCTCTCAAATACTAGAATATGATGAGCCCGTGTCTGGGTGAGAGGAGAAAGTTGATAGGAATCTGGGGCTGTGCCAGTTGAATAAAGATTATTGTTACACGAGGTTGTGACTGTACACTTTCCCACAGCGATTCCATCCCACAAACATGTGTGTGTCCTCTTCAGTGTAAGTTTAACATACAGTTTTTGCTGAGTTTAACATGCAGTTTTTGCCGTGGCAGTGGTGCAGTGGGTGAATCAGCCTCTTTCCACCCTGAGGGAACCCTCATGGTATCGAGCATCTAACAGGCTGAACAACTTTGCTCTTGGGAGTTGGGCTTACCCCTGCCATTCTTGATGACTTGTGTTCAGTGGATTTTGATAATTGGTTTGATATGGGCAGGCTGTTGCATGAGAAGAGAAGGAACTATTGTTGAGTTAGGGAATGAAGGCATACTAAGCAAAGTTAAAACAATTTCGTCTTCTTTTGCATCATTACAGAGAAGTTTTTAAGAATTTAAAAATAGCTCTGATTATGAAGTTCAAGTGTGTTGATTATTATAAAAAAAAAAAAAAAAGGCCCAGCGCAGTGGCTAACACCTGTAATCCCAGCACTTTGGGAGGCCAAGGCGGGAGAATCACGAGGTCAGGAGATCGAGACCATCTTGGTTAACACAGTGAAACCTTGTCTCTACTAAAAAAAAAAAAAAAAATTAGCCAGGCATGGTGGCGGGTGCCTGTAGTCCCAGCTACTCAGGAGGCTGAGGCAGGAGAGTGGTGTGAACCCAGGAGGCAGAGCTTGCAGTGAGCCGAGATCACACCACTGCACTCCAGCCTGGGCGACAGAACGAGACTGTCTCAAAAAAAAAAAAAAAAAAGGTGGCAGAAGAGCCAGAGGAAGAAAAAAACATCACTCCAATCCATGATCCAGCTATTAATATTTTGGTCTGAAGTTTGTAGTCTTTTTGTGTGTGTGTGTGTCCAAATCGCCATTTAATTTTTAAACAAAATTATAACCACATGAAATGTACCATTTAATCCCGGCCCTTTTCACCTAATGATAGATAATGAACATTTGTCTCACATCATTAAATGATGTCCTACAAAGTGATTTTAATGGTGGTGTGCTATCTTTTGTGTTAATCAATAATTATTTATTTAATCAGCCCTCTGTTTTTGGACAATAAATTAGTTTTCTTATTATAAATACAACTTCAATATTTTCAGTATTTTTTAAAGCTAAATTTTTGGATGCACATGTAATTTCTTTTAGGGTAAAATAGAACCAACATACCAAAGTGTATAGGAATCCGGAGTTTTTTAATATATATTTCCAAATAAACCCATAGAAAGATTATACCAGTTTACATTCCCAGTGGTAGTATATGAGCTTGTACCCTTGCCAACACTGGGTAATTACCTTATAACTAAAATTCAAACTAAGGAAATCTGGTACACATTAATTTGAAAGAACCCATGATTCAAATTTCTTTTCATAGAGTATTTAATGTTCAACAGATTGCTCTGTGTGCAATAATTACAGGTTTCTTTACAGTATTAGGGAAACACTTTTATTAAATTTTATATTCACTAGTTTCTTCAAGGTCCTTAAATAGTTATTAGGTTTTCAACTGTGTTTCATGCTATTAAAAGTATGGTTTTCGAGGTCTTTGCATATGTATATTTAGGATGATAGAATGTGAGAACTAGACAGGACTTTAGTGATAGGTTAATTGACCCCCATTTAAAGACTAGTAAATGGGCCAGACGGAGTGGCTCATGCCTGTAATCCCAGCACTTTGGGAGGCCAAGGCAAGTGGATCACTTGAGGTCAGGAGTTCAAGACCAGTCTGGCCAACATGGCAAAATCCCATCTCTCCTAAAACTACAAAACTTAGCAAGGTGTGGTGACACACCCCTCTAATCCCAGCTACTCAGGAGGCTGAGACAGGAGAATTGCTTGAACACAGGAGGTTGAGGTTGCAGTGAGCCAAGATCTTGCCATTGCATTCCAGCCTAGGCCTCAGAGTGAGACTCCATCCCCCCAAAAGTAAAAATAAAGACTAGTAAATGGCTCAAGTAAGAAACTTGCCCATACAAATTCTGACTGTTGGAATATTCTTGGTTGTAAGCAACAGACACCTCACCTCAGACCAACCTACCAAAATGGGGATTTATGGGTTCATGAAACTGAAAATGGGCTTAGATACCTATTGTGACTAACCTTGGACAATTCCTTGATCTTTCTAAGTCTCGGTTTTCTTATTTGTAAACAGGATGTTGGACCCAACCTAAGGTTCCTTCCACCTCTTAACATTAAATGTTTCTGTGAATATATTATCAAATAATTTTGTTATACTGTCAACCAAATTTGTACGTGGTGAAAGGAAGGTTAGTCCTCAGAGATAGGAAATTTTTAAAGACATAATTTATTACACAATTAGATTTAACAAGGATTTTTATTTATTTATTTATTTATTTATTTATTGAGACAGAGTTTGTACTCTTATTGCCCAGGCTGGAGTGCAGTAGCATGATCTCGGCTCACTGCAGCCTCTGCCATCTGGGTTCAAGCAATTCTTCTGCCTCAGCCTCCTGAGTAGCTAGGATTACAGGCATGTGCCACCACACCAGGCTAATTTTGTATTTTTAGTAGAGACAGGGTTTCTCGATCTCCTGACCTCGTGATCCGCCCATCTCAGCCTCCCAAAGTGCTGGGATTACAGGCTTGAGCCACCGTGCCCGGCGAGACAGGGTTTCTCAACGTTGGTCAGGTTGGTCTCGAACTCCCAACCTCAGACGATCTGCCCATCTCGGCCTCCCAAAGTGCTGGGATTACAGGTGTGAGCCTCTGCACCCGGCCTTAACAAGGAATTTTTTTAAACTTGTGGACATCCTTAGGCAACTTGAACATAATTAATATTCATTTGGTGTAAAATATCTTTGGAGTGTATTGGGGGAACCAGACCCAATATTTCAACATAGATTCTTTTCTATTTTCCCTATGTGTTGGCTGGTCTGAGAAATAAAGAGAAAGAGTACAAAGAAAGAAATTTTACAGCTGGGCCTCTGGCAGTGGCATCACGTATTGGCAGGTTTTGTGATGCCCCCTGAGCAGCAAAACCAGCAAGTTTTTATTAGGGATTTCAAAAAGGGAGGGGGTACAAACAGGGAGCAAGTCACAAAGATCACATGCTTGAAAGGGCAAAAAAAGATCAAAAGAGCAGAGAGGCAGAGCAAGATCACAGGGCCAGGGTGAAATTAGAATTACTGATGAGGTTCCATGTCCTGCTGGGCACACATTGTCATTGATAAATATCTTAACAGGAAACAGGGTTTGAGAGCAGATAACCGGTCTGACTAGAATTCACCAGGCTGGAATTTCCTAATCTTGCTACAGGAGACCAGGGCATATTTCATCTCTTATCTTCAACCACATAAGGCAGACACTCCCAGAGTGGCCATTTTAGAGACTACCCCCTGGGAATGCATTCCTTTCCCAGGTTATTCCTTGCTGGGAAAAGAATTCAGCAATATTTCTCCTATTCACTTTCTGCAGGAAGAGAAATATGACTCTGTTCTGCCCAGCCCCTCAGGCAGTCACACCTTATGGTTATTTCCCTTGTTCCCTGAAAATCGCTGTTATCCTGTTCCTTTTTAGGATGCCCAGATTTCATATTGTTCAAACACACATGTTTTACAAACAATTTGTGCAGTTAATGCCATCATCACAGGGTCCTGAGGCGACATACGTCCTCAGCTTACAAAGATGACAGGATTAAGAGATTAAAGTAAAGACACATAGGAAATTATAAGAGTATTGATTGGGGAAGTGATAAATGTCCATGAAATCTTCACAGTTTATATTCAGAGATTGCAGTAAAGACAGGCATGAGAAATTATAAAAGTATTAATTTGGGGAACTCATAAATGTCCATGAAATCTTTACAATTTATGTTCTTCTGCCACGGCTTCAGCTGGTATCTCCATTTGGGGTCCCTGACTTCCCGCAACAGAAGTGGTTTAAAGCTTTTTTTCTGTTGATCACATGATCCTTAAACATCTTTCCCCCCTGTTGGTTTGCTTAACAAATCTTGACAAATACTGGAAAAAGAAATTTCAGTCCTGCTGCCCCCTATTCACAGTAATCACACATAACTCCAGCTTGGTAGAACCTTGAGAGAATTGTTACTCTCCATGGCAACAACTGACTGCTGAGTCAAATCCATGCCCACAGAAGCTCATCTTGAGCCCTTGGATGCCTGATTTACATTCAGGAAGACATTGGCATTAGGGAATCTCACCAGGAACACTTGTCCCTCACCAGGAACACTTCTTAAAGCTCTGCAGCTGGTTATAGAGAGACTGAGATATTACATTTAGTTTATACTGTGAAACCAAGAGGAGGTTGATTTTCTCATGCCACGCTCCCTTAGCTTTTTAAAATTTTTTTCTCGATTGATAGGAAATCTTTTCGGGTTTTTTTTCGCCTCATGGCTTTGCTCATTTAGGCTATTTGGAGTTCACTGTGTACCCTTGATAGCTACTGCAGGAAGCATAAATGACCCCCAGAGACTATTCTAGAATTCTGAAAAAGTCTTCAAGAAATAGGCTTTGTTTAAAACATCAACTACCAATAAAGTTTTAAAATGTTTTTGCCACAATATTTGAAATGCAGATTTATTTCAGTTTTAACTACTACCAGGTTGACAATCTTGGTTTGTATTTTAAGAAATTTTTAGAAGAAATAAATATAACAGGACCTATATACCTTTCTATCACTCAGCTACCACATGTTTGTGATCATGACAGTTCCTATATCTAGTTCTGCCAGAGAGGGAATTTTTCCAGCTTTAAAAACAGCAAAAGATTTTGATTTAGGGGTATGTTAGTCAGTATAGGCAAGGTTATTCTGCAGTAACAAATAACCTTCAAATCTCTGTGGCTTAAGTTCGGCCGGGCTCAAGCCTGTAATCCCAGCACTTTGGGAGGCCGAGACGGGCAGATCACAAGGTCAGGAGATCGAGACCATCCTGGCTAACACGGTGAAACCCCATCTCTACTAAAAAATACAAAAATCTAGCCGGGTGAGGTGGCGGGCGCCTGTAGTCCCAGCTACTGGGGAGGCTGAGGCAGGAGAATGGCATAAACCCGGGAGGCGGAGCTTGCCGTGAGCTGAGATCCGGCCACTGCACTCCAGCCTGGGCGACAGAGCGAGACTCCATCTCAAAAAAAAAAAAACAACAAAAGTTTATTTCTTACAGCACAAGTTCATTGAGAGGTGGCTGACTCATCTTTATTTTGAGACCCAGATAATAGAACCATTGTCTTAAATTTTGCTGGTTATGGTAACAGAAAGAATCTGGAAGGGTCTCACACTACCCAGAAGTATTCTTGCCTGAAAGTGATGTACACCATTTCCATTCACAACTTACCAGCTAGGTTAGGAACATTGCCCAGCTCAAGTATAAAATGGCCAAGAGTTGCATTCTGACCCCATGGACCTGGAAGGAAGAGACCAGAAATATTTGGCCAGCTGTACTAGTGATACAGGTTGCTCTTCTGGTTACCAGATATTTGTCTCACTCTCCCTCTTACAGGCAAAATACATTCATTCGTTCCCCAAAGGAAACTGACCCAAAGTTTCACCCAGCACAGTATCTGGATGATGCCTAATTTAGGCTCTTACTCAGGGGATGATACAAAGTCATTTCTACATCAACTCTGGATGGGGTTCCTCTTGATCTAGAGACTTCTGAATTAAAAGTGGCAAATTATCTGCTCTTCACCACCCCCCATCACATTGTATATTAGTATATAATGGTAAAACAAAGATTGGAAAATTAATCTATACTCCCATTCAGAAAGGGGGTGAATGGGAGATACCCAGCAGTCACTGGTGCTCAGTCATTCTAAAATGCTGAAGCAATTCTGAAATCCCTCTGGGCCCCCTGCCTTGTAGGTGAAGGGTCCTTTAGGGTTCTGATTCTTCTCCCTGGAAGAGCCTTCCCAGTCCATTGTTGTCTTCAGCCCTTGGCTCCACCCCTTGAGAGGTATCTTTTATTTCCCAGTAGACTCTTCGATTGCATCTAAAGTAAACACTGAAGAATATGCCTGTGTTAGAGACTGAGCAGCCTTCTCGGCTGCTTCCTGACTTTAGAGAGTTGAGGGCTCCAGAGGTTTTTTAGGTCTTGAACAGTTTTCCCAGCTGTTTTAGGTGTGAGTTTGCAGTTTCTTTGGCAGTACAATTATTTTTCAAAAGAAAATTGGTTTCTCATCTATTTTAGTCCAATTTATTTCCATATGCCAAGAGTTAAGCCCTCAATTCCTTCTAAGCATACTTGTATTTGCTTATTCCTTTGTGTTTTTGCTTCCATGCCTTTATTTATTGATAATGGCTTTGTTGAGAGAGCTACAAGTTTAGCATGTTTTCCCTTAAGCTATTCTAATTGAAAGAATTAACCAAGAAACCACAATGTCAACTGTATCTTTATTGGAGACATCTTAACCCTTTCAGAGTGTTAACAGTGGGGGTGGTAGCCATTCTATCTGTTGGGAGAGAGAAGCGGCTGCTTTTTCCAGTCATACAAGTGCAACTTAATGGACTCTGTTCCCTTTTCCTTCATGTATAAACCAGTCAATTACGAGCTCATCTCTCTCTTTTTTCATTACACCTTTTAAAATGCAGTCAATAGTAATCAATACATGCTACTAACATTAGACTTTCAAAGTCTTTCACTAGATCTGCTCATTCTTTAGGTGTATTATCTGCCTTCCAAGTTATCATACATGATCGTTTTACCAAATGCTGTGCCAGTCTCCAGAATCAATTTCTTCACTCCCTGCTGCTAAGCCACTACCACATTTTGTTGTGGTTAAAGCAGCACTTCACTTTACCAGTTGGAACAGGCCAGGTTCTTTTGCAGTGACAAACAACATCTTTTGCAGTAACAAACAACATCCAAATCTCAATGGTTTAACAGAACAAAGGTTTCTTTTGTGCTTATGCTCTATGTTCATTGTGGGTTAGCTGTCGCCTCACTTCAGGACCTAGGCTGACAGATCAGCCACTACCTGGAATGCTTCCCATCACCATAGCAGAGGGAAAGCTCAGGAGGGTCTCATGCCTGTAATTAAACGCTCTGGCCTGGAAGTAACAATGTATCTATCACCTTTGTCCACCACTAAAGTTTTCCTTCAACATTGTTTTTGAGTTCCTATCCAGTAAGATACTTCTTTTTTGAGATGGATTCTCGCTGTGTCACCCAGGTTGGAATGCAGTAAAGCAATCTCAGCTCACTGCAACTTTCACCTCCTGGGTTCAAGCGATTCTCCTGCCTCAGCCTCCCAAGTAGCTGGAACTACAGGCACCCACCAGCACGCCTAGCCAATTTTTGTATTTTAGTAGATAGGATTTCACTATGTTGGCCAGGATGGTCTCGAACTCCCGACTTCAAGATCCACCCGCCTCGGCCTCCCAAAGTGCTGGGATTACAGGCATGAACCACTGCGCCTGTCCTTTTTTTTTTTTAAGAGATGGATTTTCGCTATGCTGCGCAGGCCAGGGTGCAGTGACTATGCACAGGTATAGTCGTAGTACGCTACAACCTTGAACCCCTGGGTTCAAGAGATTCTCCTGCCTCAGCTGCTTGAGAAGCTGGGACTACAGGCAAACAGCTCTAAAATGCCTTTTGAGGTGTATAAATATAATTGATTTTCATAATGATGTGGTATTGCATCATATACATATGTCATATTTTGCTTACATATTGATGAACATCTAGATTGTTACCATTTTTTATTATTACAAATTGCTGCAGTGAACATTTTTGTTATGTCTCCTCATGCGCATGTACAGAATTTTCTCTAGGAATTAGTTCCTTTTATTTAAAATATGTTGATCAAAGATGGATGTACAGCCATTTTATCTGTAACACTTGGTTTTGTGAACATCAGTTTCCGGCTTCTACGCACCTCACCACAGCGAAAACCATTTTGAATGAGTGGGTCAGTTTATTTGTTTGCAAAAGTCTTCCTGTGAAGTTTGAGCCTGGTTCCCTGCTGTACGTTGTTGATGAACACTCTAGAAATATTTTTAAATGACATCTGGTTCAAAGAGGAGTAAGAGGTGAATACAAACTTCCTGTATCTAAAACCAACATCACTCCTCTTGGCAAACACAGAATAAGCTCTTATTAGTTGTTCAGCTGAATTGATCAAAGCATCTGGGTATCCTGGATTAAAGAAAACGTGAGTCATGGATCATAGCTGCACTAGGATGTTCTTCCTTCCCCTTCTTTCCTGTCTCCATCCACAGCTTGTGCATGGGAAGCTTAGGGTTAGGCAGATCTTGGTATCAGGAAGATGAATAAAATTGTACATTGAATGTGAGACAGTGTCCTGAAAAAGCAATGAATGTGACTAGAAGAGCATTAGATTTTTCATGAAGGTAAGAAATAAACATAGGTAGGCCGGGCGCGGTGGCTCAAGCCTGTAATCCCAGCACTTTGGGAGGCGGAGACGGGTGGATCACGAGGTCAGGAGATCAAGACCATCCTGGCTAACATGGTGAAACCCCGTCTCTACTAAAAAATACAAAAATCTAGCCAGGCGAGGTGGCAGGCGTCTGTAGTCCCAGCTATTTGGGAGCCTGAGGCGGGAGAATGGCGTAAACCCGGGAGGCAGAGCTTGCAGTGAGCTGAGATCCGGCCACTGCACTCCAGCCTGGGCGACAGAGCGAGACTTCGTCTCAAAAAAAAAAAAAAGAAATAAACATAGGTAAAGAAAAGCCAATTTCTTTTGCCACTTAAACCAATACTATAGTTCCTTTAAGAAGCTGAGGTGGGCAGATCACTTGAGTCCAGGAGTTCAAGACCAGCTTGGGCAACATGGTGAAACCCCAGAGATAAGATAATTCTTATCTCTCTTACCTTAATCCAAACTAATGATATAACATTTAGCTGAAATTTCAAAACTTTATGCTTTTTCCAATTGTTTTGTTGAGTTGCTAAGAAAAACTTTGAAATGGTTTCAGAATGAGCTGGAGATGAAGCAGGAAGAAGGAACCAGGGTTCTGAACAACATAAAATGTTCAGGCGTCACTACAGTGTTTTTAAAAGCGAGACCTTTTTTCAGTTACCTGTATTTACCAACATCCAACCACATGAAAGGTTATGTGCGGGCTCTTCCTTCCAGAAGTCTGACAGCAGCTGTACCTGGGCCAATTCTGCATTTCTGGTACAGAACTAGTTTGTTTTCTGGGGTTTACACAGCTTGTTCGGTTCTTGTTATGCCGAAGTATCTCCTATTTTTCATTACTGCGTAATTCTTTCTTTCTTTTTCTTATCTGCATGTACTGAAAGCTCTAAGTGTAAAATCCCTTTTCCTGGATCTCTAGCCACCACCTATACAACCTACTCATTCTGCCACTCCTATACATATTAACAACTGGGGGTCTTCTATGCTTTTCTGCAGGCTCATATAATCATGAACGTATTAGAGATTATGCTTCCTACCTTTTTTCTCTTCTCCCTTCCTTCCTTCTTCCTTCCTTCCTCCCTTCCTCTCCCTAAACCAAATAGACTTAAAAAGTTATTTACACTTGTAGGCATCTCTTGCTTTTCTTATTAACAGAAGATTGGGGAAATATTTCTAGCCTACTGGAATAGATTTCGTTCTTTTTTTGAGGATTGGGGGAGGTCTCACTCTGTCACCCAGGCTGGAGTGCAGTGGTGCAATCTCGGCTCGCTGCAACCTCTGCCTCCCTGGATCATGTGATCTTCCCACCTCAGCCTCCCAAGTAGCAGGGACTACAGGCGTGCACCACCATACCTGGCTGATTTTTGTATTTTGGTAGAGATGGGGTTTCGTCATGTTGCCCAGGCTGGTCTCAAACTCCTGAACTCAAGCAACCTGCCTGCCTCAGCCTCCCGAAGTGCTAGGATTACAGGTGTGAGCCACTGCACTTGGCCTCACTCTCTTTTTAATAGCTGCCTAATATTCTACAGTTTGGAAGTCATACATTTTATGGAACAGTTTCCCTGTTAAAGGACACTCATCTTGTTTCCAATTTGCCTTGGTTTTGTTTTTGTTTTTTGATTTGAGCATGATAAAAGATGCTGCAGTGAACATTCTTATGCCTATCCTGGAATTCTTGTGTTTTTTTTATGGCCCAGGAAAGGGCTTTGCTGAGTTAAAAATGCATGTGTACTTTCAATTGTAATAGCTGTTGTCAAAATATTTCCAAAATATTTCCCAGCAATGTTCCAAAATACCCTTCCCCCATCCTATCCATTGTAGGCATCTTCCCCGCTCTGATGAGAATGGATTGCAACTGCAGCACTGGTGGCATAGCCCAGGCATTTGTTAACATGCCATAGTATATTTCCGGGGAGTTTAAAACTCCACCCAAAAAAACTGTGGTCAGACTCTATATGATTTGGATTACTTGCAATTTTTCTTTTGTATTTCTTAAGGAATTCATGGAAAGTTGACAGCAGGGAAGAAATTCGAGATCATTTTAATGCAACCCATTCCTTTTACAGATAAGGAAATTAAAATCCAAAGAGGTGGAAGGAGTTACAGTGAGCTACTTACTGTCTGCTGCTTCAGGGAAGCAGATGTTCAGAATCCCAGTCTGGGGCTTTAACTATTATAACATGCTGCTCCTACACTGTGGCCCATGCTGACAGTGAGTTTTAGCAAATAAACCAACAGACTTCATCTGTGAGCTGAATCAACAAATGGGGATGACCAGTTTCCAGTTTTTTCATCTCCTGCTAGGACAAACGAGTTTCCCAACCTACACTGGTTGTGGAATTTGCTTTGTAAACGTCTGCAAAGAAAACAAGACATTTGTTAACTTGGTCTTGTCAGTGAAATTTGTTTCTTTTGAGGGCCTGGAATTTTATTTTTCTATAATGCTAGAGTGCCTGCTCAACAGGTGAGAAGCAGCTATCTTAGATCATAACCGAAATAACAATAGTGAGACAGAGGAAAGAAGATTTTGTTTACAGAAATGGTTTCCTGCTAGGCAGTCCTCCCTCAGCCCTCCTGAATTGAAAACTAAGTATTAGTAGAGGTGCCTAGAAAAAAGACCTTCTGTAGGGCCCACTGATGTTTCTGGCAGTGTAGAGAATTTGACAAGGGTTTATATGGATGTTCTCTAGGGCTGAAATAAAAGAAACTTGGAAGAAAGCCGTTTTTGCACCCTGAGTCTTTAAACTCAGTTTTAATATTACAGTTTCAGATTTTGCCAATGGATTCTGTGAGGGAAATAAAAAGGAAGACTCCAACCTTTGGGTTCCCATTTGGGTTTGCTCTGTGTTCATTGCAGAGCATTTGACAGCATGGCATTAACTTTCCAGGCTGTCTCTAAATAAAGTCAGACTGTTTAGGTAGCTCACCTCTGCTCATGTCAGCTCTTAACAATAAAGAGCTTTTATAACAATAAAAATCATCATGATGGAGATTCATGTTATCATAGATAAGCATCACAAGCACATTAAGTATACTTTCACCTGGAGGCATGCCTTTGTATTTCAGACCTGGCCATGGTTCCTCTGGTTTACTAGTTTGCAAGTCTGCAGATTGGAACCACTAGGGAACTTTTAAAAGATGTCTGGATACCACGCCTGAGTTAAACAGAATATGTGCGAGAGGAGGCCAGAAATTGAATATTAAAAGCTTCTGAGCTGATTCTAAAAGGCAGCCAGGTTGAGAACTTCTGAGCAGGCTATTTGGAATAGACAGTATGTCTCTGTTTAATGCAGAAAGAAATCAGATATAATGAATGTTAAATGTACATGTAGATATGACACCACTGCATTTGCTTATTTGATATTGAAAAACTGAGCACTTCTTTGCATGCGTAGCTTTCAGCAGCGCTCTTTCTTTCTGTCCTTTAGCATTCCCATGGTTTGGCATGGACATCGGTGGAACGCTGGTTAAATTGGTCTACTTCGAACCGAAGGATATTACAGCCGAAGAGGAGCAAGAGGAAGTAGAGAACCTAAAGAGCATCCGGAAGTATTTGACTTCTAATACTGCTTATGGGAAAACTGGGATCCGAGACGTCCACCTGGAACTGAAAAACCTGACCATGTGTGGACGCAAAGGGAACCTGCACTTCATCCGCTTTCCCAGCTGTGCTATGCACAGGTTCATTCAGATGGGCAGTGAGAAAAACTTCTCTAGCCTTCACACCACCCTGTGTGCCACGGGAGGCGGAGCTTTCAAGTTCGAAGAGGACTTCAGAATGGTAGGTCGGGTTTGTCTTTGTTAAAACAGCAAAACCTTTCACATGTCCATAATCACGGCCAGTCATACCTAAGAACCAGACTACTAGCCTTGGGACTCTGGACAAGCTTATGTCACCTCTCCGTGCCTCAGTTTTCTCACCTATACAAGAATAAAAACAACTCCTACCTCACAGGGTTCTTACATGTAGGATGAAATGAGATAATATGTACCTGGCACTTAGTGCTCAATATAGTTATCATCATCATCATTTCTATTACAATTATTGCTGGGTAATATGCTAAAGACAAGATGCTAAAATCCCTTCTGAAGTATTTCAGTTAGAATTATCCACAGACTTTTACTATATAATCATGATGCCAATTTTATGCATATATAAACAGAGACCCACGGGAAGGTTTCTATGACTCCTATCAAAAATGATTACTTCTATCTACGCATTTGCTCTCAAGTGCCTTTTTTCAGCATATGAATGCCATTCAGAAGTTTTGCTCACAAACAGAAGTGAAATCTGTAATATTATTTATCAGTGAATTCCTTCATTAGTGAATACCATTTAGGAAGTATAATTTTATACAGTAAGGATAAGATAATGCTGTATCCTGACTGGTAGTACATACCAACTGTACGTTGCTTATTTAGATTTAACAAATGAAGCTAAATGGAAGATGTGGATAGATAACATGCAGTCCAATGTTTCTCTTTTTTTTAGCATTCCTTTAACGTCTGCGCATTCCAATGTCTTCATTTTCTACTGTCAATATAATAATCTCCCTACTGTGTAGTCTTTATTTTATAAAGTGAGAATAAAGTGAAACAATAGATGTAGATATATCTTGGAAAGGAAGGGAAGAAAGCTAGATAAACAAAAGTGATTGAATATAGAAGAAGGAAGGGTTGGGAGATTTTAGGATTAGTGTTACTACAAAGTCGAACATATAGTGAGGTAAGTCATAAAACACATATTCTCAAAGCCTGTAGTACAAATTGCTGCCATTTTGTGCCCAACTAATTTAATCCAGTCTTGCTATAACGTCTGTCATTAATGAATCAGTGCACATTCATGATATTTAATAAAGCTATGAATGCAAATTTTACTTACAAAAGTAACCCCATTTACCTCATTGATTATAGTAAGTTTCTGTAAGAGCAGACAACAGAGTCCTAGAATAGTATCCTAAGTAAGACTAATTATCGGCCGGGCGCGGTGGTTCAAGCCTGTAATCACAGCACCTTGGGAGGCCGAGGCAGGCGGATCACGAAGTCAGGAGATCGAGACTATCCTGCCTAACACAGTGAAACCCCGTCTCTACTAAAAATACAAAAAAAAAAAAGAAAGAAAGAAATTAGCCGGGCTTGGTGGCGGTCGCCTGTAGTCCCAGCTACTCCGGAGGCTGAGGCGGGAGAATGGCGTGAACCTGGGAAGCGGAGCTTGCAGTGAGCCGAGATCACGCCGCTGGAGGTGACAGAGCGAGACTCCGTCTCAAAAGAAAAAAAAAAGAACTAATTATCTTCAGGTTTTGTTTTTTTCTTCTGTGTCCCCTCCTATTACCCATCAGTAGAGTTTGACTTGCCACTTACTTAAATGACCCATGGAATCCGTTTCTCACCAAAGAGGCTCATGATCAAAGAGTTTTAAAACTGAGACGTTTGAGATCCATGGAATTGAGAACTAAGTTTCAGTCCATAATGGAACCTGAATTCCAGTCCTGTTTGTACATTTCATCAGCTAGGTGACTGGGCAGGACCTGTCCCTCCTCTGGGCCTCATTTTGTCATCTGCAAAGAGGTGGGAGGAAGACTTCAGAACTGAAGGTGACCTCTGGAGGTGAGAAAGTGTAGCATTCTTGTGCTACATAGATAAGAAACTAAAGCTGCCAGAGAGATCAAAAGCTTCTAGCAATGCCACTTAGGTAAGAGCTGGGACTTGGACTCAATTCTGATTCATAAGGAAATGCTGATCCACTCTCATTGCTCTGAGCTCCTCAGGTCCCTAAAGGACACCCTATCTGTCCATTTGCACTGGAGAGCCTGAAGTGAACCAGAGTGACCCAGAGGATTTATGCAACCTCTGTCAATGCCTCCATCTCTCCCCTGGGGTAATGTATACCCTGGGAGAAAGTTACTCAATATGTGTTGGCCATGAGCAGGTGTATTTCTCAAGGTTCTAAGCTGAGAAAAGTCACATCTCATTACGACCAAGATAAAGAAGCCTCTCCTCCTTTGGACAGGCTTTTGAAGCCGAATGAGGAGACTGGAGTAGGGAGCAAGTATGTAGCATTTGTTAAATAGCCTGGCCAGGTTGGGCATCCATCTGTGAAAGAAGAGTCTATAAACTGCCTTCTGTATCCAGGATGAGTCTCAGCCAAAGTGAAGAAAGAATTGAAATAGATAGATCTTTTCCTATAGCCTGTTTGATATTATGTTAGTGATGTGCCTGAGTCTTTCCAAATTTTATGAGGATGAATAGGTGCTATCCTGCTTCCTAAGCATTCATTCACTCACTCAACAAATACTTTATCATGCACTTTCAATGCACCAAGTACTGTTATGAACAAAATAAAGCCCCTGCTCACTATGATCTTGTATTCTAGTGGGGGAAGACAGTCAATAATCAAATTAAAAAGAGAATATAGAGCGGGTGAAAGTGGCTCACGCCTGTAATCCCAGCACTTTGGAAGGTTGAGGCAGGTGGATTGCTTGAGGCTAGGAGTTTGAAACCAGCTTGACCAACATGGTGTAACCCTGTCTCTACTGAAAATACAAAAATAAGCCAGGCGAGTTGGCACACGCCTGTAATCCCAGCTCCTCAGGAGGCTGAGGCACGAGAATGTCTTTAACCTGAGAGGCCAAGGTTGCAGTGAACTGAGATCGCACTGTTGGACTCCAGCCTGGGTAACAGAGTAAGACACTGTCTCAAGAAGCAAAGTGAATATAGAATATATCAAATGGTGATGATTACTATGAATGGAGGGAAAAAACCAGGGCAAAGAAGATAGGGAGTGCTGGCAGGGTCTTTGTGTGACTAGGTTATGTTGGAGCAGAGACCTGAAGAAGTAAGACAGCAAATCATGCAAAGAAAGAGTGTGTTAAGCAGATGGAGCAGTGAGTGCTAAGGCCCTTAGTGTCCTAATAATCCAAGCTCTCCTCATTTCTAGAATAGAAAATCAAAGATGCTAACTTAATTGTAAAGGATCAATATGTACTACTGTACATATTCAAACAATTTGACAAATCATACAGAAGTACATCTACATACCTATAAAGTCCTGTTCTTGTTATTGCATAAAATCACTGTTTTTGGTATAACACAACTTTGCAGATAGGAGTTTGAAAAATCCATCTGTGTGATTTATTTGAGTGATTAGGGCTAGGTGAAAGATGTTCAACAGACAATATTATTCAATTGTTATATTTGAATAGTATTTTTAAAAAATATATAGTCTATGTACTTGAATCCTTAGATAATGTAACTATTCTTCATTCCATTTAAAATATACAAGAAAGATCTATAAAGCATGACACAATCATTAAATTAGCCCTGTGTAGAATACTCTCAGTTGAACAGATCTGCACTTTGTTCCTCCTTTTTCTTTCCTTCTTTTTTTTCTTTCCACCATCCCTCCCCTCCTTCTTTCCTTTCTTGTTTTCTTTTTTAACATTTTAGGATCATTGTCACAACCAAATTTTTGACTGGCAGAAATTAGCCTTCAAAATCAATGATTTATCACAATGGAACACAGAAGAAAAACTTAGCCTAACTTCAAATAAGCTAAGATGTTGATAAGCCAATGAGGAATTCCCACCATTTAAAAAGTGGCTTTCAAGATGGAGAACTCTGCACAACTGTGCACCAAGGCTCTGTAGGTTTCAGTGAATTTTGTGTTTATTCCCATTGTCTATATTCTGTGGGTTTTGTTTTAAATAACCTAGCAGAATATTTTATGTACAGATTCTAGTATTTTTATGCACAACCACACTTCTAACTTCAACAACTGTATTCTCAAGAATGCAAGGTATTTCTAACATCAGAAAATTTATTTTTCAAAAGTCATTAGTTCTGCCCATGTAGCTTTTCATTACAATACAGGCATATCTTGTTGTATTGCCTTTTGCTTTATTATGCTTCATTTTTTGCGCTTCACAGATATTGCATTTTTTACAAATTGAAGTTTTGTGGCAACCCTGCATTGGGCAAGTGTATTGGCACTATTTTTCCAATGGCTTGTACTCACATTTGTCTATGTCACATGTAGGTAATTCTTGCTGTATTTCAAACTTTTTAATTATTATTGTATCTGTTATGGTGATCAGTGATCAGTGATGTCACTGTTGTAATTGTTTTGGGGCACCACATCATGCCCATGTAAGATGGCAAACTTAATTGATAGATGTTATATGTTCTGACTGCTCCACTGACAGGCTGTCCCCCCATCTCTCTCCCTCCCTCAGGCCTCCCTATTTCCTGAGACACAGCAATATTGAAATTAGGCCAGTTAATAGTCTTACTGTTGGCCTAATTGGCTTCTACATATTCAAGTGAAAGGAAGAGTCACATGTCCCACACTTTAAATCAAAAGCTAGAAATCATTATGCTTAGTGAGAAAGGCATGCTGAAAACCAAGACAGACCAAAGCCTAGGCCTCTTGTGCCATATGGTTAGCCAGGTTGTGAATGCAAAGGAAAATTAAAAGTGCTACTCCAGTGAATACACAAATAATAAGAAAGAAAAACAGATTTATGGCTGATACAGACTTTTAGTTGTCTGGATTAAAGATCAAACCACCCACAACATTCCCTTAAGCCAAAGTCTAATCCAGAGCAAGGCCCTAACTCTTCAATTCTCTAGAATCTGAGAGAGGTGAGGAAGCTGCCAAAGAAAAGTTGAAAGGTAGGCAGGGTCCTGTGGCTCATGCCTGTAATCCCATTACTTTGGGAGGCTAAGGTGGGTGGATCGCTTGAACCCAGTAGTTCAAGACCAGCCTGGACAACATGGTGAAACCCTGTCTCTACACAAAATACAAAAATTAGCCAGATGGGGTGGTGCACCCCTGTAGTCCCAGCAACTCAGGAGGCTGAGATAGGAGGATCACTTGAGCCCAGGAGACAGAGGTTGCAGTAAGCTATGATTGTGCCACTGCACTCCAGCCTGGGTGACAGAGTGATACCCTGTCTCAAAAAAAACATGAAAATAAAAGTGGGAAGGTAGCAGAGGTTGTTGGTTTGTGAGGTTTAAGGAAAGAAGCCACGTCCATAACATTAAAGTGCAAGATAAAGTCCCAAGTGCAATGTAGAACCTGCAGCAAGCTAATCAGGAAATAGAGTTAAAGTCACTAATGAAGGTGATGCATTCAACAACAGATTTCCAGTGTAGATGAAATAACCTTATATTGTTTTGGAAGAAGAGACCACCTAAAACTTTCATAGTAGAGAAGAGAAGTCAATGCCTGGCTTCAAAGCTTCAAGGAACAGGGTAACTCTCTTGTTAAGGGCTAATGCAGCTAGTAACTTGAAGTTGAAACCAATGCTCATTGACCATTCTGAAAATCATGTGGCCCTTAAGAATTATGCTAAATCCACTCTCCCTGTGCTTTATGAATGTAACAATAAGGCATGGATGATAGTACATCTGTTTATAGCATGGTTTACTAAATATTTAAGCCCACTATTTAGACCTACTGCTCAGAAAAAAAAAAATCTTTTCAAAGTTTTACTGCTCATTGACAATGCAACTAGTCACCCAGCAATTCTAACAGAGATGTAAAAGGAGATTAATGTTTTCATGCCTATTAATACAACATCCATTCTGCAGCCCATAAATCAAGGAATAATTACAAGGTTCAAGTTTTATTGTTTAAGAAATATTTTTTTTTAAAGAAATACTTTTCATAGGCTATAGCTGCCATAGGTTACAGTTCCTTTGATAGATCTGGGTAAAATCAATTAGAAACCTCTGGAAAAGATTCACTATTCTAGATGTCATTAAGAACATTTGAGATTCAAGTAGGGGGAGTAAAATAGAATTAGAAGGAGTTTGGAAGAAGTGAATTTCAGCCTCATGGACAGAGTTCAAGATGTCAGTGAAGAAAGTAACCACAGATATGGTAGAACTAGCCAGAGAACTAGAATCAGAAGTGGATCCTGAAGATATGACTGAATTGCTACAGTCTCATGATAAAACTTGAATCAATGAGGCGTTGCCTCTTATGGATGAGCAAAGAAAATGGTTTCTTGAGATGGAATCTCCTTCTGGTGAAAATGCTGTGAACGTGGTTGAAATGACAACAAAGGATTTAGAGTATTATATAAACTTAGTTGATAAAGCAGTGGCAGGGTTTGAGAGGATGGACTCCAATTTTGAAAGAAGTTCTGTGGTGGGTAAAATGCTGTCAAACAACATTCCATGCTGTGGAGAAATCTTTTGTGAAAAGAAGAGTCAACCAATGCAGCAAACTTCATTTTTGTCTTATTTTTAGAACTTTCCACAGCCACCCCAACCCTCAGCGAACCCTACTTTGATTAGTCAGCAGCTCTTAACATTGAGGCAAGACTCCACCAGCAAAAATATTACTAAATGATTAGCATTTTTTAGCGATAAAATATTTTAAAATTCAGGTATGTACTTTTTTTTTTTTTTTAAGACATAATGCTAGACCAGGCATGGTGGCTTACGCCTGTAATCCCAGCACTTTGGGAGGCCAGGGCGGGTGGATCACGACGTCAGGAAATCGAGACCATCCTGGCTAACATGATGAAACCCCATCTCTACTAAAAATACAAAGAAATTAACCAGATGTGGTGGCAGGCACCTATAGTCCCAGCTACTCGGGAGGCTGAGGCAGGAGAATGGCATGAATCCGGGAGGCAGAGCTTGCAGTGAGCCCAGATTGTGCCACTGCACTCCAGCCTGGGCAACAGAGTGAAACTCCATCTCAACAAAAAAAAACATAATGCTATTGCACACTCAATGTACTACAGTATAGTGTAAACAACTTTTTTATTTTATTTGAGACGAAGTTTTGCTTTGTGCCCAGGCTGGAGTGCAGTGGCGTGATCTCGGCTCACTGCAACACTTGCCTCCTGGGTTCAGGCGTTTCTCCTACCCCAGCCTCCCAAGTAGCTGGAATTACAGATACATCATGACTACGCCTGGCTAATTTTTGTATTTTTAGTAGAAACAGAGGTCTCACCATGTTGGTCAGGCTGGTCTCAAACTCCTGACCTCAAGTGATCTGCTTGCCTAGGCCTCCCAAAGTGCTGGGATTACAGGCATGAGCCATCACCCCTGGCAGTGTAAACAACTTTTATATGCACTAAGAAACCAAAAAACTCACGTGACTTGCTTTATTGCAGTATTCACTTTACTGAGATGGTCCGGAACTCAACCTGCAATATCTTGGAAGTATACGTGTAGATACTTGTGAGTTTTGTCCAGTCCAAACCTAACATTGACTAGAAGTCAGAAGTAACTCTTTTAGTTACTTTAAATGTAAAAAAATTACCTACCCTTAGAACAAGTAGGATATAACAATAGTCTTATTCGATTGACATGAAACTTAGGGCAGCAGAAAGAGTTTTCTGATTACTTTCATAACTTTTTTTTCAGTGTGTGAGTACTTAAGAATTGGCTTTTCTTATACCAGAAATCTCCAAGGGACCAGTCTTAAAAAGTGTATAATGGTGGAAAAGTCATCATGAGCGGGTAGGACACCTGGATCTGTGGAATGTCTAAACCTAAGAGCATCATTTACAAACACTTGTTACCTTGGTCCCTATTATTAATCTGAGGACTGATTTGTGATATTGCAGGAGCATGAGATTTGGTAGACACTATCGTTCTCAATTTCATTTTGGCTTGAGACTTGACCACTCATAGATGGCCCCTGTCATCATTTGATAGAGGGAGGAAAAAGCTATCCTTGAGGTTTTTGTTATATTTCTCAGTCACTGAGCATGTTTGAAATTCATCTCTCTCAGGTCTCTGTAGGTCTCCTTTGTGAAAAGAAAAGAACCCTGAGGGTAATTTGTAATTCAGAATCAACCATTTTATATGCAAATTGTTCTTGGTTTAGTAAGATAACCTTTTCTGTCACTTCCAATTTGGTTTATGGAGCCAGTGTCAGCAAAAGTACCTTGGAAGTGTAAAATATCATACAGATATGTATTTTACTTATTTCCAAAATATAATTTGGTGACTCATTTCTCAGCTATAGGTGAGTGATGTAACTGATCCTGGGTAGAGCCATAGAATGCTCCCAGGGAGTAGATGTGGAACCTCTTGGGATAGTTTTTACCAAATTTCTTTAGTTAGCTATTGAGTTAGTTATTTTTGACAGACTGAGCTACAGCTCATAGGAGGCCCTCTTAATTGTATCCTTAGCATGCCTGTGTTTAAGATCCATCTCCTTCTTTTCTCTTTTCTTTCTTTCCTTTTATTTGAGACAGGGTCTTGCTCTGTCACCCAGGCTGGAGACAGAGGTGCAATCATGGCTCACTGCAGCCTCGACTTCCTGGGCTTAAGAGATCCTCCCGGCCGGGCGCGGTGGCTCAAGCCTGTAATCCCAGCACTTTGGGAGGCCGAGACGGGCGGATCACAAGGTCAGGAGATCGAGACCATCCCGGCTAACACGGTGAAACCCCGTCTCTACTAAAAATACAAAAAATTAGCCGGGCGAGGTGGCGGGCGCCTGTAGTCCCAGCTACTCGGGAGGCTGAGGCAGGAGAATGGCGTGAACCCGGGAGGCGGAGCTTGCAGTGAGCTGAGATCTGGCCACTGCACTCCAGCCTGGGCGACAGAGTGAGACTCCGTCTCAGAAAAAAAAAAAAAAAAAAAAAAAAAAAAAAGAGATCCTCCCACCTCAGCCCCCTAAGTAGCTGGGACCACAGGCGTGTATCATGATGCCTGGATAATTTAAAAAAATGTTTTTTGTCGAGACAGTGTCTCATCATGTTGCCCAAGCTGGCATTGAACACCTGGGCTCAAGCAATCCTCCTGCCTTGACCTCACAAAATGCTGGGATTACAGGCATGAGCCACCACACCCATCCTATATTTTTTTCCAGTGTTAGCATATAGGGGATTACTGAATGCCCTCTAAAAATTACAGTCTTCAGTTTGGAAATGATGCTTCCAAGTACATTTGAACTTTAGATAAGAAGACCTGGATTATTTTATTTCTCATGGGTATAGTAATTATAACTTGTGTGTCTAGTACTTTAAAGTTTCCAAACATTTTTACACAACCATCTCTTTTGATTCTTGAAAACAGCCCTGTGAGTTAGCTAGGGCAGTCACTACAGGGAGAATATGTGACTTTATTGACATCTGTACTAGGCTGTGGTAATAGACTCATTCCCAGCTCTTTAGTTCCAGATACTGTGCTTCTCCTTCTATAGCAGTGGTTTCTCAAAGCGTGGTCCCAGGACCAGCAGCATCAGCATCAGCATCACCTGGAATTTACTAGAAATGCAATGAGAAATTCTGTGGTTGGGGCCCATCTACCTGCATTTTAACAAACGCTCCAGGTGATTCTGATGCACTTGAAGTTTGAGAACGCCACTGTACCCCTGCTTGCTTGAGTAACTTTGGTACTAGAAATAACATTGCTAGTTTTTCAGAATTGTAGTTTGAAAATTTTCTCTACTTTACTTCTTCCCCTACTTGTTAGTCTTGGGAACACGAGTAGGTAACTCAACCCACTGACCCACAATGATGCATTTTATCAGCAAAATAGGTAATAGTAATAGCTTCCTTGCTTAAAGTCCCACAGGCGGGGTCTATACAGTCTTTTGATTAGCTTCCATTATTTACACAGAGTTTGAGTCTTACGGCAAGCTTTGTTTTGTTGTTTTTAAGTTTGAGGAGTGGCTTAAATTTAACCTACTAATTTAGGAATTGGCAGAACTCATAGTGTCTCCAAAAGTGCTAAGGAGAGTTACCAGCAGAGGGATGCTAGAGCTGGCACCTACCGGATTAAAAGAGTCCATGTGAGCATCTCTTCCCAATTCTGTGTTTATCGACATCACATTGGTAGCTTGAAATTGGTCATGGTCAGGGGTGATTATAACATGGAAATTAGTAAATGCTATAAACTAGGGCTTTTAGTTTCAGAGAGCTGGTTGTTAAACATTTACCAGCATATCTTAGTTACAAAGTATGTTCAGATGGCCTGAAGCTTCATATGCATGTTTGCTGGATCTAATAGTTCAGATTTGTCATCATTTAAGGCCCATGATAGGATCGCATTAGGATATATATATAGATAAAATTGGTAGTATGGGAGTTAGATTCAGCCCACAGACATGTTTTGTTGGTCTGCAATATACTTTTTTAATGTTAAACTAGCTGTCAGCACTTAAAAACTGGAAGATTTAACATAAAACTGTGGATTTCTGACTCTTAAAAAATAGGGTCATCTGGTAACACTGGGCCCCTAAGATCGCATGGCAACAGTGGGCGGCAGGTGAATTTTAAATAGGTGCAGGTTGACTTGTTTGCTACAGTCCTTATTCTGTGACTCTACATCTAGTCAAGGCCTTTGCTCCTTTGTTTTCTTACAGTCTCCTTTAGGCAAAAAATTTGAGTCTGTGGCCCTTGATGTAAAGAAAACTAAGCCCCGAGAGAGAGTGTTTCTCACTAGCTGAAATCTCAACATCCTGTTTTAAGCTTTGCACAAAGTTAATTCAGTTGTACTAATGGACTGCAAAGTCTGATAATTAATTCCCAACTCGTCCTGAATTTCAGATGGCCTCTATGAAAATCCAAGTAGCAGTGTGACTCACTGCCTGCACTTGGGACCCTGTCATTTTTCCCAGATGGTGAAGGTTTTTGAGGGAGCTCTCTGTAGGGTTCAGTGAAAGTGACATATATCTGTTTCCCTGTCTGAGGATGCATGACCTCAAGCTTGAGATATCCAGCCCTCAGTGAAATGTGTAGACGAGATGTTTGTTTGCTGCTAGTACTTTGTTAGAAAATGATTTTTAGGGAAAAGATGAAATAATGATGTTTCTTTTCAGGTCAGACTAGTACATGCGTAGATTATTTGCCTTGGCTGGTTTTTCTTTTTTCCTAGTATAGTTTCAGGAGGTCCAGCAGGACAGACTTTGTGTTTGTGTTTGTTATGTTGGCTGTGGAATTGGCTGTCAATATTGTTGATGAACCTCTGATTAATTTTTAAGCAGTTAAAGTATACTTCCAACACTGGCTGATGAAATTGCTACTTTTCAGTTTGGGGTGATCCAAGAGATAATAACTCCCTGTTCCACGTAATAAATGTTTATTAAGCAATTATTATGTGCAGGCCTTTGAGCATAGTGCTAAGGGGCAGCCAGAGACCTAGAAACCAAGCCAGAGTGTGACCTGTGCTGTAAGTGCAATGGAAAGCTGTGGAATCAGGGAGAACAGAGGAAATAGTGTTTACACTGCTATGCCCTGCTATAGTCTTTCAGGTCTCCAGATAGGTTTATACCTGTAATTTTGCTTCTTAAAACATGTATAATTATGTATATCTCATCCAGGAGTTTCACTTGGTAAAAAAAGAAATGTTTAGAACCATTTATGAGGTAGATTTACTTAGCACCATGGGTCATTTAGAATGTTTATTTTGCTTGTTTAGACAGAATCTCAATCTGTTGTCCAGGCTGGAGTGCAGTGACATGATCATGGCTCCCTGCAGCCTTGACCTCCCAAGACTGGGTGATCCTCCCACCTCAGCCTCCCAAGCAGCTAGGACCAGCAGCACGTACCCCACATCAGGCAAATGTTTTTTTTTTTTTTTTTTTTTTGAGATGGGGTCTCCCTATATTGCCCGGGTTGATCTCAAAATCCATGACTCAAGTGATCCTCTCACCTTGGCAGCCAAAAATGCTGGAATTACAGGTGTGAACTACCACCCCCCAGCCCGTTTTAGCTCTTAACTTTTATAATGAAGATAATATCTTTTTGACAAAATATCTAAGTCTAGTACTTGTGTAGGCTGTTTCCAGACTCCAGAAGCAGTACCCGTTATGACAATGAAGACATGAGAAGCACACAGCAAATCACTGGGAGATATTTGCTAGTTGTGTCACCTAGGAAAGTTACTTAAGTTCTGTGAATCTTAACCATAGAATAAGGTTGATAGTACCTACTTTTAAGGTTTTAGGGAGAATTAAATAATCTGGTACAAGGGTTTGGCATGTAGTAAACAGTAAATACTTGCTATTATATTTTTAAATAGTTTTTTTCTTAAATTATATTGGGTCTTTTAAATTATCTTCATTTGTTCAGTTTCATGTTTGTGATTGTTAGATTTTTTTCTTTCTTTGGTCCATGGAAAATGATCATGAATCCAGATCTCTGGGCCAGTAGTAATACATTTAAGGATCATAAATTAAACTTTTGAGAATGCAAAATGGCTACCGGACCCTAAGCCTAGCCCTCAGCCAGGTCATTCCCCTTTACCTTTTTGCCCCTGTCCATTTTTGTCTCACAGGAACATAATAGGATACTCGGGGACCACCCCAGACATTAATAAAAGAGCCAACTTTTTTTTTAACCCTTTGTATTTGCCAAGGCCTGTGTAAGCACTTTACCTATATTTTTAGGTAATCTTCACAGCAGCACTCTGCAGTGAGTGTTATTATTATCTTCCCCATTTGACACATGAGGGCACTGAGGTTTGAGAAATCTTTCAGTTAAGTAAATTTTAGAGCTAGAATTCAAAGCCAGATCTAACTCCAAAGCCAAAGCCTGGAAAAAGGGGAGTTGGGCTTTGTGAGCTCAAAGGTGATTCACCCCAGTTCCCAGTCCCCCAGGACTTCATGCTCTACCAAGGAAGTATAGCATTTTTGTTGCTTTCTGAGTATTCTCAGTCTGCTCACCCTGTGCAAGCACCTCTTTCTTGGCGGCATCCCCTATTAGATTCCTGTGGCTGCTGTAACAAATAAACTTAATGGTTCAAACAACAGAAATTTATTTGCTCACAGTTCTTAATGCCAGAAGTTCAAATTCAAAGTATTGGCAGGACCGTACTTCCTTCAATGGCTCTTGGAGATGCCATTTTTTGCCTCTTCCAGCTTTTGGTGACTGTCAGCATTCCTTGGCCTGTTGAGCAGCACTCCAGTCTCTGCCTTTGTCTTCATATGGCCTTCTCCTCTGCGTCCTTTAAATCTCTCCTGTGTGTCTGGGGCTACCCCAATAATCCAGGATGGTCACTTCTTCTCAAGATATTCAATTAGATCTGCAAAGACCCTTTTTCCAAATAAAGTCACATTGACAGGTGCTGAGAATTAGGACATGGTGCCATCTTTCAGGGACCACCATTCAACCCATGACACATGCTGATGGGTGCATTTCAAGCAACCAGGCAAGCTCTTGTCCTTTAGCATGCACTGTGGGCAGGTATGACGTCTAGCCAAGGCTACTTTTCCAGTGCAGTGGCTGATTATCTGCAAGATTTTACAACTTGTTTTAAGGGTGCCTCCAAGCTTTTAATGTGAATGACCCCAACTGAACTAGAACTAGAACCTCTGGGGTTTCCCCTTAGGTGGTCGCCTATCTCAAAAGGTTTTATTTTGTTGTTTGTTTTGTTTTAGATTGCTGACCTGCAGCTGCATAAACTGGATGAACTGGACTGTCTGATTCAGGGCCTGCTTTATGTCGACTCTGTTGGCTTCAATGGCAAGCCAGAATGTTACTATTTTGAAAATCCCACAAATCCTGAATTGTGTCAAAAAAAGCCGTACTGCCTTGATAACCCATACCCTATGTTGCTGGTTAACATGGGCTCAGGTGTCAGCATTCTAGCTGTGTACTCCAAGGACAACTATAAAAGAGTTACAGGGACCAGGTAAACATGTTTCCACTTGTACTTGAACCCAGACCTCTTTCTTGATGATCAGTTTATAGTAAAACGTTATGTATATTGAATACATCTTTAAAAGAAATATCTTGGCCTCCTTAGCCAACCAAAAAGAATTTCTCGAATGGTGTGTTAAAGTGGTATGTGGGTGATTTATATAAAAGTTAATAAAACACAGTCCTTGCCTTGATAGAAACTTTGGTCAGATTGAGGGAAGAAGGATTGCACACACCAGAAATTTGCCAACAAGGGGGTATACATTAAGTGTCAGATGATTAGCAGGGTCAGTAGAATTCAGATGGAAGGATACTTGGAATGGTCAGAGATGACTTCAGGAGAAACCTTCTTTTGGACCCTCATGGATGCCTAGCTCGGAATGACTTGCTTGAAATAATATACCATTCCAAACAGCAAACCAAATTAGGTCTACAAAGAATGTCTTTTTACCCTCAGCCAAATGCTCCACCTGAAAACGGGAATAGTCAGCACACCTCGTAGGGAATTTTGGAGTGGAGTACACAGGGAAACAGCCCTGTGGCCACCGTGGGGCAGAGGGACTTGTTTTTTAGTGCACACATCCCAAGACCCATGGAAGAGCCAAGGGGCTCAGCTTCCTGTTAATGGGGATTCAACATGGGAAAAAATCTGGGGTCAGATCTCTCTAAAACATCACAGTGTAAACAAAACTAAATAGATTTTCCTTAATTCTAGGAGGAGGATTTGGTATGAAGCATTTTTCTAGCATGTGGAACCATAGAACCCATTTTTAGAGGAGCATCTTAGGAGATTAGTGCCATGCAGAATGTGCTTTGGGATTTGGTGTTGAAACCAGGGTTTTTGATAGCTGCAGATATATCACTTCTCTGGGTCTCAGTATCGTCATTTCTGCCATGAAGGGGGTTGTTTCTTGGATTACTTCTACAGACTTCTCCAGTACTAAAATTCTGCAGGACTACTCACCCATTAGGAGGAGAACATTGCTTTTGCAGTACATTTCCATGACTTGTGATAGATGAGTGGCTCCCCACTGAAGAGGGGAAGATTTAACAGTGCCCCCCAGGATATGTTTGACATTTTTTTTTCTTTGGTTGTTACAGCTGGCATCTACTGGATAGAGGTCAGGGGTGCTGCTAAAAAACTGTAGTACATAAGGCAACAAAAAATTATCGAGCCCCAAATATCAGTAATGCTGCTGTTGAGAAACCCTGGCATGCATGTACACACACACATACACACACACACACACACACACACACACACACATACACACACATTCTAACTGAAGCCTACTGGTGTCCAGAGTATAGGCTTTGTTTTGTAAGTTAATTGCTACCAAGTATACATTTTCTCATTGAGAATATAGAAGCTTGCTTGTTCACACAAGAAACAAAACTGACTCCGTGACCTCATGAGGACTGTCAGGAGTATCAGAGATGAATATTTCAGCTGAGCTGGTTTTACGTTAGAGAGTGATTTGATAAACATATAATTTTTAAGAAACTACAGACCTCCTCCCAGAAGGAGTAATTGAATTGGTAAAGCTAGTCCCAAGGTAAGAGCAAGCTAATCGTTGTTCACAATTAGAGATACTTAGTTTTATCAACACTTAACAATTTAATGAATTACATCACAGGGACACTTTCTTAAACTTGGAGGCTCCACGGATCTGGGTCATCTTGAATAGCTGCGAAGAAGCAAACTGTGATGTTTGGCTTCTGTTATATGTGTAATTATGTCTATAAATATTGGTAAATGCCCTTTAATGTCCAGTATTCTCCAGTCATCAACAAATTCTGTCTGGATGTTCTAGCTTCCCTATAAACTCTCTCTTCAATCAGTAGCTTTGGAAAGGTGCTACCAAAGCCTGCAGGTTAATAGAGAACCCTTTCGGGGCTACCACGAGAGGGGAGGGGAATGAAACATCAAGTGTGTGGGGCTGTGATCCTCACCCAGAGTTGTTTTGCCAAAGGTTTCTTTTAATTCAAGTTAGGAAACCTCTGACATAAATGATTACAGTTAGCAGTGAAGTTAGTATCTACGGTTAGTGTGAGTGTGTAAAACACATTTTAGAAACCACTGTTTTAGCAAATGGCTTAGCTTTAAGTTTTGCTACTCCTATTGTGAACCAATAGCTGTCACTCCAGGTTTTTTCTTATTGTATTATACCTGATTTTCCCATTAAACATTAAAGTTGTTTATTTTCAAGAAGCTACACAGGATGTCAGTTTCCTTTTAAACATGATTTCAAATGATTTATTTCAGTGTTACATATAATTTTGTTGCATCCCAGATTGGGTAGCAACATTTTTTTCCTAGTGAAACAACTCCAATTATAGAAGTCAATGGAAAAAATAGTACTTTATAGCTGACATTAGAATGTGTAGTTTGTTAAAAGAGGAATGCAGATGATTTTGAAACTTTGGTGAAACTAGCAGTACATCTCATCTCATTATTTTGGGATCTGTTTTAAGGGCATGAGCACTTAATTGAAGGTTTCTTCTGCTGTTTCCTAAAATCCCCCACTATGATGTTGTTTGTTTTGTTTTATTTTTAAATGATGATAATATTCTACAGCTTTTTCTTGCATTGTTTTTGTCTCTTATACACTGAGGGTTTTTACTGTATGCCTACTGAAACAAACAGATGTATCTGACTGTGAGCAGGAAAATCACTTGATTAAATACTGGTTAGCAGGTTGAGGATATTAATAAAGTGCTGGCAGACATTTGGCTCTTCTGCAGCTGTGCATTCTTTCCTCCTGTCTGCAGTGCACTCGCTGTCAAATGCATGCTCGCTTTACCTCATTTGTTCCAATTCTTTATGTGGAGTCGTCTGTCATCTTCCAGTCATACAAGGCACTTGCCCTTTTTCATTTATACCAACACATCAGCCAATGAGTTACCTTCTTTCTAAGTCAGCCAGTGTCTTCAGTTGCCTACCTTTGAGTGGGTTGTTGAATGCCTTGATTAATACAAATCCTTAATGTCCAAAGAAAGGTTATCCGTGGGGGTGAAAGATATTTAGAAGCTAGAAATGGGAGCAAAGACATCTTTCTAAAAATACACAGGGAGAAAGCAAAACAAATCCAAATGGCATACAAACCAGAACATGTTCCCACACTAGCTTTGTAGGTAGGCTGAAACCAGCAATGTAGAATGACATATTGCATTAAATGTAAATAAAGATAAACTTTCTTAGAGGAAATCCAAAGTTTCTACTGTTACTAAGTTGTGAAGGTAATAATGTACATGGACCTCTTCTTTTACTCATGGAACTGCATCTACAGTTTGGCTGGCTGCTACTGGTGGTGCCTAGCTATATAATTTTCCATGAAAACCCATAATTTCAATCATATATATATGTGTATTGTGTGTGTGTATATATATGAGTAAATTAAATGATATTATATATATATATTTTTTTTTTTTTTTTTCTTTAGACAAAGTCCGGCTCTGTTACCCAGGCTGGAGTGCAGTGGCACAATCTCGGCTCACTACAATCTCCACCAGGGTACAAGTAATCCCCCCACCTCAGCCTCCTGAGTAGCTGGGATTATAGGCGCATGCCACCACGCCTGGCTGATTTTTGTATTTTTGTATTTTTAGTAGAGACGGGGTTTCACCATGTTGGCCAGGCTGATCTCAAACTCCTGACCTCAGGTGATTCACCTGCCTTGGCCTCCAAAAGTGCTGGGATTACAGGCATGAGCCACCACGCCTGGCCTCAATCAAATATATTTTTATACAAGTGACAATTTAAGAATATTACACATAGTTTTGCTATTTTATTTTATTTTATTATTTTTTGAGATGGAGTCTCGCTCTGTCTGTCGCCCAGGCTGGAGTGCAATGGCGCGATCCCAGCTCACTGCAACCTCCACCTCCTGGGTTCAAGCGATTCTCCTTCCTCAGTTTCCCAAGTAGCTTGGATTACAGGTATGAACCACCATACCCGGCTAATGTTTGCATTTTTCATGGAAATGGAGTTTCACCATATTGGCCAGGCTGGTCTCAAACTCCTGACCTCAAGTAATTCACCTGTCTCAGCCTCCCAAAGTGCTGGGATTACAGGCATAAGCCACCACACCCAGTCAGTTTCGTTTTAGATGCATCTTCAAGAACTATGTACCTATCTACAGTTTTGTACCTTCTTGTTAACAGTTGTTGACATTAAACATAACCTTAATCCCAAATTGATTTTATTCTTAGAAGTAAAAGCCAGTGCTCAAACACAAATTGAATTTCCAAAGCTAGTAGCTCCTTGGGGCTTCAGAACAGATGGATGTGAGCAACTCTTCTTCATTTACTCTTCTACATGGTAAAGAAATAGGAAAACCTATGTCCATTAGCTTTAGGAATCAATGCTTCTTTTCCTGCTGGGAGTTCACTGGCAATACTTTACTCTGAATCTGCTTTTCTTTCCATTAGGTAACTTTGATATTAATACACAATTGAGTTCATTCTTGGCTACTGTAATTACTTTCTAATTTTATCTAGGCTATTTTAGAGGAAATTTCCCCCTAAACAAGTCAAAGGTTTTTAAATGTAGTTCAACCATTGGAACCACTTTATGACCTTTGTTACTGTTTTTTACTATTGAGTGGTAAGTAATATATTAAAAAACCTTCTGGAGAGTCTACTAGAAAAAAATTCAGTATCAGATCACTGATTCCCTTCTAGAAATATTCAAGGAGGCTAAATGAGATTATCTCTGCTAGAGAAGCAAGGTCAGGTCAAAGACAGCTTTTAAAACTGGCCATGCCTGGCACAATCCTGGGTCAGTTTTGTCATCAGAGGGTTTGGCTTCATAGCTGTGAACTATGCTTTATGTGCACACAAATTCTTTTTCTAGGTATTTATATTCAGCTGCATATGGTTTTTTAATAGGAGTTATTTCTTGGTTGTTTGCTGCTTTCAGACCACCCAAATAGAAGAGATCATGATTTGGCCCCATTTCGTAGGTGGGAAGGCTGAACAAAGCACTCAGGTTAGTGGTTAGGTGAAGGTCTCACAACAGAAATCAGTGAGAGTCTTTCTTTGGTTTTGTTCTCAAATTTAGGGGCAAATTTTCCTTGATGTTTATTTTTAGTCTCTGCCCTCTTTTCATATCCAGTCTACCCTAAAGTTCTGTTGCACCCTAGCACTTTAATTGAAGTGCCCCTTTGTTCATCTGTTTTTATTCACCCATATTAATAGTCTTGACGTAGTTGGGGACTTGGATGGGCATATCTTAAAGTAAAATTTAAAAATAAACCTTATTGTTCCTTCAGTCTTGGAGGTGGAACATTCCTAGGCCTATGTTGCTTGCTGACTGGTTGTGAGACCTTTGAAGAAGCTCTGGAAATGGCAGCTAAAGGCGACAGCACCAATGTTGATAAGCTGGTGAAGGACATTTACGGAGGAGACTATGAACGATTTGGCCTTCAAGGATCTGCTGTAGCATCAAGGTAGAGATTAAGTAGCTAGGAGCAGTAGTGATTAAACACAAGGCAGCCTGTCCACCCTGGCCATTCACTAAGTTATGTTTTAAAATGTCAATCCACCAGCCTGGTGCAGATACCTGTTGTATCAGAGCTCAGACTTGATCTCCTGCCCTTGATGAAGCACTGAGATATTTAGCTCTTGATACTTGTTCTTAAAATAAGGCAACTTTGAAAGAAGGTTCTAGAAAACTGCAATAGTTTCATCTGTTTCATTCTTGTCCAGATATCTAGAGGCATTAAATTTTTTTCCCCCATCAATGGACATGCTACTTTGTCCCTATTAAGAAAAGGGCAGTCAGCCATGCATACTATAATCTTGTCTGCTTATAAACCATAGTAGCAAAATTGGATCACTTGAGTTTGAACAGTTACTCATAGAGCCTTCCACAGTACTTTGGTGGAAGGATGGGCCCTGCCTGAGGACGATTTTGAACACTCTCGCTAATATTTCCAACATAGCTTTGGCAACATGATGAGTAAAGAAAAGCGAGATTCCATCAGCAAGGAAGACCTCGCCCGGGCCACACTGGTCACCATCACCAACAACATTGGCTCCATTGCTCGGATGTGTGCGTTGAATGAGGTAAGGCCTTACTCAACCTAGCGAAAGCTGTGTGTCATTCATACACATCATCTTGGCAGTGCAGCACCTGCTGACTCGTACACAGCTGCATATCGTTAGGAAAGCTTCCCTTTACGATAGTCACACTTTACAGAACAGGAGGGGGTGTGTGTTGGGGGAGGGGGAAGAATATATGCTTTATTTTTAAGAAGGCACCAGATGATAATGAATGATAAACCATTCAACTGTGGAAACATGATACAATTACAACCCATGTCATAGTCTCTCTAACCGTCATTATTGCCATGTGTCCACTGGAATGTGAGGAAAATGTCTGAGCATCCTTGCACATAACTGCAGATAAAATGCTCGATTTGCAATATTCGATATTCTCTCTGCTTTCAGCTTCTTTACAGTGTTGCCTTGTGGCATGGAGTTCAAGCAGCATTGTACAGGGCTATCAAAGCACAGAGAGCTTGCTACAGCCAAGGCCAGCCAGAGCCCCAGGCACAAAAAAGGGTGGAGCTGGTGACAGACAAAGTTTTATTAACATGTTTTGAAGCACTGCAAGATTCGTTTGGAAAAAATTGAACTTTTTCTGAAATACAAGGTGTGTAAAGTAGAACTCTTCACACTGAGGTGTATTAGAAAGACAAGAAAGAAGAGTTGGGGCATGGAACAGGTCATAGGAGAGTATTAAAGAACCACAGTAGCTCTGTAATGGAGTTTTTATAAATATAGCTTTTAATAGAGAGGTGATATACATACAGAAGAAGGCTCAAATTATAAGCTTACAGTTGAATTTACACCACACAAGCACCCCTGTATAGCCACCACTTAGATCAAGAAATAGAACATTATAGGTACTCAGAAAGCCCCTTGAGCCCCCTCCCAGTTGAATAGTTGAATGTTAGTGTATGAGGCAGTCTTTATGATACATGGGTGTTAGCCCTGCGTTTGAGTTCTGGGTTGACAAAAAACACACTCTCCTTGCATAACACTGAACACAGTATGTTACTGGCCTGCAGATCAGGGACATACCTTTTTGGAAGCCCTCAATTCAGATGGAGTTTAAATGGGAGGCTGATACTCAGAGAAAAGAGCGTTCCAGAGATGTTTTTTCAAAGTCCACTTGAGTCTTGGGACTCAATGTAACAGAGTTTATTTCTTGACATTAACCTTTAAAGGGAATTTTTCCAAGTAATGAAACAAGCCCCAAAACCAATATGTGTGTAGCTGGCTGTACTCATGGGCTCTCAAAGGTCAGCTGGTAACACTTCTTGCCCCACAGAGCAATAGATGCCCTTTCCCCTACTTTCCGCAGAGCCAGCTTCTTGTGCTTTTGGCTGGAGTGAGCCGGCAGGTCAGCAGGTCTTTTCACAGGTATCAGAATCCCTTTGGGAGACAGCGACTGACTTTACTATTCACTTTTGATTTCAATTTCAATATTATCGATTGGTGGAGTATAGCAAGAGTGCCAACTTGAAAATGTAGCCATGTTATACACTGGTTTGAGCAACTATTTTATATGTTTCTGTGGGGCTGAATGAGTGAAGGGAATCACCAGTTGCCTTGGGGCCAAGGCTCCCCCAGAGAGTGTCCAGTCAGTGCAGACTCCCAGTGGCCGCGCCAGTGACTGGTAATGTTGCGTTTCCCCATGAGAGCAGCCGCCAAGTCCCTCAGTCCTTGCTTTGCTCTCTGGAGTCACTGATTTGAGACCCTTTGATTTCAGCCATTTCATTGAGGGACACCACATTTACCAAATCTAAAACATTTTTGCCGTGATTCTTGAGATGCTGTGAAATGCTTCCCCATCAATTTTAAATTTTCTGATTCAAATTTTTGAATAGATAATACAAACACATAATACAGACTACTAAGACATTAGAAGGATACACAAGGAAGTGAGTCACCATTTCCACTTCTGTCTGTCAGTGTTAACCTCAGTAGAGGCTGCCAATGTTTTTAGGGTTTTTTTGTTTGTTTTTGTTGTATATATTACAATATATCTTTTGTTTATATTGTATGTAATGTAGGATACATTTATCTTTCTAAAGGTAACAAACTCTGTAACATTCTTTTTACAAAATAATAGTTTTACTGAAATATAATTATATGCTATACAATTCACCCTCCATATACTATTCTACATCTTGCTTTATCAGGTTTTTATTAAGAAGATGCATAAACATATGTAAAGGAGAGAGAACAGTATAAAGAACCTCCATATATCCATCAGTGCAGATTCTGCAATCATTAAGGCTTCACAACACATGCTTTCTCTCTCTCTATTTTCGTCTTCCTCCTCCCTCCGGTCCTCTCTCCTCCTCTGTCCCTCTTTTTGCTAAAATACTAGAAAACAAATCCAAGATATTATGTCAATTTACCCTATATACTTTAATAAGCATCTCTAAAAATACTGCCCGTTGCTTTTTGACGTAGTAATGCATCTTGAAATTGATCATATCAGTATATTTTAAATTGCTTCATTTTTAACGGCCCTATGGCATTTTAACATATAGATATGCTGTTATTGATTTGCTCAATTTCCTAATGATATTTAGGTTTTTCCAGTCTCTTACTATTATTCAAATATTCATAGTGTATTTATGTACGGTTTACACACATATATGTATACACACATATCATTTTGCCTATATGTGAGTATATAAATAGGATAAATTCCTAGAAGGGAACTTGCTGAGTCATAGGATATGTTGATTGTAATATTAACAGATATCAAGTTCCCTCCATAAAGGTAGTTCTAATTTATATTCCCACCAAGCAGGGTTATAAGGGTACAAGTTTCTCCACAGAGAGTTATCAAACTTTTTTATTTTTTTCAATGTAATATGTTAAAAATTATACCTTATTTTGGGATTAACTATTAATATTATTTACTCATTACTCTATTGGGTTGTTGGCCTTTTTTTCTTACTGATTTATGGAACTCTTAATTAAGTAACAAATCCATTTGATGTGAAATGTATGATAATATTTTCCATTTATTGCTTCCCATTTGGATTTGTTTGTGGTGATGTTTTTCCCCAAATAAATTTAACTTTTTAAAGTAAATATAGCAATTATTTTGAAATGATTTCCTTTATTATGCATTTTCTACTTCAACATTTTTTTCCAATTCTTCCATATTTTTCCCTAATCTCTTTTTCTTTTCTTTCTTTCTTTTTTTTCTTTTCTGAACATCTTTGACCCACCTGGAATTTATTTGAAACATAGAATGCTCTTCCAGTTTTAATGCCACTTCTACTCCTTCTGACTTTCTATTAGGGTAATGCAAGAATGGGCTTTCAGCAAATCCTCCCTTGAACTCCCTTGTTTTGGGAGAAAGGGCAAAACACCTCAATTTAATTAAATTTCTTTTTAGCCTGAGTTTCTTAGAGTGTTCCTTGTCACCTCTTAGTTTGAGTGATTTGTGGCTAGTTTTTTTTTTTTTTCTTAATGAAAATTTATTAAAACTACCTCCGCTCCTCCACCCACAGAAAATTTTCAGTGGCTAATGGGTTCATGAACATTCATTGTTAAAATTTGAGGCAGTTAAAAGGTAATGTTCCCAGACCGTGATTACTCTCGATAGACTAAGCAGAAAATAATACCAGCTTCAAAGACTCTCTTGCCTTTGATATGAGTGAGTGACCATAGCAAGTGGCTCTGAGTGAGTGAGTGAGTGAGTGGTGAGCAGCCTCTGCATGGTAGACAGGCTGAGCTCTGGTTTGAGCTTAAGAAATATCTGGGGGAGTGGGAAGTATAACGAGTGCACTGGAGCTGGAAGCTTATGGGATTTGAAGAATGTCTGCATGAACAGGATAGGAGAGGAATGTTCATAAGTGTATGTTCAGAATGCAGAGCCACATCCATGATGACAAAAATAGAATATTTTCTGTTGACCAAACAGGATATTCCACCATATATCCTGAGGGCAGAGACTGAGTATTCTTTCTTCTTTGTATTTCCAGTGTCCAGCACAGAGCAAATTGAGCATTATTCATTACACGAATAAACCATACCATAGCCATTTTATCTGTGAGTTGGTTATAAGAGTAATTTATACCTACAAGTTGGGGGATTGAGGTATTACACATGAAAATTTAGCTGAACTTGAACTCCAGTTAAAATTGTATATATGGGTGTGTTTTGGGAGCTTAATTTCATGTCAGACCTAAGGCAGTCTGACATAACACCTGCAAATAAGTCCAATATCAGTTTCTGCGTTGCCCAACAAAAATCTCAGCCTCTTGTTCTTGTGGAATGTACTATAAGTTTGGTTTAACTTCATTTTGGCAATGTAGAAATAATTCCACCAAAAAAAAAACAAGGAAAATTTACTCTTCAAGGTTCTGTACAGAGACATACATAACATTGGGTCTTTGCCAAATGCTATTTTTATGCCATGATTCAATTGTTTTCTTTAACATTTTTTCCAGAATATAGACAGAGTTGTGTTTGTTGGAAATTTTCTCAGAATCAATATGGTCTCCATGAAGCTGCTAGCATATGCCATGGATTTTTGGTCCAAAGGACAACTAAAAGCTCTGTTTTTGGAACATGAGGTAGGTTGAGTTTACATAGACTTACTGTCATATGTGGAGTATATTTTGGTTTGGCTAACCTATCAGCAGGTCTCTTAGTTTTTTAAATTGGTCAAGTAGAAAAGTTGCCATTTACACTTTGCATTTACACAAAGGATAATAAAAAAGTATATATTAAATGGAAGCATTCTTTTTTTTTTTTTTTTTTGAGAAGGAGTCTTGCTGTGTTGCCCAGGCTGGAGTGCAGTGGCACGATCTCGGCTCACTGCAAGCTCCGCCTCCCAGGTTCACGCCATTCTCCTGGCTCAGCCTCTAGAGTAGCTGGGACTACAGGTGCCCGCCACCACGCCTGGCTAATTTTTTGTATTTTTTTTAGTAGAGACGGGGTTTCACCATGTTAGCCAGTATGGTCTCGATCTCCTGACCTCGTGATCCGCCCATCTCGGCCTCCCAAAGTGCTGGGATTACAGGCTTGAGCCACCGCGCCCGGCCGGAAGCATTCTTATCCAACAACCAGGACTGGTAGTTGGTTAATTTAATTTTTTTAAAAAGTTACTGGAAATGTAAATTAGGACAGTCATTATAGAAAACTGCATGGAAGTTTCAAAAAAACTAAAAATAAAATTACCATATGATTGAGCAGTTCCACCTCTGAGTATTTACCCAAAAGATTTAAAATCAGTATGTCGAAGAGATGTCTGCACTCCCATGTTTACTGCAGCACTACTCACAGTAACCAGGTTATGGAATTATCCTAAGTGTCTGTCAGCAGATGAATGGATTTTTTTAATGTCGTACATATACACAATGGAATACTATTCATCACTTAAAAAGAAATTATGTAGTTTGCAACAACATGGATGGAATTGGAAAACATAATGCTAAGTGAAATAAGCCAGGCACAGGAAGACATACTGCATGTTCTCACTTATTTGTGGAATCTAAAACAATCAAACTCATAGAAGCAGAGAGTAGAATGGTGGTTACAGAGGTTGGAGGGTAGGAGAAATGGGAACATACATTTCAAACTTGTAAATTTCAAATGTTCTCACCAAAAAAACTAAGTATTTGAAGTTATATACATGTTAATTGGCTTGCTTTAGTTATTTCACATTATGTTCATAAATCATAACCTCACTTTGTACCCCATAAATATATGATTATAAGTTGTCAATTTATAATAACATTTTTAAAAAGTTTTAAAGTCAGATAAAATGAGTAATCATTCAAAAAATCTTTCTTCAAACATTTTATTATACCTTAAAATGTGTAAATGTGCACTTACTTACCAATCTTTTGATGTGAGACCAACACCTATTTTTGAGCATGGTTTCTGCCGATTGGAGTCCTGTGTTTATCTTTCTTTCATAATCTACAATATTATGCACCTCCTTTGATTTCCAGTTTGTTTCCTTAAAGTGGATTAAGAAGTTAAAGATACTTATGAAGCAAGTTGGTTGCAGAATTCTTATAGGTTTTTTTCTCTATCTTTCACATTGTGGTATCCACCTAAACAGACAGCAGTTATTTCTGACAACCTTTTTCAATATTTCTCAAGAATTTAACTGAATTTTCATAGAACTGACCATCAATTTGTGCTCTTTTTATTGATTTAGGTGGTATATAGTTAAGCTAGATTATTACATTACAATCAACCTGTCATAAATAAATTTAAGGATAAACACAGCTGACTCTTGGCAAGTAAGCAACTCAGCTGGTAAGAACAGAAGTGCCTGGGCGACTAAGAGTAGCCTGTTGGCCTTAACAGGTCAGTGTACGTGACCATTAGTGAACCTGTTTACAAAGGAAATGGAGAGAGTCCCTTACTTGGAATTTCTTTTTTTTTGAGACAGAGTCTCCCTCTGTCACCCAGGCTGGAGTGCAGTGGCATAGTCTCAGCTCACTGCTACCTCCGCCTCCCAGGTTCAAGCAATTCTCGTGCCTCAGCCTCCCAAGTAGCTGGAATTATAGATGTGCGCCACCACGCCAGACTAATTTTCATATTTTTAGTAGAGGGTTTCACCATGTTGGCCAGGATGGTCACGAACTCCTGACCTCAGGTAATCCGCCTGCCTGGGCCTCCCACAGTGCTGGGATTACAGTTGTGAGCCATCCTGGCCCCCTTACTTGGAGTTTCTACCATAATATAAACAAACAAAAAAAAGCCGTTCTCTCTTCCACCTCCTCTGTCACCTCCTTTAAAATCAGTGCTGCAGTGCAGTAATGAGCTATCACTGGAGGTATCTAATCTCTTGTGTATACTGCAGCAGAAAAACATTGAGAGAGCTAGTATTGTGGGTTTCAATTGTAATGAATAACTACTGTGCCATTTTGTTCTCATCTTCAAACTGAGCTATTTATGTAAAAAGTTACCAGTGCATTTAGAGTTATTTAGAACTCTCTATGCCTGTATTTTGTTTTATTAAAGCCTGGAAACTGTCAGGGATAAAAAGTCTTCCATAACATCACGTGGGAAGTTAGGTGGTGATAAAATAGGAAGTAAAATCCAACCTTTTGGGGAAAGCCACTTCTGTAGGTAAAAATGTAGCCACGTATATCACCCCGTACAATCCTAAGCCTCTGTGGACTCTGGCTTTGGTTTGTTACCCTATATCATAACTCAGTCTCTATGGCCAGTGAAAATGGAATATTCTTGTAACCCTCATAATGTGGTCCTCAGAAAATTCTCTACATTCTTAAATTCACTGTAGCTTATGCTGGCCTTACTAGAGAATACTATGGAGAGACAACTTTTGAGAAACACTGGTATGGTGGCTTTCTGGTCACCTGCCCTGGCCTTAGGAGTCCTCACTTAATTTCTTATTCATTCAACTAATGTTACAGAACATCTCTTAAGAGATATCATCTAGCCAGATAGTTAAGAACACTGCCTTTTACTGACTTTGAGATCTTAGACAATGACTCCATCTGTCCATTTCTGTTTTAGCATTTTTAAAAAGGGGCAATTATCATATTTTTCTCATAGAGTTATTGTGATAGGTAAATGAGTAAATCCATGTAAAGTGCTTAGAACCACGTCTAGCATTAGTGGGGCCTCAATAAATGTGAGCTGACAGCAGCAGCAGCAAAGATCCATCCACATCGTGCCACACTCACACCTACTGCTGCAGTTATAGCTGTTGAGTTCAGCAAGTGCCAGAAGAATGGAGCCTCCTGCCTTTTGGAAACAGATCATTGTGGACTGATTATTTGTGCCCCGACCAACTTCAAATGTGTATGTTGAAATCCTAATCTACAAGGTGATGGTATTGGGAGATGGCCTTCGGGAGGTGATTAGGTCATGAGGGCTGAGCCTTCATGAATGGAATTAGCATCCTTATAAAGAAGGTCTAAGAGAGCTCCCTTGCCCCTTCCAGCACGTAATCCAGCTATGTGAGATTATAATGTGAAGACAGCTATCTATGAGGAATGGGTCCTCACTAGACACCTTGATTTTAGACTTCCCGGCCTCTAGAACTGTGAGAAACAAATTTCTATTGTTTATAAGCCACCCAGTCTAGGGTACTTTGTTATATATAGCAGCCTGAACAAACTAACACATAGTTCTCTACAAATCTATCTTTTTTAGTTCCTTTCATTTTCATAGACATATGGTCTTTTATTTTACAGATGGGCAAAGTGAGGCTTGGACTAATTTAAGTGCCTATGCAAGCGCTACTGAGGGAAGTTTAGGGTTTTCTCCCATGAAATATAGCTTTGAAGTCAGACAGATTTGGTGTTGAGCCCTGGTACAAGACCTGTGACCCTGCAAGGGTAATTTAATTTATTACCTTCCATTTCTCATATGTGAAATAATAATCAGAGTTTTGCCATGATGAAGATAAAGATGAAATAGTTATAATACTAATAACCCCCAGCACACATTTAGCACACATGTGCCAGACATAGTTGTAAGCACTTACATATGTGAATTTATTTAATATATATAACTAGATGTCCAGTAAATTATAGTTGTTATTATTCTGCCATGTTTTCTGACGCACAATTTAGGTTTTAAATTTCTCTTTTATCTACATTAATGGTATTCCTAGAATTATTAAAAACAATAGGTATTTGGCTAAAGTTCAGAGATCATCGTTTTGTATTGTTTTCATAGGGTTATTTTGGAGCCGTTGGGGCCCTGTTGGAACTGTTCAAAATGACCGATGACAAGTAGAGATGAGCAGTGGAGGGAACAGCCTCCCCAAAGGACAGAGAACTAAAAAATTGCTGCTGGAGAAGGTGAAGGTCGCTTTGGGACGGAAACCAAGCCATTATGGCAGATGAACCTGCTGGATTTGTAAATAATTTAAAATCCTTCCAGATGATCTTTTACTCTTAGGTTTTGAGCTAATGATTCAAAACGGGGGAATATAAAAGGTTTTTTTTCTGTATACTGTATTTTTTTAAAAAAATGGTGCAGCGTGGCCAAACCTACCAATTGTATGCATTAACTTTGAAAAGTTGTTTGATGTTTAAGAAGGACCTGATATGTAAGCGCTGTTCATTTTTCTTCTGGGGTTTACTGATCAGTGTGGTGATTTTAACTTCATTTAGTAATTACTCTAGGAGATTTTACCTTGACTCATATTTTTCATGACGTTTCATGATTTGCTGTTGGTTTCAAATGAAACTACAAATCTGGCATGTTTTACTGTGAACACTTTTGTTTGTTTACCCTTTTTTGTCTTGTTTTTCTGTTTTAGTTGTCTTCTGAAAAAAGAGAGTCCTTCCCTCTGTTTCTGTCCTCAGATGATCTCCCTCCCCTACCTGTAAACTTTCTTTGACATAATTGTTCATATCAATGAAGGTGCTGACCAGCTCAATACAAAGTTAAGCACAAGATCTAAAGCTCTTGAAAATGCCGGTGAAGAGAAGCCTGAATGTGTTAATGAATTTAATGAGTCTGGCAAGTTTGTCTTATCCCTTATAAATATAGTGTTTCATTGGATTGATTTTATGCTAGGTGATATTAAGTTGAAATAGTCTATGATGAAATGTCCTCTTCCATGCACAGAATATGAATGGCAGCAAATCTTTGTGCAAGAAGTTTGGAACTTACTGGGAAAAGCCTCCCAGTGGATTAATTGTTCATATCAGGAGATTTAGGGTAAGTCATGGGTTGAGGTGTCAGATAGTAATATCTGTTTGTTTTGTACATGTATATATCTAGGAAATTTGTAACAATATATCTTTAATAATGTTAAAGTTTTTTTCATTTTTAATATTTTAAACTAAAAACTGTACTTCAATCTCAGTTTCTAAAATTAAAAATAATTTATACTGATCTATATATTTTTTCTTTTTGAAAGATTTCATTAAGACTGATGGGTAACTTTCAAATGAGGGTCACATACAAATGTCGGAATGCGTGAGATCCCATGGTCTTGTGTATTGAGCTTATTGTTGAAAGGGATTTTTGAAGGACAGAACAATTACTCCAGGATGAATCTTCCTTTCTCTGCCTTCTGAGCACCGTCTTTAATTTCCATATCTTCAAATCTTGAAGAAGTTGATGTTAATTGAAGAACTCATTTGTCTGGTTGAAATAAAGCCTGTTTCTGTTGTGATGTTTTTAGTGTATATGTTATTTTCATTTCTTAATTCTCATGTTTATGGTATCGGCTTTGTACCATGAAATGACTGTGTGTTGTGTTTTTGCTACTCTACATTTCAAAATCAGAGGCTTTCCCATGAGTGTGGTATGGTCCAAAACGCTGTATCTTCAGGTGAAGCTGTAGCCCTATGCATAGATTTTTAAAATATAGCTTTATTGTTTCTATACAAGTGACTCCTTAATGCCAACTATCACTGCTATATTTGTTAATTCCAAAGGAGTTTCAAAATTTGGTCATCACAAATATATTTTATTAACTTCTGTCTGGCTTTTGAAAAATTCAGGCAGCTAAAGTGTTCTTGAAAAGGGTAAGTTAAAAATCTACATATTATTTATAACTAGTGCCTTTTGATGGCCTCTTCTACTATTCCTATTCTCATCTATCAGGTAACAGCAGACCTTGGTTCTGCAGATCGTGGTTCTACAAAGGAAATCAGGGCAAGTTAGTGTGACTGTATATATTTTGATCTCTGATTACAAACATTTAAAACATTGGTGTAGCTGAGAAAATATGTTATTCCATTATGCAAATATCAGTTAAATGTTGACTACATATAGCCAGCCCGTTTTTTACAAAAGAGAACTTGTAGCCTGAGGATTTTCACATTCACTTGAATTACAGAAACTTTTCTTAGACCCAACATCACAAAAAAACTGGAAAGGCTAAAGAATTTTGACCTTGTGCAATATGAAGTAAGAGCATGGCTTTTTATCGTGAGGCAGCTTCAGTCTGGGTCCAGCTTAGTCAGCTACCAGTGCAAAGATATGCTAAGCCTCTTTATAAACCATAGTTTCCTCCCCTGTAAAACGGGACAAATAATAGTTTTACATACATATTTAAAGAGCTCAGCACAGGAGTTGACATAAAGTAAATGCTTCATTAATGTTAGCTACAATGAAAAAATAAATTATTTAAACTAATGTATTAAATCAGTAATTCTTAACCTTCTGGATTGTGGGAAACCCATGTTAGTATGGAGATGTTTCACCAATCTCCATATGCTAATACACATCCACAGCTCCTTGTCCACACTTCCAAAATGCCATACTTAGGAAATCTATCTTGACAACTCATTTGGCAGCAAACTCTGACTTGAGCATTATTTCTCACATGTAGTATGGCTGTTCACATGTTTTGTTGCAAGGCTCTTCATGGGTTAGATAACACAATACTGACTCTGACAGGGGTGTTAAGTAATAAATGATTCTGAATTGGCTAGGTGTGGTGGCTCACGCCTGTAATCCCAGCACTTTGGGAGGCCGAGGTGGGTGGATCACAAGGTCAGGAGATCGAGACCATCCTGGCTAACATGGTGAAACCCCGTCTCTACTGAAAATACAAAAAATTAACCGGGCGTGGTGGCGGTCACCTGTAGTCCCAGCTACTTGGGAGGCTGAGGCAGGAGAATGGCATGAACCTGGGAGGCAGAGCTTGCAGTGAGCTGAGATCACACCAATGCACTCCTGCCTGGGAGACAGAGAGAGACTCTGTCTCAAAAAAGAAAATAATAAATAAATAAATGATTCTGAATTTTGAAACACATCTGGTCCTGAGTTTTAGATAAAGGGATTGTGGAAATATAGTTGTGTTCTTCACCTTATGCAGTATACATGGATTTAGAGTCTCTGTTGGGAACAATTGTTACAGGTAACTTATACTGCATGTCGTTCAGTCATAGAAGGAATATTAAGAAGTTACTCTGTGCCAGGAAGGAACTGGAGACTAAGAGAGGCATAGGATATAATCCCTGCAGAGAAAGACAGCAAAATCTCAAGCCAACATGAGTCATCAAGTGCCACAAGTGCCATTCAATCATTCATTCATTCACATTCACAGCAGTAAACATAACAAAGATCCACCATCACAGAGCTAATATTCTAGAAGGGAAGACAGATACATTACTAAATATATAATGTCAGATCAGTACTACAAAGAAAAAGTAAGCTAGTGTAAAGGCTAAAGAAGGGGTAGTTCTATTCAGAAAAATGAGGAAGGGAGGAATTTCTCGGGGTGGACAAAGACAGCCTCTCCTAGGAAGTGACCTTTGAGCAGAGAGTTGAATGGAGGTGAGAACACATTGTGTAAATGTCTGAGAAGATATTTTTCACTCCTGGCAAATGAAAATAGGGATTTGAGGAACTGCAAAGAGGTCAGTGTCTGGAGTGAAAAACAGAAACTGATGGGAGATGCAGTGTTGGGAGTAACCTTGAGGCAGGTCCTATAAGAAATCTGCAAGTGAGGGTAGTGGCCTCTACCCAGAAGAGAGGCTGGTCATCTGCCCTCCAAGCAGAGGGAGCTGGGTGAGCAGAAGTGCTGATGGAAGAAACCACTTGGCTTATTCAGGGACTGGAAGCTAGTTTCACCAATCTCCATATGCTAATATATATCCACAACTCCTTGTCCACACTTCCAAAATCCCATACATGAGAGAGAAACCAGGTAGTGAGAAAGTGAGAAAGAGGAAGCCAGCCCAACTGTGGAAGGACTTGTTTTCCATGCTAACATTGTGGGCTTTTCCATAGTCACTGTGGAGCCATCAAAGAGTTTCAAGGAAAGTGAAACTAGAAATGATCTGGCTTCAAAGCAGTAAAGCAAAATGCCCTGTTGAAGTAAATGAGTAAACAAGTTATGTGCTTTTGAATACCTAACATTATTCCATTTTTTCCCTATTGTGCCAGACCTCATGCAGTAGCTGCAGAGTGAACCATGCTTTTGCTGTAAGTAGGATGGTTATAAAAATTCTTGAGAACTTTCTCAGAGAACACAGGCTACTAATAGCTACAACCCCACTATGAGTCTATTCAGTGAGTAAGAAGGTTTCAACACCGGGAGCATCGTAAACTATCACTCACAGGAATTGTTAGAAAGCAGTTTTCCTCCCAGTGATCAGAAGATGACCCCACATCTGTGAAAAAGATTTCATTAGTGTGCTTTGTTTATTATGTCTACCAGCTGCCCATTCTTTTGCTCATCTGTTTAATTTTTAATAAATATCAATGATCTGAGAGGCATTGGGTAGCACTGAGGATGCATTCCGATGTGAACAAGACTGCAGGAGCTCTGCTTTCATTAGGCTGACATTTAGTTGGTAGAGATAAACTTGAAGCATATAAAGCAAGAAATAAACAAGAAAATGTCAGAGAGTGATAAGTGCTATGAAGGAAAGAAACAGGTGATAGGATAGAGAGGGAGGAGAGAGACTTCCTCAGTCAGATGGTCATAAAATGCAAGTATGATTAAGTCATGGCCTCAGCTTTCAAGGAATGATGCGCTCACCTTGCTTTCATTCTTGCCACCTCAATGAAAATGAAAGATGTTTTTGGGAAACTGATAGCTAATTTTCTTTTTCTTAGAATATTTAATTTAGGTAATATGTATTTAAAATGAAGTTATCACATAAAATAATATATTGATTTAGTAATGCACGTTTTTCCCCTGCTCATTTAATGAAACAATATTATTCGAATTGTTTATTTGAATCTTTATTGTTAATGATTTTGTCATGACCAGAGTCATTTAATAGTTTCCACAGCACAAGTTTGAAATTTAATACCTTTTTAATCTGTCTGTGATGTGTTGACCACTGGGTTTTTAAAAACCCAGCCACAAACACCTGTTCCCATGATGAGCTCAATTATTTCACATTCCAAAAGGTGTTTCCTCAGTGTAACCATTTATGTAGAGCCTTTTAAAGTCAATTTCAAAAGGCTAGTTTACAAGTATTCGTCACTTGCAATACAAAAATAAAAAGGAAATTTATATTAAAGTCTTTGCCTCTTTTTTTAATGCTCTATCAAGTAAATAAACATTCCAAACTAGAATTAATTGAAGTGATTTCAGTTAATGTTTTCACTAAACAGTTTTCAACCAGTCCATAAGAAGAGTTCATCTTCTTTTCAAATTTAAGTATTTTTTTTTTAAATTCAACATTTTACATGCATATAGTTTTAAAAGTCAAATACTTGCACAAGACTGCGGAAAACAGCAGCACACAAGTTTTCCTTTCTCGTATTTTATTTTATCATTGTGGACATAGTGGTTTCCCAAGGGTAAGGTGATGGAGATAAAAATTTTTGAGTATTTGCATATCTAAAAATTTCTAGAAATATTTTTATTCTATTCTCATGCCTAGTTGATAGTTTGGCAGACTACAGAATTTTATGTTAGATACCACTTTTCTTCAGAATTCTGAAGGCATGGCTCTATTATTTCGGCAATAATAGAGAAATAGGAACCTTCATGCATTAGTGTTGGGATTTCAAAACAATACAGTCATTTTGGAAAACAGTCTGTCAGTTCTTCAAAAAGTTAAATACAGAATTACCATATGATCCAGCAATTCCACTCTCAGATACGTATATACCCAAAGGAAATGGAGATATACATGTACATATGACTTGTTCATGCATGTTCTTAGTAACGTTACTCATAATAACTAAAAAATTAAAATTTCCCGAATGTCTATCAGCAGATGAATGTATAAATAAAATATATACTTCTATACAGTGAAATAATATTTGGCCATAAAAAAGAATTGCAACACAAATGAACCTTGAAAGTATTATGTTAAGTGAAAGAAACTAGTCACAAAAAACTATGTATTGTATGATTCCGTTTATATGGGATCTCCAAAATAGCCAAGCCTATAGAGACAGAAAGTAGATTAGTGGTCTCCTAGGGCTGAGAATTTGGTAGAAATTAGGAGTACTGCTAATATGTATGAGGTTTCTTTTGTGGTGATGAAAATATACAAAAATTGATTGTAATGATGGTTGCATAATTTAACTAAAAGTCATTGAATTGTACACTTTGAATGGATTAGTTGAATGGTATGTGAATTACAGGCATATGTTGTTTTATTGTGCTTTGCTGATACTGTGTTTTCTACAAATTGAAGGTTGTGACAACTCTGCCTTGAGCAAATCTATTGGTGCTGTTTTCCCAGCTTGAGATCATTTCATGCCTCTTGGTCACATTTTGATAATTCTTTTTTTTTTTTTTTTTTTTTTTTTTAGACGGAGTCTGGCTCTGTCACCCAGGCTGGAGTGCAGTGGCCGGATCTCAGCTCACTGCAAGCTTCGCCTCCCGGGTTCCCACCATTCTCCTGCCTCAGCCTCCCGAGTAGCTGGGACTACAGGCGCCGCCACCTCGCCCGGCTAGTTTTTTGTATTGTTAGTAGAGACGGGGTTTCACTATGTTAGCCAGGATGGTCTCGATCTCCTGACCTCGTGATCCGCCCGTCTCGGCCTCCCAAAGTGCTGGGATTACAGGCTTGAGCCACCGCGCCCGGCCACATTTTGATAATTCTTACAATATTTCAAACTTTTTCTTTATTATCATAATTATTATGGTGATTTGTGATCAGTGATCGGTGATCAGTGATTGTTTTGTGATGCCACAAATGTAAGACACTGAACTTAATCGGTATGTATTTTGACTGTTCCACTGACCTGCAGTCCTCCAATCTCTCTCCCTCTCCTCTGGCCTCCCTATTCCCTGAGACTCAAAAATGATGAAATTAGCCCACTTACAAACCCTACAATGGCCTCTAAGTGTCCAAGTGAAAGGAAAAAAATCACACATCTCTCACTTATTGGAAACTAGGAATGATTAAGCTTAGTGAGGTAGGCATGTTGAAAGCTGAGATAGGCTAAAATCTAGGCCTCTTGTGTCAGTTAGCTAAGTTGTGAATACAAGGAAAAGTTCCTGAAGGAAATTAAAAGTACACTCCAGTGAACACACAAATCATAAGAAAGCAAAACAGCCTTACGGCTGATATAAAGTTTTATGTCTGGATAAAAGATCAAACAAGCCACAACTTTCCCTTAAGCCAAAGTCTAATCCAGAGCCAAACTCTAATTCTCTTCAGTTCTCTGAAGTCTGAGAGAGGTGAGAAAGCTGCAGTAGAATAGTTGGAAGCTAGCAGAGGTTGGTGCATGAAGTTTAAGAGCAGAAGTTGTCTGCATAACATAAAAGTATGAGGTGAAGCAGTAAGTTATGCAGAAAATGCAGCAAAGATCATTGATGAAGGTGGCTACACTAAACAACAGATTCCCAATGTAGACAAAACAGCCTTCTATTAGAAGAAAAGACCACCTCGGACTTTCCTAACTAGAGATGAAAAGTCAATGTGTAGTTTCAAAACTTCAAAAGACAGGCCGACTCTCTTGTTAGAGGCTCATGCAGCTGGTGACTTGAAGGTGAAGCCAATGCTTATTAACCATTCTGAAAATTCTAGGGCCCTTAAGACTTATGCTAAGTCTACTCTGCCTGTGCTCTATAAACAGAACAACAAAGCTTGGATAACAGCACATCTATTTATAGCATGGTTTCCTGAATATTTTAAGCTCATTGTTGAGACCTGCTTCTCAGACAAAAGATTCCTTTCAAAAGATTTCTTTCATTGACAATGCACCTAGTCACGCAGGAATTCTGATGTAAATGTACAAGGAGATTAATGTTTTCCTACTTGCTAATCCAATATCCATTCTACAGCCCACAGATCAAGGATTAATTTCAATGTTCAAGTTATATTATTTAAGAAATACATTTTGTAAGGCTGTGGCTGCCATAGATAGTGATTCCTCTTATGGATCTGGGCAAAATAAGTTGAAAACTGTCTGGAAATGGTTTTACCATTCTAGATGCCATTAAGAATATATGTGATTCATGGGTGGAGGTCAAAATACTAAGATTAACTGGAGTTTGGAAGAAGTGGATTCCAACCCTCATGGATGACTTTGAGGGGTTCAAGACTTCAGTGGAGAAAGTCACCGAAGGAAGATGAGGTAGAAAGAGCAAGAGAACTAGAATTATAAGTGGAGCCTGAAGAGATGACAGAATTTCTGCAATCTCATGATAGAACTTGAAAGGATGAGGAGTTGCTTCTCATGGATGAGCAAAGAAAGTGGTTTCTCAAGATGGAATCTACCCCTGGTGAAGATGCTGTAAACATTGTTGAAATGACAACAAAGGATTTAGAATATTGCGTAAATTTAGATGATAAAGCATCGGCAGGGTTGAAGAGGATTGACATCAATTTTGAAACTCCTGTTGTGGATAAAATGCCGTCAAATGACATCACATGCTGCAGATAAATCTTTTGTGAAAGAATCAACCAATATGGCAAACTTGATTTTTGTCTTGTTTTAAGAAATTGCCACAACCTTCAGCAACCACCACCTTAATCAGTCAGCAGCCAAACACATTGAGAGAAGACCCTCTACCAGCAAATAATTAGTACTAGCTAAAGGCTCAGATGATTGTTAGCATTTTTTAGCAGTAAAGTATTTTTGAAATTAAGGTATCTACATTTTTTTAAGACAATGCTATTGCACACTTAACAGACTACAGTATATTCTAAACATAACATGTACATCTGCTATGAAACAAAGAAATTCATGTGACTTAATTGCCTGGGTCTGAAAACAAAGTTGCAATTTCTCCAAGGTATGCCTATATATTACTGAAATATATGAAAAGCAATGTAAATTAGAAGACTGAAAAGAACCATTGGAATATAGTACAAAACTGAAATTATATGTGTTAATTGGATTTTTTTTTGACCTGTGTGGTATTATTTTCAATTTTGTCAGACATTTCACTTGTTGCTTTTGCTTTTCCACTAGTTTTTTTCCTTGTACATTTCTTGAATTATGACATTTCTAGAATCAACCACCAAGTACATTTAGTCAAATGTGTGTGGCCCACGGTTGGTGTGGTTAATAATAAGGGCACTGTGACATAAATTCAAGTAGCCTCAATACCATTTGCCTAATTTGTTTTAACTAATGGATTTTCTTTATAAATTTTTTGCAGTTACAGCTTAAGGAGAGTTTTACATTTTCTCTTAAGCTGTAAGGCAACCAGAAAGAAATTTTTTTTGTATTAGATAAGATTAGAACCGTTTTTGTATTAGATTTTTCTTTGCTCTTCCACTTCACTTTGTTCATGAAATTTGGTGTTGCTATTTTAGCAAGGTGCAGCATCTGAAGAATTTATGCCATTTGGCTGCCATGACACAGCTATAAATTATGTTTGTTTTACCACATTCCATAGTGAGATAGGTGGTGTATGTCTTCTCATATATCTTGAAACGATATGTAAAATTTAATTTTAAAGACAACTTGAACTTTAAAATAATTATTTTTCATTAACTACTGAAGTTTATTTATCCTGACATGAAACTTTTTCATAATATATTCTTAAACTTTTCTAGCATTCATATTCTATGTGCATATTTGGATGTGTACATGTTTTCGGCATATTGGGGAAGACAGAGTTAATCCTACAAGTTGTGGATCTAGAGTTTGTATTAAAATTATTATTTAGGAAGAGTATATTTTTAAACTTAATATTTGAATAGTCTGTCAAATGTCACTTTATTTTAAATATCGGCCAAAAGTATTTTTGAATTAAGCTCCATAAGTGGGTTGAAATTTGGCAAATTAAACATCATTTTGAATTTTAAACATTTTTAGGCATTCTCCTTTGATATTTGATTACTATTTATATTGGCTTTATAAATTTTAAAATGAGCAGTCACTTTTCTGTCTGTCTGTTCATGTGCCAACATCAACATTGAATTTATCAAGTAGTTATTTATGCAATGTTTAGACAGGCAAAATGAAATGGAGAAGTGGGGCAATTATCTGGAGATCCCACCCACACAACTTTCAGCAGCTGTAGAGAAAATGGTGTCGTTGTCCAGAACAATTGAGTTTTGTTGGCTCTGCCCTGAACATTTAGTCAAGTACACAATTCTTCGTGTCGTTTAGCCTGTGCCTGTGTTTCTACAGTCCACGTCGGGCCTCTGCTGCTCGTGGTAGTCTTCTGTGGTCCTTAATTAACTATGAAGATTAGCTCAGCAAAATCAAGCTGTAGGAGTCTCTCTCTGTGAAATGCTCAGGGCCATTTCATCTATGGCATAATCCGTTTTAATGGCCATAGAGAGAGATTTTATGAAGATATAGCCACACTTAGAAATTAGAAATTAACACTTTAAAAAGGCTATATAGCGTTAGGATTTGAATTTTTAAAATAAAACACCATGCCATGCATAGTTTTTGGAAACCAAATTCTAAATACACTGGTATTCAAACTTTTAAGATGTAGAGATTTAGTAATTCATTAGTATTAATTATTGAATAATCACTACTTACGTTTTAGTGTCAGTTTTTATTCATTGATCCAGTCCTGCAGAAGAGACTTTGGAAATATTAACTGACTCTTGCATTTCAGCTCAGGAGAAGTTCATTTTAATCACTAAGGAGTAAGTTGCAAAATAGGTTAAAGGTCCCTCCCAAAATAAACCTACCAAGTATGAGAAGTGAACATTACACTTTTTGCTATTATTCTAATTTTTAAACTTCTAAATAAATGTTGAACAACTATTTGGAGAATATCAGTAAGAAAAGGTGCCAAATTATTAACCTGCATTGAACTATCACAAGTTCTGACCTGGCACTGGACGGAGAAGTAGGGCTTGGACCAGAAGTGACCTCTAATATCCTTCCCAACCCAGAGCTTCTGTAAGTCTGAGATCTGGGCCTTGACCCTGCTCTTTACAAAGCTACCATGTGGGGTCCGGGCGCAGTGGCTCACACCTGCAATCCAGCACTTTGGGAAGCCAAGGCGGGCAGATCACGAGGTGAGGAGATCGAGACCATCCTGGCTAACACGGTGGAACCCCATCTCTGCTAAAGTACAAAAAATTAGCCGGGCATGGTGGCGGGCACCTGTAGTCCCAGCTATTAGGGAGGCTGAGGCAGGAGAATGGCGTGAACCCAGGAGGCAGACCTTGCAGTGAGCCAAGATTGTGCCACTGCACTCCAGCCTGGGCACCAGAGTGAGATTCTATCTCAAAAACAAAAACAAAAACAAAACAAAAAACAAAACAAAACAAAAAAACACAAAGCTACCATGTGGGAATAAAAGATGTTTTCAGGAGAGAAAGTCCATAACAATAATGACAGCTCTGATGGATTAAGCCTTTCACATGCTTGGCACCCATGTACCTAATCTCCATTAATCTACTCAGATGATGAATAATGTGGGAATTCTTATCTTCGTTTTACAGGAGAAAAGACTGAAGCTTGAAGAGGCAAAGGAACATGCCAGAAACATGCCATTAACAAATCTTCAAAAATCCTGAAGTGGCTTTCTGGGAAAAATCAAGGCTTTTTGGGGACTAAATGATCCAGAGATTTGCTTCCATTTTCTAAAAGGGATTGTATATAGAGGCAATGTCTGAATGTATGTTTATCACCCTTATCAGTCATATTATTGAAATTTCTGCAAACCCAGGCTTAAAATTTCACATTGGCTGGTCTGAAGTTCTAGCTCAAGTGCCTTCCTCCTACTGCTATTCAGTTAGTTAATATTCTTCGGCCAGGTGCGGTGGCTCACACCTGTATTCCCAGAACTTTGGGAAGCCGATACGGGCAGATCACCTGAGGTCAAGAGTTCGAGACCAGCCTGGCCAATATGCGTGAAACCTCGTCTTTATTAGCCAGGTGTGGTGACTCACACCTGTAATCCCAGCTACACAGGAGGCTGAGGCAGGAGAATCACTTGAACCTGGAAGGCAGAGGTTGCAGTGAGCCGAGATTGTGGCACTACACTCCAGTCTGGTTGACAGTGTAAGACTCCACCTCAAAAAAAAACAAAACAAAATAAAATAAAATTCTTCCACTTGCCCATTTCTTTTCTTTCCTTCATCATACTTTCACTACACGTTACCTCTATGCAAACATTGATGCTAGACTTGTACATATGGGAGTACTTATACAACAAACAAAACCTTATTGCTAAACTTCTGTGTGGATAAAATAATATATATTCCATCTTGTCTAGGAAGAAACGCTTGAGTCTATCATGAAGACTTATGCCAAAATTATTATTGTTATTATTTTTAGAGATGGGCTGGAGTGTAGTGGTGCAATCATAGCTCACTGCAGCCTAGAATGCCTGGGCTCAAGTGATCCTCCCAATTCAGCCTCCTGGGTAGCTGGGTCTACAGATGCATACCACCATGCCTGGCTAATTGTTTTTATTTTTTAGAGACAGGGACTCATTATATTACCCAGGCTGGTCTTAGGGGATCCTCTTGTCTCAGCCTCTGAAATTATTTTTGAAAAATAGAATTATTATTGATTCCTATAACAATTTTCTCTATTATAATTTGAAATAAATATTTTCTGTTTTATTCAATAACTTTCATTTCCTATCTTTAATGTTGCTTTTGAATATTTGTGTTTCTCATTTAACCAGTTCATTTCATGTGACTTTTTTCTATTTTTCAATTATTACATGTTAAGAGAAAGATATATAGAAATTATGGTATTTGGCTTTTAGTAAGTATTTCTCAAGGGATTTAAAATTTTTAAGGGTAGGCCAAGCGCAGTGGCTCACGCCTGTAATCCCACCACTTTGGGAGGCTGAGGCGGGTGGATCACCTGAGGTCAGGAGTGGTCAACATTGTGAAACCCCATCTCTACTGAAAATACAAAAAGCAGCCAGGCATGGTGGTGTGCACCTATAATACCAGCTGCTTGGGAGGCTGAGGCAGGAGAATCACTTGCACCCAGGAGGTGGAGGTTGAAGTGAGCCAAGATTGTGCCATTGAACTCCAGCCTGGGTGACGGAGTGAGACTCCATCAAAAAAAAAAAAAAAAAAAAAATGAAGGGTAATATAATTCTCGGTTTCAGAAAGTAAACCTGCTTTCAAGAACTAATTAATATTTTAAATGACCTACCACTTTGGCCTCATTAAAACTTATATTATGAGAAACTTGTCTCCTAAATCCATTGCCATCCTTAAAGGTTATTTTAAGAAGAGTTGAGTTATTTTTATTCCTGTTCAGTTTTTTTAATCCCTGGAAATGGTGTAAGTAAAGATAGCTTTCCTTTTTAAATAGAATCCTATGTTCTTAATAATTTAGCCCAACATGATTGCTTAACACTAGTGTCTCAGATTCAAGTGGCATTTATTCAGGGAGATGCTTCTAATACAGAATGTCTTAGAAGTGTAGCTTAGACCCACCTGCCTTAGAATAACCTGGAGAGTTTGTTTAAAATGCCTCTTTGGGCCGGGCGCGGTGGCTCAAGCCTGTAATCCCAGCACTTTGGGAGGCCGAGACGGGTGGATCACGAGGTCAGGAGATCGAGACCATCCTGGCTAACACAGTGAAACCCCGTCTCTACTAAAAAATAGAAAAAACTAGCCGAGCGAGGTGGCGGGCGCCTGTAGTCCCAGCTACTCGGGAGGCTGAGGCAGGAGAATGGCGTAAACCCGGGAGGCGGAGCTTGCAGTGAGCTGAGATCCGGCCACTGCACTCCAGCCCGGGTGACAGAGCGAGACTCCGTCTCAAAAAATAAAATAAAATAAAATAAAATGCCTCTTTGGGAGCCTTTCCCCTGACTCACTGAATCCACCTCTTATAGTGGGGCCCCCAAAGCATTTTTAAATAAACCTCCCCACATAATCCTTAAACACTTAAAATTTGTCTAGGAAGAAATACTTGAGTCTATTGTGAAGACCCATGCCTGTCTTAAAAGGATATATCACTACCAGCATTTAAAAGTATATCCACACTTAAAATACCCTTCCTGATTATTTGCCAGGCCATGCCCAATTGGCAGAAACCAGCACGATGTGCTGATCAACTACTGACTAAACCAGTCCAACTGCTGTCTCTAAGTTCAAAATGATTGCACCTTGCAAGTGTCATTCAACCATGTGTGCAGCATGATAACTAAAGCCCCTTAAAACAATAGAGGCAAGTGTGTCCCTCACATTATGTTGAAACTGATTTTGCCAGTACACTTTTGTAGTCTAGTTTTCGGTTTCTGTTCTGCTCCCACATTTTTCTAATATCCTGTACTTCCTTTGGCATGAGGAAGGCAATATGCTGAGTTTAGTTTGCAGGAGAGAAAGAATCTCGTAATGGGGCAGTTTCTCTGAGATTGTTTGGGGTTCATTTCAGGTGAGCCACTTTTCTCCTTCCAAGTGTAGAAGTGACACAGGACATCTTCATAACATCAGCCTAAATTTACTGCTGCTATTATGTCCGGTTGCTTAAATAAACATTTTGCATTAAATTTTTTTCTAGAGATAAGATCTTGCTACATTGCCCAGACAGGCTTTGAAGTCCTGGGGCTCAAGCAGTCCTCTTACTTCAGCCTCCCAAGTATCTGGGACTACAAGCACATACTACGGGCTGAATTTTTGAAGTGCCCAACAACCACAGTGGATTTTTTTTTTCTTTTAAGAGACAAATCTCACTCTGTTGCCCAGGCTGGATGGGGTACAGTAGTGTAATCACAGCTTAACTGCAGCCTCAAACTTCTGGGCTTAAGCAATCCTCCTGCTTCAGTCTCCTAAGTAGCAGGGACTCAGACACACGCCACCACACCTGGCTGAATTTTTTTATTTTTATTTTTTGTAGAAATGAGGATATCACTATATTGCCCAGTCTCCAACTCCTGGCCTCAAGGCATCCTTCTGCCCTGGCCTCCCAAAATGATGAGATTACAGGCATGAGCTACTGCACCTGGCCCACAGTGGAAATTTTAAGGACAATTTGAAAAGAAAATGTTTCAATTTCTTCCAAATAGACCATTATACTGAATGCTGAATGGCAGAGGCAGTGTGGTTGTGTAATTATTTTGGGCTATGAGGAACCAGCAATCGTATCTTGCAATCATGTTACTCTTGTTCATCGGAATCTTCAAATTATCTGCAACAACAGCAGCAACAAAAATCTGCGACCAAAAAAACACAGTTTCAAAGCGGTCCAACCTTTTTGGCGCCAGGGACCAGTTTCGTGGAAGACAATTATTCCATGGACAGGGTGGATGGTGGAGGAAGATGGCTTCAGGATGAAACGGTTCCACCTCCGTTCATCATGCATTAGAGAGTCTCATAAGGAGCATGCAGCCTAGATCCCTCACATGTGCAGTTCACAGTAGGGTTTGCACTCCTATAAGAATCTAATGCCACTGCTGATCTGACAGGAGGCAGAGCTCAGGCGGAAATGCTCACTTGCCTGCTGCTCACCTCCTGCTGTGGGGCCCAGTTGCTAACAGGCCACAGACAGTTACTAGTCCACAGCCCAGGGGTTGGGGACCTCTGTTCTAATAGGTAGAAAACATGTTTATGAAGGACTCCATGACAGAAATTAAGCTGAACTCTTGTTAATCTCCATTCCATGAAAGGCCTACTTAATTCAACATGTACATATTAAACAACTCTCATGAACCTAGCTTTGTGTTTATTCCCCAGTTATATCTCTGCGTTGGCCGAATCCAAGGCCCTTTCATTATCTTAAGAAATGTTTTTACATTTCTCCAAAATTTCAAAATAAAAGTAATAGAAAATCATTATTTCTTTTTTAAAATTAGTAGTGCTTGCCATGAATTGAAAACAGGAGCAGGGTTATTTTAAATTCTTCAGGTTCTGAAATGTCAAAATTCCCAGATGACTAAAAAGTCACTTATTCATCTAGATATTTAGACTTCTTTATAAAGCTCTATAAGTGCACAAATATCTAGATGAACATCAGGATATATCTATATCCTGAAACCATATTACTTTGGAGAACCTGTACCATATTATACAAAAGATTATTAAATATATCTTCCTCAACTTATACCATGTAATTGCTAAAATTTTTCTCCCTATGGTCATTTTATTTATCTAGAACTAGAGAAATGTTTTTCCCTACTAAATGAGGTGATAATGAAGTGGAAATATAAATTTTTTAAATCCACTTTTTGGTTTGTTCTGTATACACTATATTATTCTGAAAGTATAAGGTTTTGAAAGTGTAAGCTTTATAAATCATTTCACCAGAAAGATACATACATGTGTCTAGGTCTACATCACTGTTTTGTGGACTCAGCTGCAATGTGTGTTCATAGATTTCTATTTCTACCATATCCATCCACATAATATGTGGATATTCATATAATATCCACATATTATAATTAGAACTCTATTCAAAGTAAGGTTTTATTAATTGTAGTATTTCCTGCAATTATGACCTCTTAACACTTCTTTGTTATACTTAAATAAAGAGTCAACATGGGGCACCCAAAAATCCCTCAATGATTTTGACATTTGAGCCAATCACATCACTTGAGCCAGGATTCAGAGTTCTTTTAAGTCATAGCTGGCTCTTCTAATGGCTAGCTACTCATATGATCCACAGAACAGAGGTATTTGTTAAGAATTTGGGGTGCATATTCTGCTTTCAGAAAGTCAACACTGCTTGGTGATTATCTTTTTTTGTTTCCTCCATGCCCCATTACTTTATTTTCAATAATTGTTGCTTTCCTGAAGATAATGATATGGGAAGTAGGGTAGAAGACAGAGATTTCCTGTCTCAAAAGTGGAAGTTGATATTTTAATTAACAAAAGGGTGGGATTGCAAAGAACAGTCTAATCATATGACCATACCACATTTTTCTGTTTAAATCAAGTCAAGGTTATGATGGTGATTCATAACACATTGACTAAAAAAGTCAATTGGCATAATTAAGAAGGGGAAACTTTTCCGTTTTTAGTAAAGTAACAAAATAGTCCTATAATTGACCTTTATATTTCATTCTACTTTGAAAAGGCTTTCTAGCCTTTTGGAAAATCTTTATAATTTTGTTACATATCAAATTTAAAACTATATGCTTTGAAAAATGTGCTATTACTAAAACCTCATCTTGGCAGCTAGTTCAAATATTTATTTAAGAATATGTAGCCATTGTAGCACTTGTAATTTAAAACAGATGGCAGGAGCACACTGTCATTGTGTATTAATGACAAAAGTAGTCTATTTGAATTTTCTTAAAATGTTACCGATTTGAAGTTTGAGGGGACTTAAATATAATTTATCCTATTTTGCTTGGTCGTTAGTGGAGCACACAGAAAGCTTGGAATGCTAATTCAGAATTAATGATGCCAAAGACATACACAGCTGTTTAGGAGAGGGAGCGTAAGCTGCCAAATATCTAACCCCAGGCTGGAGGTCAGATGTTAGGATTCTGCTTCCTGACATTCTCTTCCAGCTTCCCACCCTCTTTCAGCTATTCAGTCCTCTCACTGGGATGTTTATGTAATTTTCTCACTATTTAGAGACAGTATTGGCGCATATTACCATACTAAGACAATTCATTTTCCTCATAAAAAAAAGATTAGAAGAATAGGGAAATGTTTGCAGGCAATATGCTTATTGCCAGTATTTCTCTCCTTCAGCTATTAAAGACCAAAAAATATGTGTCTTAGTGGAAACTCAAGGACCCTAGGATTTAGCACAGGGCCTGGCACATGGTAGGTACTCAGTAAATCTTGAACGAATGTTTCCATCAGTTAGACTTTCCGTAGCTTACTTGGGCTCACTGGTAAATTTTTTGCTCACTTATTTATTCATTCATTCACCCAATAGATATTTCTTGAGAGCCTATTAAGCACTGGCTACAATACAAAACGGCTTGACAAATATTTTACCTGGACACATGCTTTCTATCTACAAGATTATATTTACTAAGAAAATAAACATTGTTGAATGTTTCAAGCACTTATTTCCATTTGGCAATCAGTAGTTTTCTCACAACACAGGATACTTATTTTGCTAATGAGACCAAGAACCATCCAGATGGCTTCCATCAAGTGGTAAGTTAAGCCTGCTTAAATTTTTGGTCTGTGATATGGCCATTAAAGAGCATAGAAGACACTTGAGAGACTTGTGAAAATACAGATCCCTTGACCCTACCTGCAGAGATTCCAACTAATTTGTCGAGAGAGAAGCCAGGTCATCAGTATGTTTTGTTTTGTTTTGCTTTTAATCTCCCCTAGTGATTGTAATATGCAATCAGGGTTAAGAACCACTGGATTAATGGGCAGGAAATAATGCTAAGGTAAGTGCTCATAAAATATCAGCATGCATAAACATTAAGTGAGAGTTTCTGGCTGCAGAGCACTGTGTGAGGTGAAGAAAACTTGTAAAAGGTTTTCGGAACAGAAGAGTGATGTGACCAAACCATGTTTCTTTATGTTTTGCCAATTTAAACGTTGTAAAATAACGCAATATCCTTGAAATGTATCAATAATAAGATGTCAAATGAGAGTCCCACTTTACTCATTCTACTCTCCATCTTCCCTAAAGTAAGCACTGATGCCAGTTTAATAAATATGTTTCCAAATTTTTTCTATTCACTTGTGCTTATAGGTATTCATGGAAATATGTAATACTTTATAAAATGGTTATGGATACATACTTACATATTGGAAATATACAACATACATAGGATTAATGCACATGAAGTTCAAGATAAGGTTATGAGAGGATAAAGGGTTAGGAGGTGAATACAAAGTGGTTTCATATGCCAAGAAATTAAGATGGGCTTAGGTATATGTATTCTTTATGTTAATTATATTTCTTTAAGTGCATGGAATTTAACACAAATTTATGCTTTTATTTTGTGTTTACATATTTTTTGAAATTTTTTATTTAAAACAGTTTTAGATTTAGAAAAGAAATGTGAAGATAGTAGAGTTCCTAAAAAGCTGCACCAGTTCCCCTGACCATCTTACATTCACATGGTATATTTGCTGCAATTAATGAAACAATATTAATATATTATTATTAACTAAATTCATCCTTTATTCAAATTTCAATAGGTTTTACCTAACGTCCTCTTTCTGTTCCAAAATCTCATCCAGGAAACCGTAGTACATTTAATTATTGTGTCTTTTTAGACACCTCTTGACTGTGACAGTTTCTCAGACTTTTCTTGTTTTTGATGACTTTGACAGTTTTAAGAAGTACTGGGCAAGCATTTAGTAGAACGTCCCTCAGTTGGGATTTGTCTAATGTTGTCTCGTGATTAAGTTAGACTTATGAATTTTGTAGAGGAAGACCACAGAAGTGACTTTCTTGTCACTTGTCAAGGGTACAAACTATTAAGCTGACTTACTGCTAATGATGTTGACCTTGGCACAACCTGGCAGAGTTAGTATTTATCAAGTTTCTCCACTGTAAAGTTTCTATTTTTTCTCCTCTTTCCACGCTGTGTTCTTTGGAGGGAAGTCACTACACACAGCTTACACTAAAGGAGTGGGGAGTTATGAGCCACCTTGCACAAATTTTTTGAATTCTTCTGCATGGAAAGACTCCACAGATTACCCTTAGCTCTCAGTTAAAGCAACATGGTGGGAATTCACTTGCAGAGATTTGCCTAGTGCCCTCAAGGTGGGTGCTGCCTCTCAGGATATTGGTGCCTGGATCTCACTGATAGAACAGACATCAGAAAGATGCACACTGTTGTGTTTGTTGGGCTTGATGCCTTGGCATTTAAATTTAAGCTGAGATTCTCCACACAGTGTGTTGTTTACCATTAAGCTCCAGATCAGAAACCACTTCTCCTGGAGTCTTTCCTGCGTGACCACCCTGCCTGAACCCCATCTGTGAAGTGTTGTCGTCCATCTCCAGTTGACCAGAATAGTTAACTTTTTTCTTCTCTGTGTCACTTACCACATTCTACCTTCTAGTACTATTATTTAAATGTACAACTTTTCACCATTCAGTTATATATTTTACAAACAGAAACTGACTTTCACAGCTTCATCTCTTTTTTTGTAGTGCCTAGATCATTGCCTTAGTTAATACATGGCTGGACAAATATGGTTTATTATATGTTTTGTGTAAATATGAATATTACAAAGTAATGTGCCTATAGATTTATTGTACTTAAAGCAAACAATTCAGTGGCATCTAGTACATTCACAATCTCATGCAACATCTAGGATATTTGAAGCATCTACTTTCAAAACTTTTTTGTCACCCAAAAGGAAACATGCCCTTTAGCAATCACTCCCCATTTCCCCCTTCACACAGCCCATGGCAAGCACCAGTCTGCTTTCTGTCACAGTAGGTTTATCTATTCTGGATATTTCATGTAAATGCAATCACATGGTATGTAACTTTTTGTGTTTGGCTTCTTTCCCTTATAACAATGTTTTTAAGGTTCATCCACATTGAGCAGGTGTCAATGTTGCCTTTCTTTTTATGTCTGAATAATGATTCTATAATTTTGTCATTTTTTGCAGGTATATTACATCTGCCCTGATTTTACCGCTAGATGGCATTACTTTCCTGGGAATTTCCTGGTCGTTGCCCATACTGGTTAGTGAAATTAACCAAACTAAACCATGAAATTATATCAGTTCAAGGACTGCTTTCACTGCAAAGTTGACTGATGCCTAAGAAATTTTGGGTTCTTTGAATCCACAGCATACAATATGTCATGGACCTGGGCATTATATGTGGTTATAGGTAATGGTGATTTGCCTTTTTAAAGTAGAATGAAATGTAAAGGTCAATTATAGGACTATTTTGTTACTTTACTAAAAACGGAAAAGTTTTCCCTTCTTAATTATGCCAATTGATTTTTTAGTCAATGTGTTATGAATCACCATCATAACCTTGACTTGATTTAAACAGAAAAATGTAGTGTGGTCATATGATTAGAATGTTCTTTGCAATCCCACCCTTTTGTTAATTAAAATATCAACTTCCACTTCTGAGAGAGGAAATCCCTGTCTTCTACCCTACTTCCCATATCATTATCTTCAGGAAAGCAACAATTATTGAAAATAAAGTAATGGGGCATGGAAGAAACAAAAAAAAGATAATCACCAAGCAGTGTTGACTTTCTGAAAGCAGAATATGCACCCCAAATTCTTAACAAATACCTCTGTTCTGTGGATCATATGAGTAGCTAGCCATTAGAAGAGCCAGCTATGACTTAAAAGAGCTCTGAATCCTGGCTCAAGTGATGTGATTGGCTCAAATGTCAAAATCATTGAGGGATTTTTGGGTGCCCCATGTTGACTCTTTAAGTATAACAAAAAAGTGTTAAGAGGTCATAATTGCAGGAAATACTACAATTAATAAAACCTTACTTTGAATAGAGTTCTAATTATAATATGTGGATATTATATTATATTCATATAATATCCACATATTATGTGGATGGATATGGTGGAAATAGAAATCTGTGAACACATATTGCAGCTGAGTCCACAAAACCGTGATGTAGATGTAGACACATGTGTGTATCTTTCTGGTGAAATGATTTATAAAGCTTACGCTTTCAAAACCTTATACTTTCAGAATAATATAGTGTATACAGAACAAAACCAAAAAGTGGACTTAAAAAATTTATATTTCCACTTCATTATCACCTCATTTAGTAGGGAAAAAACATGTCTCTAGTTCTGGATAAATAAAATGACCACAGGGAGAAAAATTTTATGGTAGAAGTTGAGGAAGCTGGGTGTCCAGGGGAGACATCACATGTCGGCAGGTTCCATGATGCCCCTTGAGCCGCAAAACCAGTAAGTTTTTATTATGGATTTCAAAAGGGGAGGGGCATATGAATAGGGTGTGGGTCACAGAGATCACATGCTTCAAGGGCAATAAAATATCAAAAGGCAAAAGTGCAGAGCAAGGTCACAAGGCCAGGGCAAAGTTAGAATTACTGATGAAGTTCCCTGTCCCACTGTGCATGTATTGTCATTGATAAGCATCTTAACAGAAAACAGGGTTCAAGAGCAGAGAACCAGTCTGACTAGAATTTTGCCAGGCTGAAATTTCCCAATCCTAACAAGCCTTGGTGTGCTGCAGGAGACCAGGGCGTATTTCACCCCTTATCTACAACTGCATAAGACAGACACTAGAGCAGCCGTTTTAGAGGCCTCCCCTGGAAGTGCATTCTTTTCCCAGGGCTATTCCTTGCTGAGAAAAAGAATTCAGCGACATTTCTCTTATTCGCTTTTGCAAGAAAAGAAATAGGACTCTGTTCCGCCCTACCCTGCAGGCTGACAGACTCTATGGTTATCTCTCTTGTTCCCTGAAAATCACTGTTATCCTGTTCCTCTTCTAGGTGCCCAGATTTCATATTGTTCAAACACACATGCTCTACAAACAATTTGTGCAGATAATGCAATCATCACAGGATCCTGAGGTGACATACATCCTCAGTTTACGAAGATGATGGGATTAAGAGTTTAAAGTAAAGACAGGCATAGGAAAGTATAACAGTATTGATTGGGGAAGTGATAAATGTCCATGAAATCTTCACAATTTATGTTCTTCTGCCATGGCTTCAGCTGGTCCCTCCGTTCGGGGTCCCTGACTTCCCACAACATTTACTGAATGTGTAAATAAATAAATAAATACTAGGTTGGTGCAAAAGTAATTGCAGTCTTTGCCATTAATAGCAAAATGCCGAATATTTTAGGTTTTAAACAGTTTATGTTTTTAAATTATTACCAGCCTACTTAAAAGTTACATATTCTCTCCTAGTTGACCTAACTTTTAAAGTTGCCCGATAAATTAGCATCTGTAGGCATTCTTTGACAGACAAATCCAAAGAGGTGGTATTCATAGTGAGGTTTATAAATAATTCAAATGATGTAAATTTCTCAAAATATAAGCAATACAATTTCTTTGCATTGTGTAGCAAGTACTGGGAACTTGAAAGCAGGATGGTGGAGACATGGGGACACCTGGATTAAATGTTATAATGCACATGAAGTTTTCAATTCAGTACCTGGCTTGCAGCACTTTTGGGCTAATTAGGTAAAGAACAGGCAGATGCAGCCCTGTAGGCTGGCAGTTTGGCAAGCCGAGTGGGGATTAGATGTGTGTCCACACACACTCTTGCCCAGTGAACAACCTGTGGAATAATTTCTGGAGGCCCTAGAGCTAGCTGTTGTCATTAAGAGATAGCATGACACAGTAGTCAAACTGTCTTTTAGATTACAAACTGATACCTAGTAACACAGTAATCTTCCTGGACCTTGGTTCCTCACTTGTGAAAGGAGATAACATTAATGTTTACCTCACTGAGTCATTATGCAAACTAAATGGTGACTGCAAGGAAAATAACTAGAACAATATGTGGCAAATGTATATATTCCATAAAATGTTAAGTATTATTAATATTACCCAGATAGACAAGTTTTCAATAACAAACAAGGTAATATTACACATTCCAACCCTTTGATGGTCTTAAGGCATAGGATTTAGGGTGCTGAGGCCTTGAAGGAAAGACCGTCCTCTGCTCAAAGCTCCCTGATAGGAATACTGTAACCAAGTGGTCTTGCAGAAAATCATGAGTAGTTAAAACCTTTTGAGAACTGTCCAAATTTAGGGATGTGTGGAATTCTTTCTTCTGACTCTGTGCTCTTATTCACTATCTTCATTCTGATGCTAAATAAAACATTTTTTGCAATCTTATGAACTGTTAAAATGAAAATAAATCTTGGAACTCCAAAATCACTTAGCCAAAGGGAAAAGTCGAGCTGGTAACAGTGTCAGGCAAACCTGCCTCCCATTTTATTCCTAAATAAGATAGCTTCAAAGATTTTTAAAAAGCTACACACCTTCCTCACAACTGGCCCACCAGGAAATTCCTTGTGGACCCCAAGATCTTTATCCCAGTTGAATGTTACCCTGACAATGTAAATTGATAGCTTATCTTCCTGCGTGTTAAGGCTAGAACACAAAAGCTTATCTTCACAAAGCATAGAACCATAAGTCATTCCTCTGCTCACCTGAGACAAATGACAAATGCATATCTGATTGCTTTCTCTGGTGTAAAAATGCAGTTTCACTGAGCTAGACAAAGGCATAAGTGACTATTCCTCTACCCTTCTTTCACGTGTAAATTGTGTATTTGGTGAAAGGCTGATCAAAGACTCAAAATAATAAAACCATTTGTCTTTTATCTACCCATACCTTTTAAAAAATGTCTTCCTCTTTCCCCAACATCCACCCTTTCCCCTTTAAATACTGAAGCCCCCAAAATCATTTTTTGGAGAAAGGCACAAACCTGCTTCCAGAGCACACATCCTTAACCTTGGCAAAATAATCTTTCTAAATTGATTGAGACCTGTCTCTGAAACTTTTTGGTTTACAGAAATAATGGGAAATGTCTATACATCTTTGCTCTCCATCCAGCCTAGCCAGCTGATTTGTTAAGATTACTAGTTTATGCTGAAGTCTGAAGTCAGATGAGGTAGTTTTCTAAAACTTTTTCTCTGAGAGGATTACTTATGTGTCCTTTCCAAATGCCGAAATCCTGAAGCATACTCTCCTCCATCTCTTGAAGTTGCTGTCAAGTGCACATTGTTATCATGAATATTTCTGTTCCCAGAATGGTAAGTAATACAAGCAAACTCTTGGATTGCATTCTGCAAGACTTAACTACCAGACTTCTTCATCATGAACTTAAGAAACAATTAATAGATTTTGTTTTTAAAGAGCATTTTAGGTCCATGGTAAAATTGAGTGCAAAGTACAAAGAGTCTTATATATTCCTTCTCCCAAGAGCCTCCTCCACCATCAGGATTCCCATCAGAGTAGTACATGTGTTGCAATTGATGAGCCTACTGTGACATATCATTATCACCCAAAGTCCACCCACCCACATTAGGATTCCCTCTTGGTGTTGTACATTCTACAGGTTTGGACAAATATATAATGACATGTGTCTGTCATTACCGCATCATACAGAACAGTTTCCTTGCCCTAAAAATGCCCTGTGCTTCACCTATTTATCCCTGCCTCCCCTTAAGCCCTGGCAACCACTAATCTTTTTCCTCTCTCTGTAGTTTCGCCTTTTCCAAAATATCATGTAGTTGGAATCACACAGTATGTAGTCTTTTCCGATTGACTTTTTTTTTTTTTGAGATGGAGTCTTGCTCTCTTGCCAGCCTGGGATGCAGTGGCACGATCTCGGCTCACTGCAACCTCTGCCTCCCAGTTTCAAGCAATTCTCTTGCCTCAGCCTCCTGAGTAGCTGGGACTACAGGCACACACGACCATGCCCAGCTAAGTTTTGTATTTTTAGCAGAGACGAGGTTTCACCATGTTGGCCAGGATGGTCTTGATCTCTTGACCTCATGATCCGCCCACCTGGACCTCCCCTGATTGACTTCTTTTGCTTAGTAATGTGCATCGAGTTTCCTCCTATGTCTTTTCATGACTTGACAATTTATTTATTCTTAGTGTTAAATAATATGTCATTGTCTTGATGTACCACAGTTTATCCAGTCACTGATTGAAGGACATCTTCAATCATTGCTTCCAGGTTTGCGTAATTATGAGTAAAGCTGCTATAAACATCCATGTGCAGGATTTTGTGTGGACATAAATTTTCAATTAATTTGAGTAAATACCAGGGGGTGCAATTGCTGGATTATATGGTGAGGGTGTGTTTAGTTTTGTAAGAAACTGGCAAACTATCTTCCAAAGTGGCTGTACCATTTCGCATTTTGCAATGAATGAGAGCTGTTACTTCACATCTATCAATATTTAGTGTTGTTAGAGTTTTGGATTTTAGCTATTCTAATAGGTGCGTAGTGGTATCTCATTGTTTTAATATGCAATTCCCTAACAATGTATGATATCAAGCATTTTTTCAATGGCTTATTTGCTATCTGTATATCATTTTTGGTGAGGTGTCTGTTCAGATCTTCTGCTTACTTTTTAACTAGGTTCATTTTCTTGTTCTAAGTTTTATACAAACTTTTTATTTTTATTATTTTTTTATTTTTAAAGATGGGGTCTCACTATATTGCCCAGGCTGGCCTCAAATTCCCGGGCCCAAGTGATCATCTTGCCTCAGCCTCTCAAGTAGCTGGGACCACAGGTACGCACCACGACTCCCAGCTCATCATGGATTTTTTTTTAATTGTGGAGACTTTAGTAATTGTGGACACACACAGAAAAAAAAAATTATATAACTCAGAAATAACCAAAACATTTTGTTTTATACCCTTTGGATCTATTTTCAGTGTACATGTATGTAAATATTGTTCTATGTCATGTGTTAAAAAATTGGAATAGCATTCAACAACTCAGAAGCCCTACAGTGGTTTATAAGTGTTTTCCCAATTAGTAACACTTGTATAGGTCCATGTCTTCTTCGCCACCATTTCACTCAGTTCTAAATGCTTCCCATGTGTATTCCTTTGTTTCAAATTATGCCAAACTCTTCACTGTGGCTGAATGATTGAGGTGGGCTTCAATCATTCCTCCTTGAAAATCCACAATGAAGTCAAGCAATGTAAATACAGTGTAAAAAGGTTTTCTCTAAATCTCTAACAGATTTTTATCAAATAATTTTTTTAAGTGTACCATAAGCTATTCCTCATTTACATTTTTCTGACTTACAGCTTGGTGTAGTTTGGGATTTTGAGAGATTTAAGTTAAAATCCTGGGTCTAGGTGGTGACATATGCTATTTAACCTGTCCAATTTTATTTTTCTTACATTTAAAGGTGGGACTAATAATATCTAATTTGTAGGGTTGTTGGAAGATAATGGATGATAACCAATAACAGCCTAATTCAGTTCATCGTCTGGCATCTAGTGACCCTTCAGGATTGCTAGGAGGTATCATGTGCCAGTATGCTAAGGGGGTACTAAAATCTGACTTGGCATCATTATGAGTGATTGCCAATGCTATTTATTCATTCTATAAACATTTCCTAATTATCTATTGTGTCTATATAAGCGTTTAAGTACTGTGGATACTGAGATAGAAGGAAAAAACTTTCTTGTCCTCAAGAGGTTTGCTGCCTGGTGGGCAAGGTAGAGAAGTAAAGCACCAGCTACAATGCAGTGCAATGGACAGTAGGATAGGGTTGTGCATAGGGTGTCAAGGTGCTATGAGGGCATGCTTGTCTAATCAGGATGGGGGGCAGTTTTCCAGAGAAGGCCATAATTAAGCTCGACTTGAAGTATAAAAGGAGTCCGCCTAGGTAGCCAGAGATGGCATGGAAGGGTGAAAGAACACAATCTATTTGGAGAACTGCCGAGATGGCATGGAAGGGTGAAAGAACACAATCTATTTGGAGAACTGTAAAAGGTTCTGTATGTAGGTATTACAGGAGTTATTAAGAAATTATTTTAGGCAGCTAGAGAGGGTAAAAGAGTCCTCAGTAAGTCTTTTTTGTTTAATAAAAAAGCAGCCCCCCAAACATTTCTTTTCTAACAGAAAGCGGCCTGAAAAACCAGACCTGCAAGTATTGATATGCAAATGCAGATGGCTAAGAGCCAGGTCCACCCAATATGGCGATTCCTGCTACTTTTTCTTTGTTGCCACATGTACAGGTATCATGGTGACCAGCCAGGTAGCCATATTTGCATAATAAAAGGCTAGGGTGGGAGGACCAGTTTTTTTTGGGCTACATGAATGACACACCTGGTCAAACCAATCCCCTGCGCCCTATACTAATTAGACACCACCTCCTCCAGCCTCCCAATATAAACCACTGCTTTCCACTGCACACGGGTTTTCCGTTCGGAGCCCTCCTCCCTCTGTATGGGGAGCTATTCTTTTCTTTCTTGCCTATTACACTTTCTGCCCCTTAATCCACTCCATGTGTGTCCAGGTCGCTAATTTTCGCCACACGAGACCAAGGACCCAGGGTATTTTCCCAGACAACTGAGTGGTGTAACAGAGAGTAACATTGCCTTGGGCAGCTGTAGGAGACCCCAAGAGATAGTCTCAGCAGACATCATTATCTGCATTAGCTGTTGCCCTTGCTCTAATTCCACTTCATTTTTTGAGTAGAATTTGAATTTCTGACGTGGTTCATCTGTTCCAGTCGCATCAGCCTCGTGTTTCCTCAAGTACACTCCAAACTTCGGGCGCCTTCATTTTGCCCCTTTCTCCTTTTCCTTGCTTTCCCTCCAGATGGCCACAGCCACATTCTCCCGCCTCCTTCAGGTTGCTGTGTGAATGCCACATCCCGGACCACATTTTTTTTTTTGAGACAGAGTCTCTCCCTGTCGCCCAGGCTGGAGTGCAGTGGCACAATCTCAGCTCAATGCAACCTCTGCCTGGAAAATTCAAGCGATTCTCCTGCTCAGCCTTCTGAGTAGCTGGGATTTACAGGTGCCTGCCACCACGCCCAGCTAATTTTTGAATTTTTCGTAGAGATGAGGTTTCACCATGTTGGCCAGGCTGGTTTTGAACTCCTGACCTCAAGTGATCCGCTTGTCTCAGCCTCCCAAAGTGCTGGGATTACAGGTGTGAACCACTGCGCCCGGCCCTAGACCACACTCTTAATCACACTGCCTCATCGCTCTCCCTTTTTTTTTTTGTTTTTGAGGTAGAGTCTTGCTCTGTCACCCATACTGGAGTGCAGTGGTATGATCTCAGCTGACTGCAACCTCTGCCTCCCTAGTGCAAGCGAGTGTCCTGCCTCAGCCTCCCGAGTAGCTGGGACTACAGGCATGTGCCACCACACCCAGCTAATTTTTGTGTTTTTAGTAGAGACAGGGTGTCACTATGTTGGCCAGGCTGGTCTCGAACTCCTGGCCTCAGGTAATCTGCTCACCTCAGCCTCCCAAAGTGCTGGGATTATAGGCGTGAGCCACTGTGCACAGCCCTGGACCACACTCTTAATCACACTGCCTCATCCCTCTCCCAGTCCCTGCTGTGTTTCCCCATAGCACTTACCTCCAACTGACACGTAGTGTATTTCACTCCTTATTTACTTGTCTGTCTCTGCCATTGCATCCTCTTGATGGGAACAGGGCCTAACATACAGTTGGCAACTCATATAGACTTATTTTTAAATGAGTATATCACATCATTGCTGTTAATTTGATGTTATTGTGAAACATTTTGTTGAATGATAGTTCTATTCATATTTAACTTCTACCTTTTTTGTTGTTGTAAGAGCTAAAAACATTCAGAGTTCATACCTAACCTTCTTCTACATGCTGAAGCAGCAAATATTATGATCAAAATAATTAAGTTGACCCTAGGAGGTGATGATAGTGAAATCTAAATAAAATTCTTTATTTTTTTTCACACATTCCTCATATTTAAGAAACACTGCGATAGTATTGTAGGTGGTTATTTTTGGAAAAACCCACTCAGGCTCTTTTTTTCTTTTTTTTTTTTTT